>NC_071621.1:22019431-22348872 GCF_014839835.1 Dryobates pubescens
GTGGCTCTGCCTTCCTCTAAAAATGTTTTTCTAGACAAGTTGGTTTGAGGTGGATGTACAACTGCAGTTTTGTACATCAAAAAAAATACAATCCTGTTGTTTCAAGAGCAATTAATATGATTGTGACTATTTAAAGACTGAAACAGCTCTACTAGCCCTTTATTGTACAGAAAAAATCTATTGAAAGATACCTTCTATTTATAGTTCATGAACACATAATGCTTGCATTTATGGAAAGGGAAGCAATCAGTGTTGCTTCAAGATATTAAATATTTGTCCTGTGTTCTCTACTGCTTTCCTACTTGAAGGTGTGCAAAGGGAAAAACATTTTGATTAGTAATACAATTGCTATGCTAAAGCACACTTTAAGTTAAAAAAAAAAAAAAAAGAAAGAAAGAAGCTAGCAGAAAAATACATTAAAATTCTTTGAGAACGGTGTGAGTAAATGAAAGCTGTTCTCCCTGCTAAGCACTCTCAATCAGAAGTTGCAAGGTCTCTGGCTGTGCTTGAGCACAGGGCACTTGTTACGGTTCTGGTTTGATTAGTGCTTAACATCTGTTCAAGGAAAATCTCTTCCTTTTGGAAGCTGGTGGTTCTGTAGCTTTATTCTTTGCATAGTGAACCACTGCCTGTGGAAAATGCTGGTAAAAAATGATGAGTTTTGTTTTGTTTGGGGTTTATTTTGTTGTTTTGTTTTCTAAGGGCATGTGCTTGTACATTTACACTTGTTAGACATATGTCTAAAACTATTTAAAGTGTGCACAGGTCAAAATGGAAATGGAAGGCTTTCTTAGGCTGAGGCTTCTGCTTTTGGCCTATTTTCCCGAGTTCAAGGTTCCAATTGTTAATCTTCCTGTATTCCTTATATGATAGGGTTTTTTTTCCCCATATGTATTTCTTAGTGTTTCCATCTGCATGTGTTTCTGTGCAGGAGAAAAGTCATATGACAGCATACAAATGGTTTTGGACAGACAAAAGGAGATGGAAGGGGGTCCCTTTAGCAGCTTGTCATCACTAATATTTGTCTTTGGTTTTCTTTTTAATGCTTTTCTACAAAGTAGCAACAACTCTTCAGGATAATCTATTTGGCTTCAGCCTATTGCTAAGAGGCAGCAGAAGCAGCAGCCTGGAGAGCTGCAAGTCACACTTACAGGTCTCCCCCAAGCACATAGGAATCGTACAGAAACCCCTCTTTGTAATCTTTGCATGTTGAATCAGTGTTGGCCACTCGGCATCCCTTCAGAAGACAGGGGCACAGGATTGAGAATCACTACGATTTTATCTTTTGTGGTTTGCAATGTCAGTTGTACTTCCTTCCTTGATGAAACAAACAGTACAATAACAAAGGATTATTAATTACTGTTGTATTTTCCTTTGGAAAGTTCGAAGTTATTAACTGAGGAGTGTCTGTGAATGTAGCTTGTGAAGCAGAGGAGTGAAATGCTCGTTAGGTTATGTCCCTCTATTTAGCATAAGTGCTGTCCCTCTGTGTAAGTGCTGTTACCAAGCCACAAAAGAGATAGTTAGCACGTTTTGTGTTGCAATTTGCAGAGTTCTGAAGAAATGTATTTCCTCTGTATATGCTTGTGTTTTGTGGTAATGACTATCAGTATTTAAAGAAAGATCAAAGTTATGTCCTTTGAAACCTCCTCAAGCAATTTAGACTTACTGCAGTTGTATTTGCCTTCAACTTTATGTATTCTTGGAAATACCACATTGTGAATTATATTTACCATTAAACATTAACTTTTAAAATGGATTCTGAGTAGCTGTGAATTACTAGCCCTCACATTCAAGAAGAAATGTGAAGTTCTGGTATATGCAAGAGTAAAAATGCTGGTTTGGGAGTAGAAGTACACATTTCTTTAATAAGTGCAATCTTTCATAATAGACCAGACTTGAGAGGACCACATGCTGAATTACTGCTTTTTTGGACATGAAAAATACACTTAATCCATCATTTGAGATGGAAGTGCTGTAGGACTTCATGTCTGCATCAACTGTCTTTGGACAGGGAGGCAGATGGATTGAAAGATTTAAAGAGCACAGAGCTCATGTGAGGTAAGTATTCAGTAGAATTTACTAGTTTGTTTTAATGAGGCAAAAGCTGTAATTTGATAATAATAAGAATCCTTGTGAAAATTATTGTCATGATTTATGTCCAACAGAGCTGTTAATTTTCAAGACCAAAACCAGTCATTGAGGGCAGGAAAACATTCTTCAATTGTAGCACTGTGAAACTGAGACTCCCTATAAAGATTTTACTCCTTTCTCTGAGACACCCAAAATAGGATTGTGTCAAAATAAGACTCCAGCTATTTTAATGTCCTTGACTTAGTGTAAGCACTTCTCAGCAATAACTAAACACAAGTTTATTCTCATCACACAACATTATTCTCATCCTAAATCCAAAACACAGCACTGTACCAGCTACTAGGAAGAAAATTAACTCTATCCCACCTGAAGTCAGGATAATTGGATGCATGGATTGATCTTCAATGCTATTTTTCATTCCTTAGCTTTAATCTCAAAGGCAAGAAAAGTTCTAAACAACAACTCCCTCTCCCCTGAAATTTTTTTGCTTTGTAACTTCCCACTTGTGTTGCAAAAATAACACAGTACTCTTTATGTCTTGTTTCACTTTAAATTCTGCATTATGTCTTGTTTCACTTTAAATTCTGCATTAAAAGTCAAATGTAGCAAAATTTGAACATTTTGGAAACTTCTCAAATTGGAGTAGATTTAGTTGGGTTAACTTTGACATTCTTACACTGTAATTTAATAAGTGATTACAAAGTGTAGGTTTGCCATGCATTAAAGTACACTATGGGGAGATCCATCTGCAAATTAGTGTTCTTTGTAGGTAGTGTTTAATTACAGTATTACATCTCAGTTTAATAAATGTAGAAATCTTTACTGGTGTATGGACTTTACTCTTTTGTTCATTTAAAGGCTCTGATAATACGGAAAGGTGGAGGTGTCATTTACAGAATGGCAATAATATTTGAGTTGTAAAGGAAGTATATCAGAAGTTTAAGAGAAGTTTAAATTTGTGAGCTGACAAACATTCTAGAATGTAATATTGAAATACTGTCTTGGTTTCTCTTTATCTTTGAAAGTGTGAGTTATTAATTTTGTATCTAGACTCAGACTATTCAGAAAACTGAGTTCTACAGACAATGTATCTTAATTTTTCATAGCAACAGTGAGTGTGAGTCATTTTTCATTGCAATGCAACCAGATTGACTCAACATATGAGTTCCAGGTAACACTTAAAAAACCAATGTGTTTTAACAGCACGAGTCACTTTTGTACTGCTTAATCCATTTCCTTATGTGCACTTGTGTTTGATTTGGTTTGAAGTTCCAGATTATTTGCCCTTCTCTTGCACTGCTTGTTATAATATGGTGACTGTAATTCTGTGATTATGGAGAACAGATCTGTTCTCTGTTCCAGGGCTTGGATGGGTAAAAGATTGTGAAATCTATGCTACTTAACACATGAGCATACAAGCAATCTTGCCTACATTGTTTTAAGAAGCCAACACCAAGGCTTTTGAGATTTGACTGTTAGCAGGGAATCACAATAATAATCGCTTCTTCCTATAGCAAATAGAACCCTGATGATTTACTGACGCACTTGGGGAGGAAGGTGAATATGATCAGCTGGTTTAGTACTTGCATGAGAAGCTAATTAAACTTTTTAATCCTACCTTTGAGGCATGTATTGGAAAGGTCAAAAATACCATGGGTTTTAAAGAGAGACATTTTGCTTACTGTCTGTTACTACTCTCTCTGCTGCAGTTTTTCTAATATGAAACTACTTTTTGCCAGCGCAGAGTATAATTTTTGATACTTGATTAAAAGCTTCACAACCTTTGACTTGGAGGTACTTTGACCACACTTTTTGGTGGGACATAGGATGCTAGGTCGATTTAACTAGTACTTCTCTGAAAGGCTTGCAGTTTGAGATTCTCAGATGATTAGTACCTTGGGTTTACTTATTTTTAACCAGTTGGCCATGAATATTTGTCACCGGTTACTTTTCATGACTTAAAGCCTCGTAGGCTTCACGTAGCTTTACAAAGGTCATAGCTGATGGCCACCAGTCTCATTCCATGTACTTCATTTTCTTCCTTTTGCTACTGTGCTGTTTCACTTGCTGATGTTATTCTTGATTTCTGTGGAGTTTGTTTGGCTCTTGTTTGCGGGTTTGAGTTGTTTTGTTAGGGTATTTTGCTTGTTTGTTCTTCTGTTGTTCTGGCTTGGTGGGTTTTTTTGTTTTGGTTTGTTGGCTTCTGGTTTGTTTGGTTGTTTTTTTTAATTGGTTTGTTGTTTGGTTGGTGTGGTGTGTTGTTTTTCTTTTTTCCAGGGAGACAATTTCCAGGCTTTACAAATTTTTGTAGCTTGCCATCTTGTGCCACCTCTGCCAGATTCTTTTTTTTGCTCTTTATTGAGCTACTTTGTTTAGTTGCTTTGTAGTGGTTTCAAACATTTTAATAAAGTCTGAAATTAAAAATAAACCTTGAGCATCATTTACACTTAAGCTAAATCAGAACTGAACTGTCCCAGGTGGTACTCACCTAGCACTAGCAAAAGGATTTTCAAGAGTCAACCTTTCTGTAATGTGGTGATGTTTAGAAATCCTGGACAGTAAAAGGCACAGCTAATCAGTTTTTGATTTGTAGCATTAACACTACACAGTGTTCATGCAACACTTACTTTGTAAAATTTGATAGGCAATGTATTATAATTAAACAGTCTTGCCTGTTGGAAATAATCAATTAAATAGTTTTATGCACATGAGAATTCGTTATGTTCTTTGAAAACTAGTTGCTGAATGAGCATGTTAGTATGAAGAGCAGATGATGCCATAGTTGTCTGGCACCACTGAGTGACAGTATCACTAGTCGCAGGTTGATGCTAATTGACTCTCAGATGAATAGAGGCCCAAGACATGGGTAGCTTAAGACAATAGTTTTCTTGATTGCTGTTTTGTATGACAAATGCACTTTTCTTTCTAAATGTCAGATCCTCCTTTCAGCTTTGTGTAATGATTTGTCTCCCAAACTATTGGGAAGAATGGACTAGTTCTGACTGTGTGGACTTCCATTCTCTTTCTGTAGAGCAGCTGTATTTTCTGAGTATATGCTAGACCTTTTGTAAGACAGGGTCTATACCTACAATTCTACTACTGTGCTGTGCCTTAGTAATGAGCTAGAAAATCAGTTGGCTGATAGCTAGAAACTTTGGAACTATATCACTGTTATATGCACAGGATTGTCATTTGGTCAATATATATTTCCCCCAAAAAGATTCATCCTAATGGATGTTGCTAAATTCTGTTCTTAAACTCTTCTCTGCAAAACCATAGTTTCAGATTTTATCATGTTAGTGCAGCAAATGCAAAGATATGGCATCTTTCTTTCCTATAATTAAAAGATATTTCCTCTTTTTTTGTATCCTCTCTCCTTTTTTAAATAATTATTTTTATTAATGATTGGTCATCACGGCTGACATGGATGTCTGTCCACAACTCCAAGTTGAACATGTTCAGTCCCAATAAGAAAGAAGACCTTCTGGCTTGTTTGCTTTTGTTAGAGAGTGTTTGCTGTTTCTTGCAACATCAAAGTAATGCTTCAATTGAGATAATTGTAAAAGTTTATTAATTGTTCAGGAAATAATTCTCCATTAACTGTAGTTAGTCATAACCAGTGGTACCAGTGAGATTTTTTTTCATTACATGGTCAGTCATTGATGCTCTCTCTTTAGACTGTCATGCCTTTTTCCTTAATGACACATGCTGGTGAGATGGTCTTTAAAACCCATTATAAAATTTGTGGAACTTAATAAAACAATTCTGGTACTGTAAATGAATTGTATCTTGGAAGTACGTATAAAGGCAGAGAAGCTATCCTAAAAACCAAATAATCTGAATAGACAAGACACAAAATGGAAAGAGGCATGTCATCTCTACATCTTGGAGAATTTGGATGTGTGGAGGTGGTGAGTAGTATGTGCTAGCTGTAGTGACCACATGTACTACCAGGATGAGAACAGTAAAGTTTAGACTTTGGAATATGACATGTCCAAAATTACTTTATTCCAGCAAAAGACACAGTGTATGAGGAGAAAAGCCTGTTAAGTGGTTTATTCTATTTTTACCTATGTATATAGAACTAAACAAATTAGTTCAGAGTAGTACTACTCACTGTTTTTTTGTTTTAAAGGAGAGCATCATAGATATTTTGTGAAGCTTTCAATAACATTACCTCTGTAGTTGTCCATATATACTGTTTTGTAAACTGTAATTAAGATGCAAGCTATAACACATGTTGCCCCAGATTCACAGAAGCCAACCTTACTCACCACTTTGACACAGAGCAGATGGCTTGTTATAATGTAGTTGTTGATGTGCTAAGAACTGAAAGCCATGATGGGTTTTGCTTATAATCACCACCAATTAAAAGGCTATAGTGTCTTCAAGAAGGCATCACTATTCTCCACTCCTGCAAAGGGTTTAACAGGGTTTTAGACCAAGATGACACTTACGGTTGGAAGATGCCTCAGTATTGGATCTTGAATTTGTGCTTTTTGTGTTTGTTTGTAGACAAATTCTTCTAAAGGGCTAGAATGAAGTAATTTTATGTCATTAGATGTTTGGGGGGTGGGGGGGGTACGGACTCTGGCCAATACAAGACTAATGGAGAAAGGGAAGGATATTAAATGCGTGCTCTCTAAAAAGCTTGTTTCATTAATTGGTTTTTTTTTGTGGGTTGTTGTTTTTGTTGGGGTTTTTTTGGTTGGTGTTATGTTGTTTTTTGGTTTTTCCCCATCCTTATTAAGATCTTAATTTCTTTAAGGAAAACTTTTTTTGTGAATGGAAATAATTAAGGTACTTTGCCAGGCAGATGCAGTTTGCTTTGGAAGCACTTGACTACTGTGGTGGCAAATTCTTCACAAAGCTGTGTGGTAGATATGCAGGGTTACTGCACCCGGAACTAGATCGTCAAAGGAAGCTGAGCAGTAACTAGCAACTCATAAATTGTAGGTTTCTGACTTTGTAGAAGAAAAATACTGGAGAAGGAGGAGGCCAAAATGAAAGGGTAGCTTTAATTGTTTCAGTCATTAGTAAGCAGTCTGAATGCAGTAGTGCTCTTCATGATGTAAATAGGATAAGAATTACTATTAGAGTGCCAGCTGGTTGGGAGAATACAAGCATTTGACTAGCATGCAATAACAGAGAGGTGGATAAACTGTGCCTTTTTGTATTCAACAGCGAAGGTGGGGCACAATAAATAACTGAATCAGACCTTATGTGTGATGCCAGTCCATTAACCCCAGTCAGCTGACTTCAGCAGGCTCAGCTTGGGGATGAGTTATTGCCATAATGTTGAAATAGAATGAAAGCGTAAGCTTTCTAGAAACATTTTTGTTGAACGATATTAAGGTTAACTCATTGAGGAAGGTAAAAATGGAAGGTAAAGAATGTTCATTATTGTGTTCTGAGAGGTAAAAGCATAGGTCAAGGTTTGCTCTTGAAGAGTTATATTTTTAATAAATTGGGACCGGCATCATTGTCCTTAATCTCTTATCACATAATTGTTTTCTCTGGGCTATTTCAGGAGGAAAACAATTAGAAAAGGCTATGTTCTCATTCATATCCAAGTTGCATGCTTTTGCTAGGGTAATGAGATCTATGGTCATTGAAACATCCATTTTGACTGAAATTTGCACAGTGTTTTTGCATCAGAGACAAAAATACATAATGCCCTGTCTCTTACCTTTAATTATTGCAGCTCAGTGATTTACATAATGCTTTGTAATGGTGAAGCTTTGGCTGACTGCCATAATACACAGTGAGCCCAGAGAAGCTAGGAACTGGTAACTAAATAAGTAAACTGATTTTATAGTATTTCTGCCCGTGTGAACTCAAATACCTAAGTCAAGGTCCAGTTCTTCGCCTTTTGCATGTTTTAAGGGATGCTTAAAACTTTCTCCATTATGTTTTTGATACTATCTCAAGGCTTGAAAAATCTGGTATTTTAGTGCTAACCAAGATAGAGAAGTATGAGAGATGAGGCATCTGTCATCAGAGTCCCAAAATGACTCTACAGTGAGAAGCTATAAACTTGCCTCCCTTCACTGGCATTTCCATTGAGATGTAGGTCCTGAAAAATCTTGGAGAATGTGGGGATTTTATTCTTATAGCTCTTATAGTTCTTATAGCTCAGAGCTGATACGAGGTGATTTCTAGGGAACTAAGTCAATCTTGATTTGACTTTAGGGAGTGGTTTTCTTTTTTTTCCTAGAAGTTCTCATGCAGTGTCTAGTTTAAATGGTGAGTAGTGTTTCTATGAGCTATAATCCTCTGCTTGGTTGTGGCGTGATTTTTGTACTGCAGAGTCAACTGCATTAAAACCATATAATGCCACACTTACTGCAAGTAGAAGGCAACATTGGATTCAGGAGGCTGTTTCCTTGCTTTTCAATTATTTCTCTTCTGCTCCACATCACGCTATTTTTGTACTTGGTTGTCAGGGTCCCTTTTGTGGGGCCTGAGGACTAGCACATTTTAAAAACAGGCTTTGCTTTGGACATTAATTTGTTTCTAAAGAAAAGTGTCATCTCATGAATCTATATGCTCATATATATGCTCTAAGGGCTGGAACTTTAATTTCCAAGATAGTTGTGTTTGATGTTCTATTGTGTCCTTTTAAAATAAATGCTTTTTTTTCTTAAAGACTTTTTTCCAATGAATTTTCTAATTTGGCTAATGACCTGTGTTGGTTTGGTGAGAACTGGAAAATGAATATATACAATTCAAAGTGATCTTTAATTGCTGTCCCTGTCTCATGTGGCAGAAAGTGGGAACGGGGGAAAAAGCGATTGGACTGCAGTAAAGATTAACTCAGGAATGTAGAGAGCCCAATACATGTTTACTATGTTTACACAGCTTAAAATAAGAAGGAGATACTTTTTAAAACTCCATTAATAAAAAACAAAAACAGAACAAAACCTAACCAACCACAAAACACCACCCCCCCAAAAAAAAACCAAACCCCCAAAACAAGTGAACCCCCCCTGCCATTTCTCCCTCTTGAAAGTTAGCATATGGAACTGATGATATCCATGACTTTGTGCTGCTTGCAGTTGTTATTGTTTTAATTGCTTCCTGTTAATAGTACCTCCCTTGAGATGTCCATTTTCCCCCCTGTGTTTTTAATGTTTTCTTTTTGTTCTTTGGGTTCAGTTTTTTTGGTGTTTTGTTTGTTTGGGTTGTTTGGTTTTTTTACTTCTCACTGAACTTCATTTCTGGCCAAATTGAAGCTGATACTTGTTTTCATCTAAGCTATAACAGAAAAATTACTTTCATCTTTCTCTGTGGTCTCCCTGACATGTTCTGGTTATAAAATTGCAATGCCTTCTTGTCCAGGTATATTGTTCTCAGTTTTAGAAACTTCCATTATGCAGCAGGGAGCTCATTTTTCTGCCTTGCTTTTCTCCTAGTGCGCAGAGAGAGTGTTTGGTATGCTCTTGCCTGCCCATCATTAGTTTTTCTTTCTGTAACCATGTAACAGCTGTATCTGAAACTTCTAAGAATGTGGGTTAAATCAAATTAAGCCCCACAATTTGGTTAAAGATAGGGAAGAATAGTTGATGGAGGACTAAGGAGGAGTGGAGGGCATCTGTCTGCCCCTTGGACTTGCCAAAAGCAGCTATGTATGAAACTGATTCCTTTAGAATTTTCTCTTTTGTTAGCAGCAGCAGTATTAATTTTGAAATCAAATGCATTAGGCTTTTCACAAACTAAGCATTCACAAGCTTGATGGTCTTGCTCTTTTTAAAGATGACTCTGAACTGTTCTAAATAACATTTTAAAATATTTTTACTAAAGACTACATGAGTTGTATCAGATTCAATACAAGTTGTATCAGAAGGAAATCCAAATTTAAGTGCTTAGCATTATCATTATTCATATATATACATGTATATAGTTGTCATTGCTGGTTGATGGTAGGCTGAACATGAGCCTGCAGTGTGCCCAGGCAGCCAGGAAGGCCAATGGCATCCTGGCCTGCATCAGGAACAGTGTGGCCAGCAGGAGCAGGGAGGTCATTCTGCCCCTGTACACTGCACTGGTTAGGCCGCACCTCGAGTACTGTGTCCAGTTCTGGGCCCCTCAGTTTAGGAAGGATGTTGACTTGCTGGAGCGTGTCCAGAGAAGGGCAGCAAAGTTGGTTAGGGGCTTGGAGCACAAGCCCTATGAGGAGAGACTGAGGGAGCTGGGGTTGCTTAGCCAGGAGAAGAGGAGACTCAGGGGTGACCTTATTGCTGTCTACAACTACCTGAAGGGGGGTTGTAGTCAGGCAGGGGTTAGTCTCTTCTCCCAGGCAGCCAGTACCAGAACAAGAGGACACAGTCTCAGGCTGTGCCAGGGGAGGTTTAGGCTGGAGGTTAGGAGGAAGTTTTACACAGAGAGAGTGATTGCCCGTTGGAATGGGCTGCCCAAGGAGGTGGTGGGGTCGCTGTTGCTGGGGGTGTTCAGGGCGAGGCTTGACAGGATGCTTGGTTGCACGGTTTAGCTGATTAGGTGGTGTTGGATGATAGGTTGGACACGGTGATCTTGAAGGTCTCTTCCAACCTAGTTTATTCTATTCTATAATTAAATAATATTCATACTACCTTTATTCCTAGTCTAAGCTTTGAATACCAGTTGATATGAAAGGCTGAAAACATGGTGATGGGGCTTATCCAGGGGCTGCGCCTGAGAGGAGATGGCAGGATGGTAACCCAGATGGTATCTGCTTATTTTACTTTTAAATTCTGGAGTCAAATGTTGAGATGTGTGTCATTAGAAGTTATTTTTAGGAAGATAGAAATTGAAAATGTAGAAACAGACACCTTCTTCTCTCTCCTACTCACATGCTTTTCCACTTCAGATAGAAAACCTGGAGTGCATATATGTTCTGAAGAAGTCACCAAAGCTTGTCTTTGTTGCTACTTCACCACTAACTCCACATACTGCAGCCCAGGGACCCCCAGCATGGGTGGGTTTCACCTTTACTGGGAGAGCTCTAGAACACTGGAGTTACCAGGCTACCTCTCTGTGACCATGCTCACCAGAGCTAAGCAGTTCAATCTGCAAGTGCCAGTTTTTCATGTATGCTTTGTCATTTGAAGCAGTTTTATTATTATTTCCACTTTTGTGTTTTGAAATGGCTGGTTCAGCATGGTGTACTGAGTGATACAATTATCTCTGCCAAAACTTCCTATTAATCTGAGTATATCAATTTCTCTGTGTATTAGTCACTTTATTACCAAGTGAAAATGCACTCACTCCAACACCAGGTTAAAAGGATGAACTTTGAAAACAGCAAGCTTGGATGCCCTGTGGTTAACTCTTACTGTTGGTTTTGCTACTTACTTGTATTAGAGCTCAGCTCCAAAACATAGTCTTCTGTAATCTACCCATCACAATTATGGTGGACTGAGACAATTCTGACCAAAGAGAAAGTTGTTTTTTCATGTGCAGGGTAAATGTCTCTGGCTAATGAGTCATTGGGGCAGGTCTTTCTTCGACTCTTTTCTGTTGAAGTGTATTTGCTTGGGGCCCAGCAAGAGAGAGGTTAATTCTGTACTCTATTTAAAGCATGCACCTGGGATACAGCAGACAAAGTGCCATTTGAGGTGAGAAGACCGATTACTTGACCACTTGCAGTGTTTCAGGTAATGGAGTGCTTCTGTTGTCATGTACTGCTGGGAGAGGAGTTATTTCTGGGCAGGCATTTCTGACCCTTATTTCATCAAATTATTGAAAAATCTTTTGTTGATAGAATCAGTATATTTCAAGAAAATATGGTTACTCTGGATTTATTTTCATATTAAACCTGATTTTCAGTGAAAATTTTCACTTATTTACAGCTGATGTTTGCTATGTTCACCTCACCCCTCTGGAGAAACAAAACAAAGCAACCCCCCAAACAAACAAAAAAGGCAAAAAAGGCCTTGATGAGAGTCAAGTGTAGTAAAAGAAACGGTATGTAAACTCCACTGCAATCCATTGTATTCTATTAATGATTTGTGATATCATCTGTACTAATTTATTTTGAAGAACAATGTTTCCTAGGTATTTCTTCCTAAAAGATAACCTTGGAACTTATAGGCGGATATTGAGGAATATATTACCATTGTTCCTGTGTTATTTGAACTGAAGTGAGGGAAAGGATGAAGTGTGTGACTGAGCACTATGATTTTTAAGTTCAAGAATGTAATGGTTTCCATGGAAACAGCTGGCTCTATCATAGCTACCAAGTTAAATGCTTACAGGATTTTGCTTTTTCCTCCTCTAAAAACTGATTATGCCCCATTTTGGTTTTCTCTTCACTTCAGACTTCTCTGAAATTTGCTAACTTAATTTTTCAGTTCAGAGCTGCCTTAGGCATTCCCTTTTTTGAGAAAGCACTTGCACATAAAAATGTATTTGTTTCTCTTTGTAGTAATCTAAATATTAGTATGGGATTTGATCTGGCTATGAAGTTTACTGTAGAGGGGGGATTCTGTCACACTTTCCACGGTGTCATGTTGGGATTGCCCAATTTCCTCAAGTAGTATGGCTCTGAATGAATGATTGGGATATGTCAGCTGACTGGCAGTGAAACCTCAGAGCCCTGTTCAGTCTCACTGACAATTTACGCTACTTGTTATGTTCCAAGTCCATTATTTATTTACTGATATGAAGTAAACTTATCATAGGTGCATGGTATTGTAAGGGCAGAGCAAAGTCCCTTTGTACAGCTAAAGCTAAATGCGGGGTGGGGGTGAGTGTTGCCAAATGTAAGTCGTAGGTGTTCGGCTGAGGAAGTGCAATTAAGATACCTGTATTCCCTGTTAGATATTTGGTTAAACCAAGTGTGAGTGTGACTCAGAAGTGTTATGTCTAAACATGTGGAGGAAAATAAGATTAGCAGGAGTGGTCAGCATGGATTTATCAAGGGAATAGCTTTTTATGATGGCATGACTGGTTGCGTAGAAGAGGGGGGAACAGTGGATGTTGTCTGCCTTCAGCACTGTCTCCCATAACATTTTCATAGGTAAGCTTAGAAAGCATGGGTTAGATGACAGTGAGACAGTGGGACAGTGAGATGGATTGAGAACTGGCTGAAGGACAGAGCTCAGAGAGTTGTGGGCAGAGACCATTTGGAGGCCCTTTGCTAGTGGTATTCCCCAGGGATCAGTACTGGGTCCAATCTTGTTCAACGTATTAATCAATGACATGGATGAAGGTATGGAGTGTAACTTCATTAGGCTTGCAGATGATGATACAAAGCTGAGAGGAGTGACTGGCACACCATAAGGTTGTGCTGCCTTTCAGCAGAACCTGGACAGGCTGGAGAGCTGAGCAGAAGGGAACCTCATGAAGTTCAAGAAATTAAGTGTAGAGTCCTGCACCTGGGGAGGAATAACCTGCTGCACCAGTACAGGGTAGATGTTGACCTGCTAGAAAGCAGCTCTGTGGAGAAGGAACTGGGAATCTTGGTGGACAAGTTAGCCATGAACCAGCAGTGTGCTCTTGCGGCCAGGAAGGCCAATGGCATCCTGGAGTACATTAAGAAGAGTGTTGCGAGCAGCTCAGGTAAGATTGTCCTCCCCCTCTACTCTGCCCCAGCGAGGCTACATCTGGAGTATTGTGACCAGTTTTGAAATCCCCAGTTGAAGATAAACAGGCAACTACTGGAGAGAATCCAGTGGAAGGTATGAAGATGATAGGGGACTGGAGCATCTCTCTTACGAGGAAAGGCTGAGAGATCTGGGATTTGTTAACCTGGAGAATAGAAGACTGAGAGGGGATGTCACCAAAACTTACTAACAGCTAAAGGGTGAGGGTCAAGGTTATGGGCCCCAGAGACATAGCACAAATGAGAACCCAGGAACTTCTGTCTGAACATAAGGTAAAGCTTCTTTACTTTGAGGGTTACAGAGCACTGGAACAGGCTGCTCAGTCTAGTGAGTCTGTTCTCTGGAGATAGTCAAAACCTACCTGGACATGACCCTGAGCAGCCTGATTTGGTGAGTCTGCTTTAGCAGCAAGGTTGGACTAGCTGATCTCAAGAGGTCTCTTCCAACCCCTATCATTCTGTGATAAGAACTAGAGTTCTATTTATTTTACCAAGGGACTCCTGCATGAGAGTTCAAAATCAACTGTCTCTTCTCACTCATGAGAATGCTTCCATCATTGGGCTACAAAGTCATACTTCTTGCTTACTTTCCTACCTTATACACCTGCTTCTCAGTCTCTCTACCAGGCCAAGAAGGGGCTAATGTTGTTGCTCTAGACGTATCTCATAATTCCCCAGAAAGCTCTGGAAATCTTGAGAGAGGGGAGGATGAGAGAGGATGAATTGGTACAGTTAAAAACAAATGGAAGAATCCACAAAAGTAGGACACTGGAACGCTGCCCAGGGTGCCCTAGAGGTTTTTAAGGCCAGGCTGGATGTGGCTCTGAGCAACCTGGTCTAGTGTGAGGTGTCCTTGATGGGACACCTATTGCCATCATCAGGTAAATGATCCTTGAGGTTCCTTCCAGTCCTAACAATTCTATGATTCTGTAATTACCTGTGAGAAGAGACCAGCACCAGCCTCCCTACAACATCCTTTCAGGTAGTTGTAGACAATGATGAGGTCTCCTCTCAGCCTTCTTTTTGTCAAACTAAACAGCCCCAGCCCCAGATGAATAACCACCTCACAAAGGAGGTGAGAAGAAAAGAAAAAGCAGAGCAGAGAAGAAAAAAAGGGAATAAAATTCATAGTATATATTGACCCAAGTTACCTTATGATGGATTCATTAGCCAGTTTTTCAGATGAGGGAAATGCAGAATAAGTGTCATCTGTCTGGAATTCAGTGTAGTTGATGCTGCACTGGAAGGGATGGTTTGGGAAGGCAGGGTTTGCTAGAGTGTTATTTTGATGGAGAAGATGGGAAGATGCAGTTCAGTGTGGAAATGTCGGTGTGGCAGTTATGCTTAATGGAATTCTTTACAGATTAATTTGGGGTCCAGCTATCTTTGTGATGTTTTCATTTACACCACTGACACAGGGAAGATCAGTATGCTGATGATGAAAATTTGGAGGCACTAGTGGTACAGATGATGATCATAGTGTTGTGTGGGAAAGATTGGATTATCGGGAGTACTGAATAAATAGAAATAAAATGAATTCCTTTAATATAAAAATACTCTGTACACTGTGAGTGGTCAAAAGCAGTGTTTTATAATGCAGGCTTGAAGGCTTATATCATGGGAATGACAGAGAAAGAACATTGTAAGGCTACTGCCTTGCAAAGGTGAGACAGTTGTGATGTTCCTATGCAAAATGGAGAGGAATTTGCAGTCAATTTGAGGTTTTATTATCATTGTATAAATTCCTGGAATGTTAGGTATAATTGTAATCATTCATACTTAAGAGAAATGAAGTAAAACTAAAGCAGCTGCAGATTAAAGTGAATTGTAGAATCGGCCACTTGGGAAAGGATCTTGAGAAATTTTTGTGCCCACCCTACTGCTGGAAACAAAGTCACCATTGAATTCAGACCAGGTTACCAGGAATTCGTTGTTCGGGTCTTGAAAACCCCCAAGGAGGGAGCTTCCAAAGCATTTCTGGGTGGCCTCTTCCACACTGCTTTGATGTCCTCAGAGTAAGAACTTCTTTCCTTTTATCACACTTCAAAATCTCGTTCCCATTTATGACTATTGTCTCTTGTTCTTCTGTCTCGGACCTCAGTAAAGAGGTTATCTTGGTAATTTAGGCTTAGGAAGGTTGTTAATAGGTGCCTACTGGGCCTCCAGGCTAACCAAGCCCAGTTTCCTTAATGTTCTTCAGAGCTTTGAAGACAGTGATCACACCAAGGGCTGGCCTATTAATGAGGCAAACCTGTGCTTGTTTATTTTAGCAAAGCATGTCCTTGTCTGCTGATGTGAAAGCAACCCATCGCACCCCCAGGGAGCAAAAGAGTCAGTTATAACTAAGACACAAAGTCAGTCTGACATCAGTGAATGGAGCCTATCCAAGAATCAACTTTTGCTGAGAATTCGGAGAAAGCTCCACTCAGTGGGACAGTCAGGTTCTAGAGCAGCCTTCCAGGGAGTGTATAAACTGAAGGACTTCATTGTATTCAGGTGGATACATTTCCAGAATGATTACAGGAGATGATGCATCTAGCCAGTGGAATCTAGATCCTTCATGTGCCTGCAGACTTGGTTGGTGTAATGCTGCTGTTTGAATGTTATTCAGGCTTAGTTCAACCTCCTATGTGAATTTAGTGTAATTCAGTCTTTGGCATAGAGTTCTAAAGAAACTTTTGATACACTTCTGGAGCACAAACTTCTTACAATTCTGTAAGATGATTCTGTGCACTCTGAACTTGAACTAGGAGGTAGAAGTACAGGATTTTGAGACATGAAATGTCAGTCTGTATTTCTGGATGGTCTTACCTCGTAGCTTTTCCTTCTGGTCCATTGTTACTTTTAAATTCAATTTCACATCTATTAAGAAAAGTTTAAAAAAAAAAAGAAAGGGAAAAACATCTTGAATATGTATTTTAGTCTTAAACACCTGAAGAAAAGAAGTTAGTTTAGACTTGGGGTTGTATAGCATGTGGCAATATGACACTTTTCCTCCTCTGCATTTTAATTGCAAGGTGGGAAGAATCTTAAGATGCTACTGGAGCATAAAATTGATAACAAAATAACTTGTCTAACTGAATAGATGGGAAATCACTGAAACATCAAGAAACATCATGTAGGTTGTAAATCTCTCTCTTCTTTTGATGTTTAAATGACTTCCCATTTATTTAGCTTTAGCTGTGAAATTACAAGTACCGTGGCCTTAAGACATTTTGTAGTTATACCTTAAAGAATGAACAAACTGTTGCAGATGCCTGTAACAAACAGAGCAACTTATTCTATGTATGCATATACCTACATATACATGAGGGAATAGAGTTAGGCTGGAGAAGGGTAGATTTAGACTGGGTATTAGAAATAAATTCTTTAAGGATGATGAAACATTAGAGCAGGTTGCCCAGGCGGGTTGTAGATGCCCCCTCCATACACATGTTCTGGTGAGACCCTGCCTGGAGTACTGTGTCCAGTTCTGGAGCCCCTATTACAAGAGGGATCTGGACATGCTGGAACGTGTCCAGAGAAGGGCCACGAGGATGATCAGAGGGCTGGAGCACCTCTCCTGTGGGGACAGACTGAAAGAGTTGGGGCTGTTCAGGCTGGAGAAAAGAAGGTTCTGAGGGAGGTGACCTTATTGTGGCCTTCCAGTATCCGAAGGGGGCCTACAAGTAGGCTGGGGAGGGACTTCTCAGGATATCAGGTAGTGATAGGACTAGGGGGAATGGAATGAAGTTGGATGTGGGGAGATTCAGGCTGCATGTGAGGGGGAAGTTCTTCACCATGACAGTGTTGAAGCCCTGGAATGGGTTGTCCAGGGAAGTGGTTGAGGCCCCATCCTTGGAGGTGTTTAAGCCCAGGCTGGATGAGGCTCTGGCCAGCCTGATCTGATGTGAGGTGTCCCTGCCCAATGCAGGGGGGTTGGAACTAGATGATCCTTGTGGTCCCTTCCAACCCTGACTGATTCTATGATTGTATGATTCAAGGCCAGAGTGGACAAGACCTTGTGCAGTCTGGTCTAGTGGAGTGTGTCCCTGCTCAGTGTGGAGTTGCAATGAGATGATCTCTTAAGGCCCCTTTCCAGTCAAACTATTCTGTGACCCAAATTTCTGTTCCAAAAGTCGTGGTCAGAATTATTACTACAGTCTCTGTGTGTGTATTTTAATATATGGGATTTGGTTTTGTTTACAGTATTTAGTCAAGTCTAAGGTTCTTTACTGTGTATGCAGTATAGCTGATGGGGTATTTACTGGAGCTGTAATTATGAGACTGGTGTTGGCTGTGCTGTGGGGGGAGAGAGGGCAAGGTTTGCATGCTTGAAATCACAAACAGAATGTGCTATTATATAACTGTGCAGAAGGGATAGAGTCCACAAATTGTATTTAATCCGAGTTTTGATACTCTGTCTCTTCTTAACTGCTTTCATCAATGACATTACAGTTGGTCCTGTAATGCAGAACTGTGAGGATATGATGCTTATCAGTTTGCTGTAGCAAAAGGCTGGAGAAGAGAAAACAATGATTTAAAAAACATGAGGATTGTCTTTATGTCCCCTGTGGAAGTGCAAGCTTGTCAGGGCCGTGATAATCGTCAAAGCTTCACGCGACGAAGTCTTTGTTAACAACAGGTGGAAGAGTGTTAACCATGCAAGGGATAGAGATGCAGCTTCCTTGATTAGGTATTTTCCTGTGTTAAAACTTAAGTCACCAAGTATCCTTTCATAAATTGCAAGATTAAAATCTGCTGCTTTTAACATAAAGCTTCTCCACCTAATCAAGTTGTGTTTTTTCTTTTTCCCTCTACTTCCCATGGACTAAGTGTGTATACATGTATGCTTGGGGTTTTTTTCCCCCTTTTCTCTTCTAGGTACAAACTTTCGTTGATGGCATTTTGACGTAGATGCTTTAGATACCTCGTAGGATGTTGACTTGCTGGAACGAGTCCAGAGAAGAGCAACAAAGTTGGTGAGGGGTTTGGAACACAAGCCCTACGAGGAGAGGCTGAGGGAGCTGGGGTTGCTTAGCCTGGAGAAGAGGAGACTGAGGGGTGACCTTATTACTCTCTACAACTACCTGAAGGGAGGTTGTAGACAGACGGATGTTGGTCTCTTCTCCCAGGCAGCCAGTACCAGAACAAGAGGACACAGTCTCAGGCTGCGCCAGGGGAGGTTCAGGCTAGATGTTAGGAAAAAGTTCTATACAGAAAGAGTGATTGCCCATTGGAATGGGCTGCCTGGGGAGGTGGTGGAGTTGCCATCACTGGAGGTTTTCAGGAGAAGACTTGATGGGGTGCTTGGTGCCGTGGGTTAGTTGTTTGGGTGGTGTTTGATTAGTTGATGGGTTGGATGCGATGATCTTGAAGGTCTCTTCCAACCTGGTTTATTCTATGTATTCTATGAAGCAGGGTTCTCAGGCTTGTAAAAGTAGTAGTACAGCACTTGCAAGCCATTAAATTTCCAAGTGCTCTTGAGTGGAATGAGATGAGATGATAAATTTTCAAGACAAGTTTTGGGATTCCTTGCTGCAGACCCTTTGAGGTAGTGTCATGTGCAACTCCAGACTAACGTTCCCTCAGCCGAGATGAATAAATATAAAGAGATATATAGATATCATATCTTTAGACAAACGTGCAAACTAAATGTGTCAGAGGCATGCTGTACTATAAATAAGAAAATACTTTAACCTTTCATTAGAGCAGCTGTTTCCTTGCACTTGATGCAACATCTGCTTGACTGATTTAAGGCTCTATTTTGGGCTTCTGCTGATACTTGGTGATATTTTTATTCTTTTTTCTTTAAATAAAAATATTCCTCTTGCATGTTACACATACTTTGTAGTACATCTTGTAGAATTCTGAGTTTATCTTGATGTGCCTTTGATATTTCGTAGTAAGGCTCTAAGAATTGTTCCTCAGTAGTAATCCATCTTGGGGGGGGCGGGGGGTAATAGAACTTACATTTTTCACTCCCCTTTCCCTCCCCCCGTGTTGCTTATTATGATTCTACATTGTATGTTAACTGCAAAAGCATGACTTAATCAAATTTTCCAATAAGCCAGTTCAGTTTTGATTATTACTCTGTGATATTCTTCTCCTTTCTGTAGTCATCTTAGTCTGCCTGCTGCTTTTAAAACTCCGTAGCACAAATACAAAGAAATGTCTCCTTAATGTTATGCTAGATGAAGAATAACTTTAGTTGTATATTAATGCTGTGCCCTAGTCACATTTTAAGTTCTAAGCAGGATTAATCTTCTGAGTTGGGTGTTTTGGGGTTTTTTTAATCATCTCCTTGTAGGATCCAAATCAGACAGTTGTAGCAAGCTAATGATTTGGTGTACTTTCTACTACCTAGGAAAGTGTTACGATCTCCAAGGCAGGTAATCCCTGCCACAGAGGAATTACACATACATGAAGGAAATGAAACCCTTAAGATAACCTGCATAAAATCAGAGCTGATGGACTGGTTGGCCAGAGGGAGAAAGATTGTGAGAGGGATGCCTCAGGAGCCAGTTAAAGTAGAGGAAGTTAATGCAGGGAAATTGAAGTGAGAGGCAGGAGGGCTGCTGCTGGTGAAGAGGCTCCTCACCATTGTTGCCTACAGCAGGCACTGCTGCCAAATATTTGGGGTTTGAACAGGTGGCCCATGCCTAAGTATACAACAGTTTGTGATGCAGTCTAAACCTCCTAAATTTTTGGCAGTATGTTGGTGTTGTAATGAGAGGCATTGATGCTTAAAGGATAATTAAAGATAATGAGGTATAAAGAAAGCGGATGGAGCAAGGTACACCACACTTATAAAAGCCAGAGTGGCAGGCTTGACTCTTGATGAAAAGAACTTATTTTGTACATAGGCATTTTTATAGTTTCATCTGAATATGTACATGGTAACTGGTGTGGTGTCATAGTGCAAAATGTGGGTTAAGTAGAAGAAATTATGATTTAACAGAATAATTGTGAGTGTATGTAGGGGCTTAACATAAAAGACATAGATGAGAGGAGGGGAAACTAGCTCAGAGAGAGCTTGTTATTGGTATCAGTATGGATCAGCTGCCTGAAACATCTTTGTGGTGTGGAATGAGCTGCCCAGGGAGGTGATGGGGTCAGTGTCCCAGGAAGTGTTTAAGAAAAGACTGGATGAGGCACTTAGTGCCGTGGTCTAGTAATTAATTAGGATTGTGTGATCGGTTGGACTTGATGATCTTGGAGATCTCTTCCAACCTGGTTGATTGTGATTAATACTTTCCACCTTCCTTTCCCTGAGAGAGATGGAGTAGTAGGAGTCAGGTGAAATATGGAGCCTTGTGCTTTAAGACATTACAGCCACAATGTCAGTTACGAGTTCAGAGGCTGCATAATTGTAAGGATCAAAGCAGAGAAGGGTACTAAGTAACTGAGCAAATCGTATAGTGCATTG
This sequence comes from Dryobates pubescens, assembly GCF_014839835.1. NCBI lineage: Eukaryota > Metazoa > Chordata > Aves > Piciformes > Picidae > Dryobates > Dryobates pubescens. The sequence goes on from NC_071621.1 coordinate 22,040,518, forward strand.
TGAAGCAATACATGCTCTTGGGACACAAGCACAGAAGTTGTTTGCAGCAGACAGAGGAAGTTACTGTTGGTATCTGGTGAGATATCACTTAGTAGGCTTCAGAAATAGCCATCTGTTTTGAGAAGAGAAAAAAAATTCAAATGTGCAGAGACTGACTCCTAGAGTTGATCACGGAATATGGAAGAGACCTCAAAGATCATCCAGTCCAACCCTTGACCCAGCATTGAGGCCTCAACACTAAATATTAAACCATGTCCCTAAGTGCCAGGTCCACACACTGCTTAAACACCTTCAGGGATGGTGACTCCACCACTCCCCTGAGCAGACCATTCCAATGTTGGATAACCCTTTTAGTGAAGAAGTGTTTCCTAATATCCAGCCTAAACCTCCCCTGGTGCAGCTTGAAACCATTTCCTCTAGTCCTGTTGCTTGACACTAAGGAGAAGAGGCTGGACCCCTACTCGCTGTAACCTCCCTTCCGGTAGTTGTAGGGGGCAATAGGGGCCTCCCCTCAGTGTGGAAATGGGTATCTCACTAGAGGAACCTTGAAGAGCTTGTCTTGGGTAGTTTAGCTAAAGAAACCATATATGCAAGTGTTGTCTGCAGATACACAGATGGATACAGTTTAGAGTGGGGAAACTACTTGAACTGAAAGACAATACAAGCAAAACAAGAAGTGGACAGTCTAGCCATCCTTTAGGCATAACGTTTTGAAGATGCAGTTACAGTAGTCAAGTTTTTGGAGTAAACAGGGCTAGTGGAACTTGATCTGCTTTCTGCTAGATCTTGGTAAGATTTGAAAATAATTCTTTAATCATTCTGGAAACATCAAAGAAATTGGAGCTGTAATGTCTTCTGAATTTGGTGAATTTGGTCTTTGACTAAACAGCATTCCTGCAGCTTCTCTCCTTTAAGGTTGGAATTGTTTGTTTTTCCCAAATTTTCTGGTATGCAGCAACACTCTCACAGTAACAGTGGTGCCTTCTCAGAGTCAGCTTCAACTTGGCTTCTTTTCTGTGCTAATGGCAGAACTTGTATTTTCTGAAGGGTGTTAGCAGGGAGCCAGAGATGGGAGCCTCCTCCTTTTATGCTCTTTTTATCCTTGCTACGCTTTGAAATAGAGACTGGATTGCTTTATGGAGTGGTCATTTTCTTCACTGACCTTGAAGTGTGCAGGGTGATAGAGATTGTAATTTGGGTATCTCCATTAGGTGCTTAAAGATAGGTGAGATGAATCCAAGCCAAAGCATTCAAAACAGAACAGGCATGATCTGGAGAGCTGCTGAATTAAGTGGTGAATAGGTGACTGAGGCAGGGCTGTCATCTTCAGTGGATATAAGGTGCTGAGATTTTTGACTCTGCAGAAGTCTTGAAAATGTTGGACATCACTGTCAATTTTTCCTTTTCTTGTTTAATCTAGGAAACAGTTTATTGAATTCCAACAAGGAAGGCTTTGTTGCAACTTAAAATGAGAGCCACAATTTGAGAGTGTGATTTGGAAGGGAAAAAAGAAAAAAGTATCCAAGCAGTGTGTATGCCAAAAGTTGATGCAATTTAGGCTTGCAGGCCAAAACACAAAAGCAGCTAGACTGAAACTTGCCAGGGGTGTTGGTAAGTGCTAGCTACCCAGACACATTTTGTGACCTTGCTAGCAGTTGCTTGAGGAGTCAAAATGTAATCTCTTGCATACTATAACGAGCTCTTTACACAGATTATTTTAACGCTACATGGAAAAGGAACTGTGTTCTGTAATGTGCAAGTAGAAGAGTGGAAAATTACAACTGAAGATGTTGGTGGTTGGATAAAGCAAACCGATGGCAGAAACACTGTGGTGTAGTGTTATTACTGTGGAGCTCAAAAAAACCTACTTGTTGTGCAAGACAGTGGTGGAACAAAATTTTGGATTCAGCGGACTGGCAGAGAGATTCAGCTTCTGTGGCAGTTGGGACTGAGGAAGGATGCTGCCTGACTCTGTTTAGGTTAATTTTTCAGGCTTACAGTTTTCTCTTCATTCTATACAATATGCTGTCAGTGTGTATTGACTGGAATTTTTATATACTTGGCTGAAAGCTGGGTGTTGTGTTTGGGTTTTGTTTTTTTTCCAGTGGCAGAGTTGATTCACTCGCTGCCTATCAGAATCTCCTGGTGTTTATCATCAAAAATGCCAGCTGTTAGAATTTGATCTTCTTAGATGAAGCGTAAACAAAACATCTTCATTGACCTCTTCGAGACCCTATTTTTAACACCATCCTAAACCGTTCTCTCAAGTGACTTCAGTGCTTTCTTCTAAAACCAATGACAAGGTTTTGGTAACTTTAAAAAAGTTTAATAAAATAATTGAAGCCTTCTTTGGATACTTCCCTAATGCTGCACTTATTTTCTTTCTTTTCAGATAAATTTGCGCCTCATCTTGGTGAGTGGTAAAACGAAAGAGTTCTTGTTCTCACCCAACGACTCTGCCGCAGACATCGCAAAGCACGTGTACGACAACTGGCCCATGGGTGAGTACCTCTGTGTGTGGCTGTGGCTTTGTAAGTGGTGAGCTAGAAGCTTTCCCTGTGTTTTCAGACTAAAGCACCAACAAACCAGTCTCTGTTCTCAGCATTCAAATGAAGTATGTTTGCTGTGTATCGGGGCCTGGATTTACATGGAAATACAGTTGTCTTGCCGCCTTCTCCCTGTTTGTTCAGTTGGGCAGAGATTTAGATGTCTGGGCCATTTCCCAGTTAATTTGTCTCCTTCTCTGGAGACTTCCAAGACTCATCTGGATGTGTTCTTGTGCAACCTGCACTAGATTATATGGCTGCTCTGGCAAGGGTGTTGGACTTGATGATCTCCAGAGGTCCCTTCCAACCCCTAAGATCCAGTGTGTAATTTCTAACTTTTTTTCCTCTCATACTGAAGTACTTCTTCCTTTCTATCTTTAGGCCCTTTTCTTGATCAGTTTTGTTAGAGGATGAGGTAAATGTGTAGAAAGGTTGGAGATACAAAACTTCTTATGTGAGCTAATGTAAAACATGGCATGTCACAGGAATGCACTAGTGAAATTGAGTCCGAAGTACTTCTTCCTCATTGCACTATATTGGAAATTATCTGTAATAGTTATATAGCCCCAGGAAGTGAAAACAAAATTAAATAGAAAAAAACAAACAAACAACACTTTTTTGAGAGACATTAAAAGGCTGAGGGAAACTGAGGTTGTTTGTATGGAAATACTTGGTGTTATGTGCAGGAGCACTAGCCTCTGAATATGAAATTGAAAACCTAAGATGTATATTCACACATGTGAACAGTTCCACGAAAACAAAGTGCTTCTGTTCTCACCAACTATGATTTCATGGGAAAATAGCCAATACACAGAAATAGCATTGCATACAATGAAAGAAAATGCTTCTTTTGGTACAGGACTTCGTCTGGGTTGCTGTTCTGATGTTAAAGACTAGTCTTTACACAAACTAAAACATTGCAGTATCTGTTTCTGTACTGTAGTTGGCAAAGAGGTATGGTGGATGATAATTCATGCAAAGAAGTTAGTGTTGACAATCCATTTTTTAGGCCTTAAACTGGTCTTTGAGGTAAGGAAAAACAGTTTCAGGGGACTCATTAGTCGTTCGTTTTGCTGGGATGCAGCAGTATGTACATAGCAGAACATGCAATGAAGGAGGAGGTTTTTAGTCCTCTGAAGTATTAGATACAAGATGTAAAATACTTTCACTCTTAAGAAATTTGGTTGATGTATCATTTGTATAGCTACTGCACATATCTTAATATGTGGCTGCAACATAGTTGTCATGATAAAATGTTCTTTGTGTACTTTTATCTGTACTAGTAAAGGCAGAACAGGTTTTTTTTTTCATACTCAGATTTATTCCTGAACATGAAGGTTGCAGATTGAGTTTAAAGTTGGGAAGGTACCCAGACTTTAAAATCTCTTTATTACAACAAAGAAAAGTAGAACTGGACATTGAAGCCTAAGTTCAAAGACCTGCTCTCCTGAGGGAGCGCTGTAAATCTTGATGAATATTTAATTGCCTGTGCAAAGAAGAATAGTGTCAATTTAAAAGACTGAGGAAAACTCTACTTCAGAATAGCATATAGGCTTTCACAAACATCAGCCCACTAGCTGGTTTCAGACTGAGAGTGCTTTTTCTTTACAACAGGACTGAGAAATTTTGATGAGGACTGAAGTTTCCTTGAAAGAGAGATGACATGAAATTATTTTGATTTCCTGTGATCTTGTGGGGAAAAAGTCATGAGATAGCCTCAGTCACATGCTGTCAGGATTAAGGCAAACCTCCTGCTTTTGGCAATACAGTTGTTAATTAAGAATCTCTTGACATGTAGTGGAAACCACCAAATTTATATTAATGTCTATTATCTACATAGGTATCAGCTCTGTTCTTCCTCCCCTCATGTTCTTCTAAAAGATGTTAAATTTTTTCTTGCGAAGCAATTATCTGCTGAACTTAAGTAAAAAGGAAGTTGTAGTTAAGTATTTTCTCTTTGGCTCATTTAGTCATCAGTGGAACTTAAAATTTGAAAATATGTCAGAAAGAAATGTTTCAGACTGTCAGCCAAGAAGCTGGAATTAAAAGGATGGGTAAATTGGCAGCTTAACAATGAGCAAATACCTGTGCCAAAATACAGGCTGTCTTCTTTTGATTGCTGTTTTATGTCATTATGGCACTGTGAACTGGCTGAACCTTGCCTCTCTACAGCCATAGGACAGTGGAGTTCAAACCTTATGGATTTAACCAAAAAAAAAGAGAAAGTTTGGTATCTTTCAAAATATCCTTCACCTCTAGCAGTGTGGTAATTCAGATCCTTAACGTAGCCAACTTCACAGAGCAGCAAAAAGGGCATGTGCTCGAATTGCAAGACAATTGAATCAGCCTGTGAGTGGAAATACTTGAAATTCAAATAGCTCTGGTTGCCTAATTTGATCTAATCTTATAAACTAGGCACATGGCAGCACCTAGGGATATTGCAGCCTCTGCTGTGGATGCCCTGTGCCCTGCCTCCTCCACAGGCTGCAGTGGCTCCTGCGGCCTGCCTCTGCCTGCTTGCTTTCTCGCACCAGATGCCTCTCTGTACGCTCGCTGCAGCCGTGGCTTTTGTTTTAGATGCTGCCCCCTTCTCCCCTTTTCATTTCTTCTTAGTTTGTGGTGCCAGTTGCTACTGCGTGTATGTTAATTGTATGTTCCCAGTGAACAGGTTGGTTTCTGTTGCTTGTCCTGATCCCTTGCTGAATATTCATCTTGGTATATAAACACTACAAAGGCAGAAAGAGTGAGCATTTGTGAACAGCTGTTACCAGATATTTGGTCAGCTAAGAAACAGAAGACATTGTACTCCCAGAGAGTCCATTGAAATTCAGCATTTCAAGTTTTTATAATGTTTGTTCTGAAAGAAAATTATGTATTCATTTGTTGGTCACATTGCAACTGGGAACAGTAAAAGAGAAGGAAAAGATCATTTAAGTTTGTAAATTATTGATGACGACTTAAGCATTATAGGAAATGCATTACAGGGAAATGCATGCTTGATTTCCTGAGTGACTGCTTGCCACATTAAAAACGTCCACAGACTAGCCTTTGAGAAGTTCCTTAAAATGTGTGGGTCGTTGTGTGCTCTGTGAGAGCCCTCTGTTCTGGCTCTCCACAGTGATGCTTTGGGGCTGCTCAGGTCACGGCCCCCTCTGGACATTTAACCGGTTGGATCTGGTCATCATCGAACACCGCTGAGCAGCCAGCTTCTCGGGGCTGTGAGCTGAGAATCCTGCTTCAAATGGCCCATCACATGCACTTCGGATGTGTGTGGGCTGCTTTGCATTGCTCGAGAGTGGCTCCAGTTAAACAATGAAGTGGTCAGGAGCGTGTCTTGAGAATCTTCTGAATGGGAGGAAATTAAGGCACTTTTAACCAAGTGGATATCAAGCCTCAGGAAGCAACTCACAGAATATTTTATGGAATCTTTTGTATGGTCTTGTCTGCAGTAAATATCTCGATGAAATATTTGTGTAGGACTTGTATATGTGGCAAGTATCTCAGGCAATCAGTGTAATAAGTTAGTAATATTTCTGTTTGCAGGCATGAAGTTATGTGTTTCGATGCCCAATGTCAAATAACAAAAAATAGATTTCAGGGCTGCTAGCCTTGAATCGTCTTTCTGTGTCTGCAGTCTGTGCTTTCTCTGCAGTGTTTCCTGCAAGAGAATACTGTTCTTAGTTTTCTTCCTGGGTAGAGGCAAGAGAAGTAACAAAAGGTGTTTTTATTGCAACATAGCTGTGAAAATTCTCTCTCTTTTCAGACTGGGAAGAAGAACAAGTCAGCAGTCCAAATATCTTGCGGCTTATTTATCAAGGGAGGTTTCTTCACGGCAATGTGACACTAGGAGGTATGAAAATCATTTTCATCCCTGTTCCAGCCAGGTGAAGGGGTTATTTATTTACAGTGCAGTAAATATTGCTTTACTGTTCAAGATCACAGTATGGCTTTCTATTTTAACTTGAACTTCAGGGGGTACCCCCTGGCAAGTCAAATCTCCTCTTGTATAAGAAACAGAAATACAGTTTTTATTTGTCGCCTTTTTAAACTGAATACTTTTTTTCCCCCCTTCAGCCTTACACTGCTCTTGCAGGGTAAGATTCTTCATAAATGTCTGAAGTATTTTTAAAAGTTTGGTAAAGATTATGATAATTGTTTAACAATACTTTAAATCTTAGTGCAATGGAGGAAGACACCCTATGAATGAGAATGAGGGGAAGCATTCTTGCTGTCCAGGGCTCTCCCAGGGATACAATTGCATAGTTATGTGAAAACAAAAGTAAATGGCTTTGCTTCATATGCTAAGGAACTGCAATTCAACTATGCCCCCTTGTGGCAAGTAATTTCCCACAACGGTATATTTCAATGGGTATCTTTGGTACAGATGTGACACAGATCTGTAACAGTAATCTTTCCGTTTGTAGGTAAAAGCTGCCGGTGTGGTTATCAGCTATATCCACAGCTAAACAAAATGACTCTCTTCTCAGCACAGCTTTAAAAATAAAATAATGCTCTTGCTTCCTCTGGATGTTCAGATTGTTCATGCATTGGTCCTCAAGTGCAATACAGAGAGGAGACTATAATGCAAAATCACTGATGAAGTGGTTTTGAAGTTAAGATAAACCTGAGAAAAATATCTCTGGACTGCTTACGATGGTTATTCCATGAGGAAGTGACTGGGATGACACAGTAATTGATCCACTTGCTACTGTTACTGGTGTTGGCTAGTGATGTACTTTTAGAATAGATTTACTCTCCACATAAATCAATCTTTAATGCTGCTGTATATACAAATGAGATCATTGTAGGTTCAACTGGGAGAACTCTGACAGTTTTATTCACTCTTTAATTTGTGTGTTTACCAGGTGCCAATGAGTGCAGCTAGTAACAGTTGAAGTAGGGTTGAAAGACAAATGTTACACAGCTCAGATCATCTCTGCCAATTATAGAGGTGCTAGGTTGACCTTATATTTTGCCAGGCACGGATAGCTAAATGGGTTTTCTTGGCCATTCATCTCTAGGTGTTAACTCCTGCCCACCAGTGCTTGTTCCCAGTGCATTTACCTAAATACATAACACCTTTGACTATTTGTTTAATATATGTAATATATTGTTCAACAAATTCAGCTGCAAAAACAAATAATAGTTGCATGCTGTTGACTCTTGCAGTAACTCAGGTCTATGGATTTTGAACACTCACTTGGATTCAGGGCATTGTAGTTCATTCTGGTTCACTCATGCGTTGCAATTTAATCATCGTGACTTTTACCCTAAGGATCTTCCATGTACATTAGTGTTCTTTTTGTTGCTATATTGTTTTAAGAAAAAGAATCCCTGAACCATAGGCTTGCTTCATTCAGTGCTAATGAAGTTATCTGGAGTCAGATTATACAGCCGAAAGGGGAACAGCTAATCATGAAGCAACCTGAAAAGGCTGTTGCTTCAGTTTGTGGTGTTCATTAGATGTAACCTGAAGTGAACTAGTTATCTTTAAAAGGGGGGAGGGGGGCAGTTTCTTGTTAAATACAACATTTGGTTTCTTGTGCTGTTACAATACAGTTCCATTATGCTTTTATGTCGGCAGCTCTCTCTTCGTGTTTTATTTGCTTTAGGTAATTAGGAAATATTGACTGGAATTTGGACAGACTGTGTACTGAAAGTCACTTTATCAACTAGTGAAACAAAAGTTTCCAAGGAAACAGTTCAGTGCTTTCTTTTTTTAACTAAAGTCCATTTTTGTGCACATTTTAAAGTGACATTGTAATGTTCTAGTTGTAACCTCACATGTCTATATACTGTCTCAGGAATTTGAGACTCCTATAACCTAAGAAGCATCAAAAAAGAAATTACAAATTGATAGGAAAAAATGGCTTTTGAGAAGAAAATTTCCTTTTAAAGAAGCCATCTCTTTTGCCAGCTTCTCTGAATGGTGTGTCCCCAGAGGAGTGGTAGGGCTAATGGCTTTGGAAGTGGAAAAGAAAATCAGACCCTCCTGTAAAGCTTGCTGTGCCAGGTTTGCCGGCGATCCTTGAGCCACACTGTTGAGTTGTGTCCTGCCTGTGCGAAGGGTTAGGGAGTTAGCTAGCAAGGCAGGGTCTGTTGTTGAGCTTCCAACACAAAATTTCTTCCTTCAGCTGATTTTTTTTGGTCTGCAGCTTGCATTTGTAATGATGAATTAGAGAGGTGATACGTAACTGACGGCTCCTTTTTTTTGTATTTTCCATAGATAATGGTAATCAGCAACATTTTATTTCCATATTTGTTGGGGAAGGGGGAAAGAAAGCCAACCCACCATGTGCCACACACATGCCAAAAGAGGGCTGGCAATAGAAAATCTGGAATAAAAGTGGAATTAAACACGTGGGGAAAGAACAGAAATAAAAGTGTAGTTTAAGTGAAAGAAAGGAAGAAGAGAATAAGGACAGGAGCAAGGAAAGATTAGTGAGCATAGGTTAGGGTACTCAGATTGTCATGGTGCTCCAAGCAAGGAGGTGGAAATAGCTAGTAAGAACTTGTGTGAACTATGCAAGCTGAAATTAGTTAATTGAAATATTAGCATACTTTTACTTGATTACTGTAAATGTTTAATCTCCACAATTCACCAGTCAAGTCTCCTCAAGTGTCTTGATGCTAGGAAAAACATCCCTAATCTGATTAGTTTATATTATTTTGCTCTTTCTGTGATGGCTTTGTAGGGTTTGTCACGGAAGGCAACTCTTTCCCATTGAGTTTAACAGGCTGTTAATATGCTCTTTGCAGAGCTTTCAGTTCTTTGACAGAATCAAGTACCCAGAATACATACTTGTTGTCAAACTAAGCTATCAATAGCTTCTAGTTGCAGGCACAGGCCATGCCTCAGGTAAACTGAGCAACTGACCTAGTAAACTAAGATCTGACCTTCTATAGAGATGGCTTTGCCCAAAGCCACTTCAAAGAAGCTTGTGGAGCTGTGTATCCCTCTGTTGGCTTACACCTATGTTTAAATCATACCTTGCAATTTTTCAGACAAATGTCTAGGCAATAAACTTGATTAATAACAATGCTGTAGCTCAGCTCATGTTGAAGATGTGTAGTAAGCAAATACAAGGTGTACCAATTTAAAATTTTAGCACTGAATTTTGAATCTTCAATGTTGTGATTGAAATTGGGGCATTTTCCTCTTCAGTTACCTTCAGGTTTATTGGACACTCGTTATTCATTTATTCACTTAAAATGTCTTGGGATGCTGCCTGTGAAAATGGAAGATGTAAACTGACTTTGAGATGACAAATTCTACTCAAGTCAGACTGATTTGTGTATTTAGGATTAAATTCTTGTCACATTTATCACTAGTGTTTATTCCTTTATAAGGGAAGGAGGACAAAACTTTACCTTAACATTTCTCAGGAAAATAATCAAGGAAGATGCTTAATCTTGCAAGCTGGGGAGAGGAGATAAAACCGAAGTTACGTGCAACATGTGAAAATAACTCCCCACAACCAAATCATTGGAAGAAGTCAGTGTTCAGAATATTGAATCTGGCAATGAGAGTCTGCTAAATAAAATGAGCAGCAAAGAATCCTTTTGCTTCAAGGAGACTAGAAGTTTTGATAAGGGTTACACAGTGCTCAAGCCATAAATACAGCATTGTGTTGGTATGCGTGGATCAGAACGTGAAAGTGATCATTTTAGTGTCAAAGAAGCAGAACCAATTGCAGAAAGCTCCAATTTTGTTGCTTTGTGTTACTAAAGCTCACCAAAGCAGCATTGTGACAACTACTTTATCTGACTTAGTGTTTCACATTTGCTGTTTTTCACATGCAGCTGCTGATGTTAGAGATTAATATTAAAAGGCAAGATGCAGGTATTAATGTATTTTGGCAAAGTCTGTTTCGTGGATCAACGTGTGTTTGGGGAAAATCTGTCCTGCAGCAGTGGCTCAGCATTTGGGTGTCTCAGGAATGAGAGTTTAGTTAGAATTAGCCACTTTTTTGCATCCATATCAATAAAGAGTACTTGGCACCTGAGCCTCGGTATGAATGCCCACTACTACTTTTACTTAACAGAGGAAGGCTGTTTCCTAGCAGAAACGTGATGTCTTTAAGAACACAATGGTTTTAAGTGGTGATTATCAGGTCCCAAGACCCTGATCTGTAAAATTTCAGCCAGAGACACCTTTATAAATGCATTTAACAAGTGATTCAGACCTAATTGTATGAACTTCTGAACTGATGCTAATCTAATTATGGTTAGTTTCACTTGGGTATTTTGAAGAAAGAAGACTGTTGTACTGTGTTAATACATCTCCCTTTCTCCTTTTGCAGCATTAAAACTTCCTTTTGGCAAAACAACAGTGATGCATTTGGTGGCTAGAGAAACATTGCCAGAGCCAAACTCTCAAGGTACGCTGTGCACTAAAGGTATTTTGTACTCTGGTACCCAGCAAAGGCACCAGGTCTCTCACAGGCTTTGAGTATTTCATGAGTAGGGAAATGTCCTTCTGGTCTTTTGTGAAGCAAGTCATGAAATGAGAATAGAATAGAATAGACCAGACCAGGTTGGAAGAGACCTTCAAGAACATGGTGTCCAACCTATCATCCAACACCACCTAATCAACTAAACCATGCAACCAAGCACCCTATCAAGTCTCCTCCTGAACACCTCCAGTGATGGTGACTCCACCACCTCCTCAGGCAGCCCATTCCAATGGGCAATCACTCTTTTTTGTGTAGGTTGATCATGGAAAACTAAGAAATTATCTTGCTGGCTTGGTATATTTGTAGGCACTTACTCAAACTTTAAAAGCTTTCATTTTCACAGTATCACAGTATAACTAAGGTTGGAAGAGACCCCAGGGATCATCAAGTCCTACCTGTCTCGGTAGACCTCACGACTAGACCATGGCACCAAGTGCCACATCCAATCTCCCCTTGAACACCTCCAGGGATGGTGACTCCATCACCTCCCTGGGCAGCACATTCCAACGACAAACGACTCGCTCAGTGAAGAACTTTCTCCTCACTTCGAGTCTAAACCTCCCCTGGCGCAGCTTGAGACTGTGTCCCCTTGTTCTGGCGCTGGTTGCCTGGGAGAAGAGACCAACCCCTTCCTGGCTACAACCACCCTTCAGGTAGTTGTGGAGGGCAATGAGGTCACCCCTGAGCCTCCTCTTCTCCAGGCTAAACTTTTCTTATTTAAAAACCAGTTCTGCTTTCTTTTTCAGTTAGATATGCATGTGTTTCCTAAGAACACTAAATAAGAAACCCCATATTTTTATCAAGCGCACTCACACACAGAATGCCCTAATTGCTTTAGAGCTTGCATGTAAGCAAAACTTTCTTCTTGCTCCACAGGTCAAAGGAACCGTGAAAAAACTGGAGAAAGCAATTGCTGCGTAATCCTGTAAACCCTGTTAGCTTTACCTGCTAAGTGTGATGTAATATAGTCTTTGTCTTTCATGCTGCTGGAATAGAAGAGGCCCTACCTTGCTTCAGACACCTGTAGGAAGAGCCTGTCTGTAAATCCATGGAACTGAAATATTAAATGAACACTGTCTCATTAGTTTTTGGTTCTGTTTTAAAGAGAGAGAGAAAAAAAAATCTATGAACGCTTTCATTGGATTTTTTTTTTTTTGGTTCTGTTTTTGGCTTTCTTTAATTCCTGCTCTTTGTTTGTTGAATAATCTTACAGTACATCAGTTCTTGAAAGAACTCAATCTCCAGAAAAGTTAACGTGGTGGTTTTGGGTTATGGTTTCTTGTTTTTTTCATGGCAGGAGTCATTTTGCTACCACAAAAAAAAACCAATCTCCATTCACTGGATCTAACCAGTCAAGCTTTCTAGATGCAATTTGCACTAAATATGGTTGACAGTATATTCCTCACCAACAACCTCTAACAATATTTGAGACACCTAGTAGTAACCTACAATGTGTAATGCAACACTGGAAGATAGTATAATTAAAACAAATTTCACTTACGGCCAAATCAAAGGGAAAAAAATCAAACCAGTTCAGTCAGTTCTACCTAAGTCAACCTTGGTGGCCAAACTGGCACAGAATACTAACTAAAGCAAGTCTAACTATATATATTTTCACTGCAACAAGCAAACAAAGGAAAACTTATGTGCCTGTAATTTAAAAGCACTCTGTAGAGGGCTGATGAAACTGATTCTTTTCGTTACTGCGTGCACTCTGATCTTGTACATGAGTTGAGTGCTTATTCAGACAGCACAAACGAGTGCAGGGAGTGCATTTCCTAGCCTTAATATGGGAGGGGTAATTTCCTGTAGTTCATAGGCTTTTATTATTGTGCAGCAATGTTAGCAAACCTCATTTACTAATCGATTTTATGTATTTGAATATTGGCAGTTGGTGTTTTTCAGTCACTTTTCTCATCTGTACCTTAGCGTCCAGTGTCACGCTTCCTCATTAGAGACTTTGGAAGAATTATTAAGAGAGTTTAAAAAGGCAAAAAAAGAGGGGGGAGGGGGAGTGGAAAAAAACCCAACCCTCTGCCACAGTACTAGTTTTGTTTCTTTGAGTAATCTGCCTTTGGTACTAGTGCTTGCAATTGTATTAAAAATCAGAAGCTGGTATTTTTTTTTTGGGGGGGGGGGTGGGTGGGGGAAGGCATACATGATTAAGCAGGATGCCATTCTCTTTTGTTTCATATCAATAATTTAACTGTTGATATGCTGAAAGAAATTTGCACAGCACCGAAGCATGAGCTCGTTTCATCCTTAAACCTGTACAAAAGAAAAAACAAAAAAAAAAGACATGGGAAAAAAAAAAAAAAAGCTTAAAAAAAATAATAATAAAAATAAATAAAAGATTTTATATTATTTTTTTTTTTTCTCTTCCACTGGGGAGGCATTCTTCCTGGGTGAAATTACAGATATGTGTAGAATATATTTAATAAAGAGAAAATAAATCTTATAAAAGACATAACCTATAGAAGTTAACTCTAGATTGGCGTGTAGCATAATAGGACAATATTCCATAGAAATAGCTTTAGCCTTTGCAAAAGAAACCGAGTCGCAGGTTGACCTTGTGGTCTGTACTGAAGTGTCCACAACCCTTCGGGAGGTTCTCTGTGATCCTCTCTGGGTTGGGTTTTGGTTTTGCTTCTGTTCGTTTTGGGGTTTGTTTCTTTTTCTCCCTGAATGATTGGCGTCATCCGAGTGTAATCGAGGTTCTTTTGTCCCATCGTTGCTGCTTCGAGGACATGCTTTACATGCAGTAGATTTGCAACAATATTGTTCATACTGATCAGAATTAAATTTGTATAGAGCAGAGTTTTAAAATGAACTGTAAATAGCACTAAACAGTTTCTTTCTGCAACCTGTACTGATAGACTCTTCTGTAAACTAAATAAAAGAATACTGTAGTGCATTTTGGTGGTGGCTGAAGGGTTGTAATTTGGTCTGGAACTACTTTTAATAATACTTCTTAATCTGGAAACTAATTAAGGACTCCATTTCATTTATTAAAAAAATAAAGGTGGGGGAGAGGGAAGAGGGAGGGTGCAGAACCTGCTGAATGCTGCTCTTGGGGTTTATCAGTTTGGTTTCGTTTTCCTACCCTGTCAGCAGTGGCCTGGAGGGTTTTTTTGTGTTACAGAAGAATGCAAGCATGGACAGCTGCTCTTGCAAATGTATGTATGGCCTGTCACACCCTGCTCTACCTCTCCACAGTTACGTGCTGTGAGCTTTTTTTGGTGCTTGCTTACAGCAAAGAGCATCCACAGAGCTCTTAGGGCACTGGGAGCTCAGATGGCAGCATTATTATGTGCTCATTGCCTAAGTGATTCTTGGGAAGGAGGATTTCACAGATTGCATTGGGTTGGAAGGGACCCTCAAAGGTCATCTTATCCAACTGCCCTGCACTCAGCAGGGACACCTCCAACCAGATCAGGCTGCTCAGGCCCACATCAAGTCTAATCCTGGACGTCTTCAGGGACAAGGCCTCAACCACATCCCTGGGCAACCTGTTCCAGTGTTTTACCACTCTCATTGTAAAGAATTTCCTCCTTGTGTCCAACCTAAATCTAATTTGTTCCAGTTTAAAACCATTGACCCTCATCCTGTCACTACAAGCCCTTCTAAACAGTCTTACTGCAACCTTCAGATATTGAAATATAGTTATAAGGTTTCCTTGGAGCCTTCTCTTCCCCAGGCTGAACAGAATCAATTCTTTCAGCCTGTCTTTGTAGGAGAGGGGCTCCAGACCTCTGATCATCTTTGTGGCCCTTCTCTAGACTTGTTCTAGCGGGTCCATTTCTGTTGTGTTGGGGCCCCTAGAGCTGGACACAGTGCTCCAGGTGAGGTCTCCTTGTACTCTGTGGTGTGATTGGTAAATCATAGAATCAATAAGGTTGGAAGAGACCTCAAAGATCAAGTCCAACCTATCACCCAACACCTCATGACTACTAAACCATGGCACCAAGTGCCATGTCCAATCCCCTCTTGAACACCTCCAGGGATGGTGACTTCACCACCTCCCTGGGCAGCCCATTCCAACAGCTAACAACTCTCTCTGTGAAGAACTTTCTCCTCACCTCAAGCCTAAACTTCCCCTGGTGCAGCTTGAGACTGTGTCCTCTTGTTCTGGTACTGGTTGCCTGGGAGAAGAGACCAACCCCCTTCTGGCTACAACCACCCTTCAGGTAGTTGTAGACAGCAAGAAGGTCTCCCCCTGAGCCTCCTCTTCTCCGGGCTAAACACCCCCAGCTCCCTCACAAACAAGTAACTGCAGGGACATAAATCTTATTTATAAAATAATAATTGTATCAATATCAGCTTGAGAGAGCTACTACGAGGATGCTACCACCTTCTAACTATAAAATGAAATCTTCCTCTTCCACAATGCTGACCACTGACACAACAGAGGTGGAAAACAGCTACAGTGCAAGAAAGGCATTGAGACAGGGCATGTTTCATTAGTTCAATGAATCTTCCAGATGCCCTGATTTTCCAAAACCTATGCTTAAAATGTGGTCTTGGTTTGACAAAGTAGCAGGGTGCTTCAATACCATACAAATACCTGAAAATCCAGTAGCTGCCAGCTAAAATATTTGGCAAGCTTGAATGGTAGAGTACGTGGAGTTCCCTTTTGCTGAGCTGATAAGATGCGTATATGCACATGTCCGAGCAAATCCTTCCGTGCTGCTTGGCACTTAAAGCACGGGCTTGCCAAAAGCACTCCTGCAGGAGGCGGGTGGAGCCGCTGCCTTAATTCTCCTGCAAAGTGTCAGAGCCCACTGCAGAGCATTTCTGTTGTGGTGTGAGGTAGGTAGTAATCCTCTCGGGGGGAGAATTTACTAAGAGACTTGTGCTGTTCCTTGGATCCTTGGCAGGGTGGATTGTGTGTTTGCCAAAACAAAAGCAATAGCTCTTAATCCCTGATTTCTCATCCTTGCTAAAGTTCACATATGTGCTTCTCTTCTGCATTGACTGGAGTCGAGAGGATATGTGCAGCTCATAAAGATTAAAGCTAGATCTCTGCAGGGTCATGCTGTTGGACAGTCTGATGATAGGCTGAAGAGTCTGACATTTGAATTTTACTGTTAGGTGGAAATTGTATTTTCCCTGTGGATGAGTTAATAGATGTCACGAAGGAAGGGAAGGATGAATTGGAGCCCTTCATATTCTGAAAGACCAGGAGGAGACCACATCTGTCTCCCATACCACTGTCTGTGTTATCAATCACAAATTAATATTCACACTTGTGAGGAGTAAGGTCTGGTAGCAATGAAAGTACTCTGTAGCTTCTGTTTTCTTACACCAGAGCAGAAATATGACTGCTGAAACAGCCTTGGGAATTGGCTCAGCTGCTGGAGGAAGAAAGTACAGCCTCTCCAATGTTAAAGTGCTGCATCAACATCAATCCAGCAATGACCTCTGCAGTATCTGTAATATATAGTTCATGGTATTAAGCTCTTAAGCTCTTCAAAATCCTCATGAGGTAGTTGCACACTTGTCCTTCTGTGCCACAGGTAGGTGGGGGTGGGGGTGGGGGTGTGGGGGTGTGTGTATATAAACACATACACACCTGAGGTATTGGAGCATATCCAGAGGAGAGCACTGAGACTGGTGAGGGGGCTGGAGGGAAAGTGATGAAGAGCAGCTGAGGGAGCTGGGATTGTTCAGCCTGGAGAAGAGGAGACTTAAAGGGGACCTATCACTCTCTACAGCTACCTGAAAGGAAGTTTCAGTCAGTTGGGGTCAGGCTCTTCTCCCAGGCAGCTAGTAACAGGACAAGAGGGCATGGTCTGAAGCTGTGCCAGGGGAGGTTTAGGTCAGATATTAGGAAGTACTTCCTCACAGAAAGGCTGATTAGGCACTGGAATGGACTGCCCAGGGAGGTGGTAGAGTTGCCATCACTAGAGGTCTTTAAGAAAAGATTGGATGTGGCACTTGGTGGCATGGTTTAGCTGATGATGTGGTGGTAGGTCATAGGCTGGACTTGATGATCTCAGAGGTCTTTTCCAGCCTCAATAATTCTGTGAGTCTGTAATGTAACAACTGATTTGCTTACCAATTTATCACACTAAATTATGGAAGTATGAAAAAAACCTCTATCCTTTGGGTTTTTCCAAGTGTTATGGTTGACATTTGCCCCTTTAAGTGTATGAGTTTGGGGTTTTGTAGTTACTATGCAAAAAATGAAATGGGAGATGGTGAAGGCTGCTAAAATCAAGCTCAGGAAAAACTAGTGATACCTTGCCAAGCTCATGGAATGGATCACAGTGAGGAAGCTCAGTTCTGAACATAAAGCATGGTGTCGATAAAGCAAAATACTTGCACAGCTCATGAGTTTTAATATAGAATGGAATGGAATGGAATGGAATGGAATGGAATAGAATAGAATAGAATAGAATAGAATAGAATAGAATAGAATAGAATAGAATAGAATAGAATAGAATTAACCAGGTTGGAAGAGATCTTTGAGATCATTGAGTCCAACCTATCACCCAACACCATCTAATCAACTAAACCATGGCACCAAGCACCCCATCAAGTCTCTTCCTAAACACCTCCAGTGATGGTGACTCCACCACCACCCTGGGCAGCACATTCCAATGGCCAATCACTCTTTCTGTGAAGAATTTCTTCCTAACATCCAGCCTAAACCTCCCCTGGTGCAGCTTGAGACTGTGTCCTCTTGTTCTGGTGCTGGCCACCTGGGAGAAGAGAACAACCCCCACCTGTCTGCAACCTCCCTTCAGGTAGTTGTAGACAGTAATGAAGTCTCTGAGCCTCCTTTTCTCCAGGATCAGCCTTTTCTCCTGGATCAGCCCAGAACTGAGCTCTGGGGCATCACAGGCAAACACCTCATACTGCAGGTTCCTTAAGGTTTGGAAGATGTTAACAAAAAATAATGAGACAGCAGAATTTTTACAGAGAGAGTGAAGAGAATGAGTGGTTAAAATAGCTACAGTTGTGACTAACACAGAGAAAATGATTGGAGACTTTCCATTTTTATCTTACAACCTTATGGGCTCAGTTTTTGCATGTGTCCTTAAGGGTGATAAATTTGATAGAGAAGTTTTTTGTGGAAGTTTTTTGTCACTCATTTGCCTCAGAAGTAATTAAAGGAGAAAAGCTGAGCAAGATTGAAAAGGCAGATGGATTGTTGTATTGATGAGAATTGATAGAATATTCAGAATTATCACAATCAGTGATAACAGCAGGGGGGAGTTCCTCTGCAAGGTAGTAACCTATCCTTCAGTCATTGTGCTAATTTTTTTGTTAAGAACCCAACCCCAGGGGGGGAAAGTTTTTCTGGCACATTACCACCTTCATTGTGTGCAAGCAATTGCATAAAGTGAACCCCCCAGCCTGTGCAGGACAAACCTGTTGTGTACCCTGGTGAGAGCTTATCTCTACAAACCTGATGCTTCATGGGAAGAACTTCTGGTCAGAGTCAAGGTGATGTTTGTGCTTTCCTAGAGCAGACCAGAAGGACTGGAAACATTCAAGATCAGACTTGATGTGGCCCTAGGCAGCCTGACATAGCTGTGTTTGTGGTGGTTTGGCCCTGGCCTAGGGGCCAGATGCCCACCAAAGCCACTCTTATCACTCCCCTTCTTCAATGGACAGGGGAGAGGGGGGAAATATAACAAAAGCCAGTAATAAGATAGAAGAAATTTAGTAGCAATAGTAAGCAAAGGCAATAGACCATGCAGAAACGAAAGCAGAGAGAGAGCAGGGGGAGAGAGATGTTAGTCTCTACTTCCCATCAGCAGGTCGATGGTCAGTCTCAGGAAGCAGGGCTCTCTGAGCTTGGTGGTTCCTTAGGAGGATAGACACCATGGATGAATCCCCCACTTCCTCCTTTCACTTCATTCATGTATCTGAGCTGACCTCATATGGCATGGAATATCTCTTTGGCCAGTCTGGGTCAGCTGGCTCAGCTGTGTCCCCTCCCAAGATCTTGCCCACCCCTCAGCATATTCTTGGGGAGGGAAAATATTGGAAGGACACAGCCTGGATACTCACTCAACAGTAGCAAAACACTGCTGTGTTATCAGCTACTGCTGCAGAACACAGCACTGGACAGATGCTGTGAGGAGAATTAACTCCAGCTCAGCCAAACCCAATACAGGGTTCCAGCTGCCTGCAGGGGAGTTGGATAAGATGACCTTTGAGGATCCCAATGCAATCTGTGACTAAGTGTTCAGCTGGTGGAGAATGTGAATAGCACCCCGTTCCTCAGGACAGAAGTTGATGCTTCTTGAGCAGTGCAAGATGAAAGAACCTTGCTTTACCAATTCAGAGGATGCTGAATTTATAGATAGCAAATGGTTTTATTTTTCTACCAGAAAGTACTCTTCAGCTATTATATTTTATTTTTCATACAGTCAGGGTAAGGGAATGAAACGAGGCAACCTGTGGCAGAACAAGAGGACACAGCCTCAAGCTGCACCAGGGGAAGTTTAGGCTCGAGGTGAGGAGAAAGTTCTTCACAGAAAGAGTGACTGGCCATTGGAATGTGCTGCCCAGGGAGGTGGTGGAGTCCCTGTCCCTGGAGGTGTTCAAAAAAGGATTGGATGTGGCACTTGGAGCAAGGGTTTAGTTGTCATGAGGTGTGAGGTAGTAGGTTGGACTTGCTGACCTCTGAGGTCTTTTCCAACCTGGTTGATCCTATGATTCTGTGAAACAACAGTTTTCTTTTTGTGCTGCCTTTTATCTATCCTTTGAACTATAGATCATGAAGAAATAATGGGAGAAGTTTTAGACACCTAATGTTGCATTCAACCATTAAAGGACTGGTCAAAATTCACCTACCAGCAGCTGTGGGACCACAGCCCACAGTGTAGGAACCCTAATTGTCAGGGTGATGCAGCTCAGGATGTGAAGTGTGTAATACTGGCTGCTTCATGTTGTTGCCTGACCAAAAAAAGGGGGCACTGGGCACTCTGCACTTGTTTTTGGGTGGCAGAGTGGCAGAGTAACAGAGTGAGAGGGTGGAACTGCCTGAAGAGTTTAGATTAAAAATAAATAACTAACCTCATGGTACTGGAAGTCAGCTCTGCAGGATGCTGGATGCTGGATACTGCACTTCCAGACAAAGACAGGGAAATACCTATTGGTGTCTGTGTTCCTTGCATCTGTCTGTTTCCTGTGCTTGCTAAGTTAAAGAAATATTGAGTTTCAGTTCTTCAATTTCTGCAGCTCAGATGTGTCTCTAAAACAAGATCACTGATCCCCAGTGGTGCCAAGGTTACAGTTCTGCTGTGGCTGGCAGGGAATTTGCACCCCACAGCCTTGCCGAGCGGGGAGCCAGCACCACAACAGCGCGCAGCAGTGTAAGATGAAAAGCATGCAGGGCCTGAGCTGGAGAAATATCCCTGTGGCAAGTCATCAAGTGCCCAGGCAAAGGAACTCTCTCAAATCCACGTGGCTGTACCAAGAAGCTGAGTTTTCTGTCTTTCATTGGAGTAAATGCAGTGTGTACTCTTCCGGAAAGCAAACAAGCAAGAGTCTTCTCTTCCACTCCTGGCGTCAACTAAGTGGTGTCAGCCAAACCTTTTGGCTTCTGATCTCCCTGATGGCCAGCATCCCAGGGAATGTCCTTCTCAACAAACACTTATGAAAGCTGTCTCAGTCTCTATTTCTCTTGTCCTCTGAGCAATGACAGTCTCTGGCTTCATCTCCAGAGTCTTCAAGCTTCCTGTCATTCTGATTTTGTCCCAGCCTGGTGCTTCTGGCAGCAGATGGAGCAATCACCACTGGACACTTGCTCTGCTGAGGTGAGTCCATGGCAAAGAACTGAAAAAGACATTGTCATCATGGATGTGGTGTGTCTCTGCAGCCATCTCTGCTGAGCCATAGACACGACCCCTCCATGGCTGTTGTTGATGGGCAGTCTCAGCTGCTTAGAGGAATAGGCCTTGAGGTTGCAAGCCAAGGGCAGACCCTTCATGACATTGCAGCCAGGTCTTGACTCCAGCTGTGTCTGCTTCTTTCAAGCTGGGCACGACTGAGTGTTGGAGGAAAGAACCCCACTGATGATAAAACTGGTAAGAGCTGTTGCCTATCCTGCAGCAGGGAGGCCATAACCCCTGGGGTGCTTGTCCAGGTCTAACTGTGAGAGCAAATATGGGTCAGGAGTATTGTCACCTCTGCCCCACACTGCTAAGGTGAACATCAAGCTGGTGTAGGGCTGCCCATAAAAGTGTGGGAAATGGACGGGAGAAGGGAACATGGGGAGGTGGTTTGGGACCTGGCCATGCTCTTCTAAACTGCTGGAGCTCCTTCTCACAGCAGGGCATGGCTGGGTACACCACCTCCAGCAGTCCAAGCTGCCCTGAGAAGAACTTGCTTGGGGACAGCTCAGATGCCAATGCAATGTTAACATCTCAAGGTTTGCTACAGTGAGAATAGTCTTCAGTGTGCTCTTGGGAGGCCCGGGTGGAACAGTGGGGCTGGGACAGCCTGAGGCAGCCCTGGTCGTGGAGAGCCGCTGGCAAAGTGCAGTCAGTGCAGATCATTTCTGCCAGCTTCCCATGGCTGCACAACTGCTCATCTTTGCTTCCAGCTCTGGTTTAAAAAGCTGACTTTGCAGGGCTCAGCCTATCTACCAAGTTGCAGCCGTACTGCCTCCCTCTTATCCTCAAGACCACCACTCATGCCTGAGCTGGTATCTGCTGCAGGGCAAAATGCTCTGCTGAGCTCCCCAGAGGTGTGCTGCCACCCGTGAGATAAGGAGACCTGGGCTTCCAAAAGCTCTTGCAGGGGACCAAATCTGAGTCCATGGCTTTCATTTGCCTCATCATCCCAGCAGCTGCTGCTAGCCAGCAAATGCATCACCTCCCTCTGGGCTCAGCCTGGAGAAAGGAAAGCTCTTGTGAAATCTCATAGCAGCCTTACAATATTTGAAGGGGGCTACTGGACAGCTGGAAAGGGACTTTTTACAAAGGCATGCAGTGAGAAAATGAGAGGTAATGGCTTCAAACTGGAAGAAGCTAGATTTAGATTAGACATTGGGAATAAATTCTTCCCCATGAGGGTGGTGAGGCACTGGTACAGGCTGCCCAGAGAAGTTGTGGAGACCCCAGCCCTGGAAATGTTCAAAGCCAGTTTGGACAGGCCTTAAGCAACCTGATCTAGTAGAAGGTGTTCCTGCCCATGGCAGGTGGGTTGTAACTAGATACTCTTTAAGATCTCTTCCAACCCAAAGCATTCTGTGATTCATCTGGGTGGGGACTGAAGGAGTGATGGGGGTGACACAGGCTGTTTCACTCTTCAAAGAAGTGGTTTCTTCTGCCTGGTGGTTAAAAGCTAGGAGGAGGCTTTTGTTCATGTTAAGTATTAAATTCTGTGCCTGGCTGTTTTAATCAACTGCAAATTAATGGTTAAGCTCAGAGACTGTGGCCAGGCACTGAGAAGCCTCTCATTACCTCTGGTAATGAAGGCAGCTGGAAGGTGTGGTGACTTGCTGCCTGCGTACGTGCCAAACTCCCTCCCTGTCTTTGAGGAGAGCTCTCTTCTCATTGGTGTACAGCTGTGCTCCCTTGTGACTGTTAGAGGTTGTGGCTGTGGCAAGACTTGCACGCACAGGTTCATGGGCTGCTTAAAGAAATGTGATCTTAAAGATGTTGGTTTCGTGTAGTGGTAGCTACATTTTTAACTCTGCTTTGATTCAGCAAATGAAGTTCCCCCATTTCCTGGAAAGGGGAACCATGGTGCAGAAATCATTCAGTTCTTTTGGGTTGGTGTTTGTTTTTGCTTTGTTTTGTTTTCAGGTAACAGTTCTGCTGGAAATAGTTGCCTGGAAGGCAAGTGCAAGTATTTTCCTGTGCTCCAAGAGGGAAGAGTTGGCCAACAGATAGTCAGTGTGGAGGATCCTCACATCCTCCTTAGATTGAAATGTAGCTCCTGCCAGGGAAAACCTGAAGGGTTCCTCTGATCATTTCAGGCTGATTCTAACAACCTGGTGAGACACTTCTCCTTTCTCAGGTGGAAAAAAGAAAAATGGAGGCAAAAATCCTTTTTCTTTTTTTTATATTGGTGCATCAAAACAAATGCAAGAGCCTGGAGATAACTGCTGAGAGCACCACATGATTGACATTTAACGCACAGCTCTTACCTTTTCGGCTGCTGAGAGGTATTTCAATGTGAGTCATTCAGCTCCTGCACCACTGGGACACTGCAGTCATTAATGCCTAGGACAGGACATGCATGTGAGAAGGGGAGAGAGAAGATGACCTTGTGTAGAAAACATCAAGGGCACATAAATGTACTGGGCACCAGAAGCTTGTGCTGCCATTCAGTGAGACTTAGGCTGGAGAGCTGGGCAGGGAGAAATTTGATGAAGTTCAACAAGGGCAAGTGTAGAGTCTTGCATCTGGGAAGGAACAACTCCATGCACCAGTGTAGGTTGGGGATGGACCTGCTGGAGAGCAGTGAAGGTGAAAGGGACCTGGGGGTCCTGGTGGATGGAAGGATGACCATGAGCCAGCAATGTGCTCTTGTGGCCAGGAAGGCCAATGCCATTCTGGGGTGTATTAGAAGGCAAGTGAACACTAGGTCAAGAGAGGTTCTCCTCCCCCTCTGCTCTGCCCTGGTGAGGCTGCATCTGGAATATTGTGTCCAGTTCTGGGCCTCTCAGTTCAAGAAAGACAGTGAGCTGCTTGGAAGAGTCCAGCACAGATCCACGAGGATGATTAAGGGAATGAAACATCTTCCGTATGAGGAGAGACTGAGGGAGCTGAGGGCTCTTCAGCTTAGAGAAGAGGAGACTGAGAGGTGACCTCATCAATGTCTACAAGTGTGTAAAGGGTGAGTGCCAAGAGGATGGAGCCAGGCTCTTCTTGGTGGTGCCCAATGACAGGACAAGGGGCAATGGGTGGAAGTTGAGGCAGAGGAAGTTTCACATAAATATGAGGAAAAAAAATTCACTGTGAGGGTGACAGAGCACAGGAGCAGGCTGCCCAGGGGGATTGTGGAGTCTCCCTCTCTGGAGATACTCAAAACTCACCTGGATGTGTTCCTGTGTGATGTGGTATAGGTGATCCTGCTCTGGCAGGGGGGTTGGACTAGATGATCTTTCGAGGTCACTTCCAGCCCCTAACATTCTGTGACTTTGGTAGCTAGGAAAGCAACATTCCCTGACTCAAAAAACCCCAAACCAAACCAAAACCAAAAAATTCCTTGAGGAAAACCAATGGGATTTGCAAAAATCAGACTGAAGCTTATTATCTGCTGAGTGAGAAGACAAAGAGATTTGATAGCCTTCCAGTGCCCTTGTCCCCACGTCGGGCAGCGAGCCTTGGGCAGCCCCAGCCAGGCCGGCACCGGCGTGGGCAGGAGGGAGCCGGGGCTCGGCAGCTGCGCGGCGGAGCCGTCTGCGGTCGCGCTTCGTCTGTGTAAGGAGGTCTAAATTAGAGTTGCACGAATCCCTAATTGCACAGCTTGGCCAAGTATGTCAAAAAGGGGGTTCAGCCAAAACTATTTGTGGAACAAGAAAAAGATTCCTATGTGCAGCTGCCCTGAAGCAGAATTGCAGTCAGGGATGCTGATTTCCGAGGCAAAAGGAAGCACAGTTAGTGGAGGGGGAGGGAAAAAAGGCTGAGGGCAATTCAGCTGGAGAAGAAAGCAGGGTACCCCGCAGCGCCTGGGCATCAGCAGTGAAAGGCTAGCTGTAAATAATGCTTCTCCTGGCACTTTGGGATTCTGCAGATTGTCATATTGAGGCTGTATCGATTCCTGGATACAGGTGCTGAATTTTGACACCTAATAGTCATTTACACTTGCAGTTCTCGAGCTTCTTTCTTTATAGGAGACCAATTTCTCTTGGTTAAAAGAGCTTTGTGTCAAGAAATACTCCAAGGGAGGAGAGCTGGTTTTATTAGGAAATGCAGAAGTGACTGCTGTGAGGACCAGAGGCTTTTTATCTGTCATTCTTGCAAGGTCCTGAAAAGGGACTCACAGCACCTACAGATCAGGACTTCTTGCTCCTGTGTCTGCTGCCATTCCTGTGTTGGGATATTTTCTTTAATGTGAAAACAGGGTCTCTCCAAATGATAAATACCAAAGCAGGCACTTTGTAGTCAGCTTTACTGTACTGCAAAATAGCTTGACTTGTTGCCCCAGTTTTGGCATGAAAACAGTATTTTTCTACTGAAGACCAGGGGAAAAAAAATAATTCTACATGACACACCAAAGAAGCAGAAGCAGACAATAGAAGCTATTGTTCATTTCTAGACTGAAAAACCAGGCACAATGATTGAACCTGGTTCAATGAAGATTTGCTTTTTCCCATGCGATGTTTGTTCTTTACACCTCTTTGAAGTACTGAATTCACTGCATCAACAAGAAAAATCACCTTTCTGTGCAGCCTAAACTCTTGGCAATGCTTGCAGCATCAGTCTTGCCATGCCTGTAAGAGGAACTGCATCTTCTTCTCTATGGCTGCTCCATCACTGCTCCATTTTGGGACTGATGACCCAAACATGGAGAGAGGCAGGGGTGGTGGTGCTTGCCTACTCCTCTGGGTGTGGATCAGGCCCAGGATGAGGCTGCCAAGTTTTCAGGTGCTATCAGGAAAGTACCAATGGGCAGGTCTCTGAACTTCTGTAGGAAGACCCTACAGTAGTTTCCCTATTTTGTATCTCTGCATGGATCCAGTGGTCTGTGCATGTATAGGTTTTGGGGGGGGGAGTGGTGTTTTATTTTGTGTTTGCTTTGTTTGTTTGTGTGGTTTTGCTTTGTTTTGTTTTCAGTAATTTAGGAATCACTGAATTTGGTTACCCAGTCTGCAGCAGCAGGAATCAACCTCCTTTCTTCATGCAAGGTACATATCTTCTAGGATGCAGTTGTGTGTGGAGTAAGAGCTGCTAGCTCTAATGCAGTCCTTCCTAAGCAATCAGAGGAAAGGTTCAGAGAAAATAGCTGACAACCACATCCTGCAAGTCATGCAGGGAAAGAGGAAATGAGGCTGCTCTGCTCCAAACTGATATATAAAATGCTTTATAGATGGGCAGATGAGCTGAGGTGCAGATACATCCTGTGAAGACCAAGTTTGGGCTGGTGTAAATGAATGTCCTGGGACAGTGGAGACCAGACTGGGGGGCTCTTGTCTGCTCTTGCTGGCAGCCATCTCACAGCCTTGCTCTTAGTTTCTTCCTCTAGTGCATTATCTCTCTTGGGCCTTTTGCCCTCATTTGGGTTATGCCAAGGTGCAGGACAATATTCACATGTGATGAGAAGCAGGGAAGGGAGATTTTTTTTCCCTACCAGCATGTGAATATAAATCTAAGCTAGTCTAGGGCAGAGGGGAAAGGAGGTTGTGCTGCTTTTGCCCTCTGTAGCTTCACTCCTGTGTTGGTCTCTCAGTGCTTCTTCCTTTTTTCTTTTGTCTTCCTCCACCTGTAAAAGCTGAGGATCAGCCTTACATAAACACATGAAGCTCATGTACTATATGATGCTGTTGTGCAAACTGGTCTGTTAAATCTATCAAATCCAACTGGCCTGATGAACCATTTGAGAGCTGTGGCTGCCGGGTTTTACCCGGTCCTTCTCAGCCCAGAGCACCCTGGGGTTTATCAGCAAACTGGAAACTGCTGTGCAGTTTCATTTCTTTCCTTTCAAAGGCTGCAAGTTGTGACTGGGTTGCTTCAGTCAGCTGTTGGGAGTCATTCAGCAGTTGTGTGTTGCCTCTGAACAGGCATGTGCTCTGCTGAGAATGTTTTGGAAATCAGAAGGGCTGATGCTCATTCAGGTGAAGGACCACATGTGCCACGAGGAGGTCTCAGCATTAGCAGATGTGAATTTTGCATGTGGATAGAGCCTTTCAGTGCCTTTGTGCTGACAGTGATGCAAAGGGCTCCCAGTCCACTGAACCTAGACGACACTCGTGTCATTCAAATCAAAGTGATTCCTACTAATGCGTAAGGGACAGAGAGTCCTGACAGAGCACCACATCAGGCTAGCGACTGCAAAAGGGCTGATCAAGGACCCAAGACCTTTTGGAGTCTCCTCCAGAAGAAATTGTATGGAATGACCTACAGAATGCTGGAGTGTCAACACAACTGTTTTTGCAAACTTTAATTAGCTGAAACTTCATTTTGTCAAGCTATCCTTGTAGCAGGAAATTATAATGCACTAGCACAAGTAGCTAGTGCAAAGCTATTGATTTTTAGGTGTATGCTGATAAATGAGGAGCGCAGGAAGCTGACTTGGCTGGTCTCCAAGAACTGCCAATAGATAGGACAAGCAAAAAGGAAGAGGTACTGAGAAATGTGGCCCCATCTGACTCCCAGGGTAGCTCATCGAAGGCTACTGTGGGAATCAATTACTTCGGTCATTTATTCTTGCATTTGGCCCATACCATATAAGGTGAGAATTGTGATGGAAGTTTCCCTCTGAAAGACTTTCTCCTTCTTCTGAATCCAGGAAATCTTAGTCCTTTTTGAGACCAGAGTCAAGTCCCTCTGGGATGGGGATCCCTCTGGATCACGGGCTCACAGGATTTTAGGGTTGGAAGGGACCTGTGCAGATCATCAAGTCCAACCCCCCCTGCCAGACCAGGACCATAGAATCTAGCATAGGTCACACAGGAATGCATCCAGATGGGTCTTGAAAGTCTCCAGTCACCACACCCTCTCTGGGGAGCCTGTCCCAGTGCTCCATGACCCTCACAGTAAAGAAGTTCCTCCTCATGTTGAGGTGGAACCTCCTCTGTTGTAGTTTATATCCATTGTCCCTTGTCCTGTCGCATGGCTGAGTGAGTCAGCACCCTGGCTGGTTCAATCTTCTCCTCCTGCAAGTTTCCTTGGAGGAACCCCTGCAAGTGGCTAGAAGGGGAGAGTGGTCTTTCTCTTGGTGTCTTGTTATTTTTCAATGTTACAAATGCAGCCACAGAGAAATCCAAGGACAAATGTATCTGTCTAAGTGATTATGGTACCAGGTAATTATGGCACCACTTCACGGGTGGTGCTGTTAGGTTTTACTCTCCCTAAAGCTTTGTCACGTCTACTGTCTTTGAAAGCAAGCTACTGTGCAACACTTCCAAATGATTACTGAAGGGGAAATGCAATTTGTGAAGAGGAAAGGAGGTTTTAGTGCAATACCTACCATAAGGGAGGCCAGGTCTCAGACTGGGTTGTCCAGGGACAGCATCCTGGTTCTTTGTCCTCAGAAGTTTTTGAGACCCATCTGGACCCCAAGAAACCTGACCAGACTTCACAGCTGCCCTTGCTCTGAGCAACACATTGGACTAGAGACCTCCTGAGGTCCCTTCCAGCCTGAAATGTTCTATGATTGTAAAGTCAGTGAAATGCTGAAACATGGTCAGCATAATTTGGTGCATTACCCTCTCACAAATGCAGCAGCCCCAATCTCACTTGGTATCTGTTCCCAAGTGGTTTCTCAACAACGTCAAAAACCCGGTGATACTTCTGTTAAGAGTTGTCCCAGTGTGGTCAGGGATGATGCTGCTGACTACTAGGTCCAAAGCTATTTATTCCTAATTCTGCCAGAAACCTCCTTACCTAAAACCAGGCAGAGTACAAAAACTGGATGGCAGAGCGCTAGGAAACTGCCACTCATGCTCTTTGAAGTGGTCCTGGGGAGGACAAGAGGAGCAGGAATGGCTACAGCATCCTCCAACAGGGCTCTGCTGGGACAGAGAATGAAAACTATGATGTGTGAGTGCTGAGGAAGAGAAGAAGAAAGGCCCAGCATGGTGGGTGGTAAGGACCCCCACATACCTGAAGGCTTTTGCCTTCTAGTTTGGAGCGAGGTAGGCAATCCATATTAAGATAAATGTCAGAGAGGCCACTCTTGAAAGGGATAATTCATTTTCTTTGTCATATTCAGTGTTTCAGCTCAGATGATTCTGACCAAAAAAATACATGGGTAACGAGACAAAAGTATCAGGCAGTTCATTTCCTATCTGGGCCATCTTTTTCCTCTGGCAGATATCTCACAGCTTCAAAGAAAAATAATCATATGCCTTCAGCTAACCAGCCCTGGCTTTCCTCTGCATGAGAGTGGTCTCTGAGCCTCTAAATCAATACATTCCTTCCTGTCCTTCTGAGATCACTTACCTGCTGTTACTTCACCACTCTTCCTGCAGACTGCTGAGCTTGTTGGTTTGCTTATTGAGCTGGGCACACTGCAAGAAAGCTTCAAATTCCCATGCCCTAGCTCTGTTTGCCAGTTTGAAGGCATTTCCCTCTTTTGCTGCAGCAAAGCCCCGTCCCTGGGAGCTGCAATTCATTCTGCTGCTCCAGTCCCTGTGAGGCCATTTGCCATCAGTGACATAACATGAAGTCAGTTCTTGATAAATAAATAAAACCTTCTCAACAAATGACCCAAAGTGCTGTCTGGCTTCACTACAAGCCCATGCAGTGGAAATCCAGTGTTTACTTTAGAGGGTTCAGGCAAGGGTAGTGTTGTATCCCCCTCCTGCCTGCCCCACAGCTGCGCTGCACCCTCACAGTTCTACACCAAACTGCAGCAGCGAGAGGAGGTAGCTGAAGACACTTTTACTCCCTCCAGCAAGTTTTGGCTACTGCCTAGCTGATTTCTGAGCTGTCATATGACTTTGGCTTATATCTTGGTACAACGTTCACAGAACCCCTGAGGAAACTGCTTCTGAGCTCTGTGCATTTCCCTCTGGGTGTGTACCCTGCACCAGGGGATGCTGCTGGCCCCTCAGCGCTCTTTCCACAGCCCTGGCCCCTTGCAGGGCTGCACTCACTGCATTAGTGCTTCCAGGCTCAGCAGCAGGGTCACAGAGTGAGACTGGTCACTCACAGGAGTGTGGCACACAGCATGGCTTTCACTGGGTGGAGTGCTTCACTTGGCTGCTTGTAAGGAGAGCAAGAAAAAGAAAAGTATTCATTTCACAGCAGTGTATGCAGCAGAGCCACATGCGATGTTTCAGGGAGGAAGACAGCAGCTTACCACCACCACAGTCCTATGCATCAACAGGCACAGATAGAGCCTGCGGCACCTCCAAATTGGGACACAGGGGGCAACCAGGCCATAGCTCAGCCCTGGTGCTTCCCCAGCCGTGGACCATGCATGCACACGTTTGTCCTGGCATCTCTCTGCTAGGGGTGAATTTCATCCTTGACACAGAAGGCTTCCTGAGTCAGAGCTGTTGGCTGCGTGGTGAGAGGTTGGGTTCAGGAGGCCGTGTTGGCATCTACCAGCTTGACAATTTTCTCTCATCCTTATAATTGACTTAATTATCCAATTACAGGAGTGAGATGCCTACTGGGATTCATGTTAAAGGGGGAGCCAGGAGGATGGCTGCAGCCAGGTGAAATTCTGGCTTAAAGGCAAAGTCCCATGTCTCTGACATTTCGCAGTGTCACAGCATATTGGAGGCTGGAAGGGACCGCAAGAGATCATCGGCTCCAATCCCCCTGCCAAAGCAGGATCACTTAGGGTAGTCTGGGACATTTGTCTGAGGCATTTTCATCTCTGGTGTCCCTGTTTTTTTTCACCAAGGAAAACATGCATTATTTTGTGCTTTTGCAAACACAGGAAGTTCATTAGTGTGCTGTTGCCTGGCCCCAGGAGCTCAGCACATCACTGCCGTGAAGATGTGGGTCCTGCATGTGGGTTCAGCATGTGCTTCACTTCCCACAAACCATGAAGAAGAGGGAGAAGATAGAGAGGAAAGCCATCTCAGCATTGTTATCTAACTCATATACAATATTTTCTTTTAGGGGCTATTTAATGCTGGCAGAGATGGTTCCAAATCAGAGGGCATCTTGAATGCTTACATTCTGCCTGCAGAGATGGGCATGGCTGAATGTGGTGACAGCAGGTAAATGTGCCCTGCTTCTCTGCACAGCCTTGGCATCTGTATGAGCAAACGGTCATGAGGGGAAAAAAGGGCCACTGCAGCACTGGGATTGCTGGCTGCACTAAATCTGAGGAGCACTGAACAGTGGCCACTTCTCTGCCTGAGGAGCACCCCTTGGGTTTTGCTCATCTATTTTTAAAGTACTTTTTATTGAGGCTTATGTGTGTGCAGTGATGTGGAGGCACAGCTGAGCTCTGAAGCTTTTGGGCTCCTTGACAGGCTTCACAGAATCACAGAATCATAGAATGCCAGGCTGAAAGGTACCCCAAGGATCATCTGGTCAGTTTAAGAAAGATGTTGAGTTGCTGGAACGTGTCCAGAGAAGGGCAACAAAGCTGGGGAGGGGTTTGGAGCACAAGCCCTGTGAGGAGAGGCTGAGGGAGCTGGAGTTGCTTAGTCTGGAGAGGAGGAGGCTCAGGGGAGACCTTATTGCTCTCTACAACTACCTGAAGGGAGGTTGTAGCCAGGTGGGGGTTGGTCTCTTCTCCCAGGCAACCTGTAGCAGAACAAGAAGACACAGTCTCAAGCTGAGACAGGGAAGGTTTAGGCTGGATGTTAGGAAGAAGTTCTTCACAGAAGGAGTGATTTGCCATTGGAATGGGCTGTCCAGGGAGGTGGTGGAGTCACCATCACTGGAAGTGCTTAAAAAGAGCCTGGATGAGGCACTTGGCTCCATGGTTTAGTTGATGAGATGGTGTTGGGTGATAGGTTGGACTCAATGATCTCAAAGGTCTTTTCCAACCTGGTTAATTCTGTAATTCTAATTCTGGTTGAACCTTTCTAGGTGATAATGTAGTTTCAATGAGATAGCCCAGCACCCTGTCAAGCTGTGTCTTAAAACTGGCCAGTGTAGGGGAATCCACTGCTTCTCTTGGGAGATTATTCCAATGCCCAACTGTTCTCGTGGTGAAAAATATTCCTCTGGATTCCAGTTGCAAGAAGGAAGTCTCCATCTTCCTGGTAGCTGCCCTTTATTTACTGGTATGTGGTAATAAGGTCTCCCCCAAGCCTTCTCAAGGCTGAAGAACCCCAGGTGTCTCAGCCTTTCCTCCTGTGGCAGGCTTCACCTAAGACAAGCTGCCTGAAGAGGGGCTTCTGGCCCCTGCTCTGTCTACTGCTGCTGGCACATGCTGCCCATGCTGGCCTCTTGACCCTCTGGCTGGACACAGGACATGCTGGTCTCAGCTCATGCCTCTTAATGGTATTTTCAATTGATTTTCAATCTCTTTTAGTGACATGGATCTAAAAAGCTGCCATCCTGTGCCTTCTTCCAAGGAGAACTGGGAGGGTTCAAGACTAACTGTCCTTGAGGTAGAGAAAAGGGGCTGCTCTACCCAGACTCCAGCTCGTGTTCGCTGTACAGTGTTGTAGGTGTGCTGTGTGGGAAGCACCCTTCGGTGTCCCACTCTGGTCTGGCAGCTGGGGTGGGAAGGAAGATAACAGGAATCTACAGCTGCAGACAGCTCATGGAGTCACCAGCACATTGTTAATGTCATTTTGCTGTGACTGCAGTCAGACAGAGCAGAAATGATTGCAGCAGGAGAACGTTCCCCCTGCTCTTCCCCTGAAGTCAGAAACATCCCACAGATACACCATGGGCTGGCACAAGTCTGGCAGGCAGCGGTGCCAGCCCCTTGAAAGGGATGCAGGTGTGTAGTGCAGGCAAGTCCTGCCTTCAAAACAGGCTTCTCTGTTTTTAAAAGGAAGCTGAGTAAGAGTGGGCTGCAGGTGGGCTGGGACTCAGCACTGCATGAGTGAAGATCCTGCTGGCCATGAGCATATTTCTGTGAGGTTCCCCAAAACACCAGAAGCATGGAGGGTGGATGGATGCATAGCCAGTGAGCAGCAGACAGACCACCCCTACACCCCCAGGCTGAGTGGCAGTGTGGGGCAAGGGGTGCCAGCTGAGGAGCACAAGACTGGTTTCATATTTAAATGGCTCCAGCCTTATTTTCTGTGACTTTGCTTCTGTGCCCAGGGATGGATTTCTTGTCACCCAAAGATAGGAGAAAAATCTGTGTTATTGGGAGATTCTTGTTGCCACATATAGGTATCATTTCACAGAACCATAGAATCAATAAGGTTGGAAAAGACCTCAAGGATCATCAAGTCCAAGCTGTCACCCAACACCTCATGACTACTAAACCATGGCACCAAGTGCCACATCCAATCCCCTCTTGAACACCTCCAAGGATGGTGACTCCACCACCTCCCTGGGCAGCCCATTCCAGTGGCTAACAACACTCTCTGTGAAGAACTTTCTCTTCACCTCAAGCCTAAACTTCCCCTGGTGCAGGGGGATTGAGACTGTGTCCTCTTGTTCTTGTGCTGGTTGCCTGGGAGAAGAGACCAACCCCCTCCTGGTTACAACCTCCCTTCAGGTAGTTGTAGACAGCAATAAGGTCTCCCCTGAGCCTCCTCTTCTTCAGGCTAAACAACCCCAGCCCCCTCAGCCTCTCCTCATAGGGCTTGTGCTCCAGACCTCTCACCAGCCTCACTACCCTTCTCTGGACATGTTCAAGAGTCTCAATGTCCTTTCTTAAATTGAGGGGCCCAGAACTGGACACAATACTGAAGGTGTGGCCTGACCAGTGCTGGGTACAGGGGCAGAATGACTTCCCTGCTCCTGCTGCCCACACTATTTCTATTTCTACTTGACCTTTTACTCTCAGTTGTCCAAGACATGAGTAAGCCCAGAGCAAACTTTTCACATCATCATCAAAGAAACTAAGCTGCTGTCATAGCACAGAAACTTAATTTCAGCCTAGATTTCTGAGGAAACTGAGTGTGTAAACTCGCACTAGCTGACTCTCCATCTGTTTCACCAGCCAGGCAGCCAGCTGGGTCTGCCTGCTGTCAGTGGCTTCTGATGTCATTGATCTACTCTATCTCAGTCTTACAGGCAGCTGATAGTCCCAGTGGTAAGAAGATCCTACAGGTGATGCAAGGAGTGATGGGGGAGTGGGGATGAGAGGGATGAAGATCCAAAGTGGGAATGAAGGTGCATGAGTTAGATTATTTGTTGCTGGTTTGATCCACCAATGGCCAACACAGGGAGCTGGGGGACATGACAGCAGCATGTGGAGATGACTGATCTCCACCAGAGTTACTGAGCAGATGGATGCCATCTGAGGACATGAGTGGGAAACAGGACTTGAGTTACAATGTGATAAAGAGATGAACAGCTGAGGGGCGAAGATTTTGAATTCAGCTCGGTAGGAAATCAGATTTTGTTCCCTCTGCCATCTCCAGAAAAAAACAGCTTCTGCAAAGTGGAACTCAGGCTGGGCAGCCAGGAAAGGCAGAGGTGGGGGAGAGGCTGCCTGGGGCTGGCTCAGAGGGCATCATTATTCTCCCATTATTTCCCCGTGGTCAAATCAGGAAAATGCATTTGCATTTCGTGGGAGGTCTGAGGGACCAGGCACTTTGCTTCCCTCCCTGCCTGCCCCTGCCTCCAGGATCTGCCTGCCTTAGGAGACCACAGGCACATTAATTTAACTCCTATTGTGCAGGCTACAACCACAGCTCGGAAACCCTGATTTACATTGCCAGTGAGCGCCAGGAGTGGCAGATAGAGGCCAGGGCACCACTTGGTACAGAACAGGGAGGCAATGGTCTTTTTTTTCCCTGTGGATGTGCTCTCTGAACTCAGGACACCCTTGGGTTCGTGGGCTCCATAGAATCATAGAATTGTCAGGGTTGGAATGGACCTCAAGGATCATCTAGTTCCAACCCCCCTGCCATGGGCAGGGACCCCTCACACTAGAGCAGGTTGCTCACAGCCACATCCAGCCTGGCCTTAAAAACCTCCAGGGACGGGGCTTCTACCACCTCCCTGGGCAGGCTGTTCTAGTGCCTCACCACCCATGCAGCAGGAGGATGGTTGAGTGCAGTGAGGAAGAGGTATTTTCCATGTTGAAAATAATATTTTTTAATAGCTAATAATAACTCTTGCCTCATTTATCCTCTTTCCTGTCTTTCTGGCCCTTTAAAACACGTAGGCTTGTTCTAAAACACAAATCTTTGCAAGATTTTACCTTCAAATAATTCCACATCACAAATTCAAACATACTAGGTATTCTGTTTCCAAGCATCACGAGCCCTGTGGTGATGCTGCAGGGGAAAAGCACAGGGAGGTATTACCAGGGCTTGCTTTGCCACATCGCTGCTTTTATGGGGCTAACACTGTGCTGCAGACTGGGCGCCAAGAGCCCATGGCATTAATACCCCTAACTTTCTTTAAACTCTTATAATAACTTATTTTTAACAGGTTCTAGATGAAATGTAACCTTCTCTGACTTCTAGATGCCATTTTGTTGTATCCAAACATCTTGCCACTGTTGAGAGTCTTGCAAGCTGTTTTCATCTGGAGGGAAAACAGCCCCGGGAAGTGTATTTCAAAGGTTTCTTCTGCTGTTGTTTAGCATTTTTTCCCTGGTGCCTGTTGTTATTTTTACCTCCGTTTTTAGTTATGCCTGTTCCCACTT
Source organism: Dryobates pubescens (assembly GCF_014839835.1). NCBI lineage: Eukaryota > Metazoa > Chordata > Aves > Piciformes > Picidae > Dryobates > Dryobates pubescens. Next base: position 22,075,859 of record NC_071621.1, read on the forward strand.
GTGAATATCCAGGAAAACCCACCCCTGTGATTTGTTGTCTGCCTGGGCCTTGCAATGGTATTGCAAGAAAGGAACTGCTGACACCAACGGGACCTCCAGGCTCCAGTGTGACAATATGAAGGAGAAGCTTTTCAAGGGCAAAAACATGATTAGGTTGTACATTGGCCACTCCCCACAAACCAAAGGAGGGCATGCCAAAAAATGCAGGTTTGCAACCCTGGAAGACCTTTGAGCTCCAACAGAATGCCCCAACTGTGCATGCATCTGTTTCCATGGAGTGATTGGGCATCAGTTTCCTTTGGAACAGAAACAGAATCACAGAATTGTCAGCGTTAGAAAGGACCTCAAAGATCAGCCTGTCACAAGCCCCCTGCATTGGGCAGGGACACCTCACATTAGAGCAGGTTGCTCAGAGCCTTAAAAACCTCCAGGGATGGGGCTTCTAACCACCTCCCTGGGCAACCTGTTCCAGTCTCTCACCACCCTCATGGGGAAGAACTTCTTCCAAACATCCAACCTGAATCTATTAATTTCTAGTTTTGCTCCATTCCCCCTAGTCCCATCACTACCCAACACCCTAAAAAGTCCCTCACCAGCTTTCCTGTAGGCTACCTTAAGGTACTGGAAGTCCACAATAAGGTCTCCTCAGAGCCTTTTCCTCTCCAGACTGAACAGCCCCAACTCTCTCATTCTGTCTCCATAGCAGAGGTGCTCCAGCCCTCTGATCATCCTCGTGGATGGTCTTCATTTCTAGAGCTTGTTCTTTCAGAAGTCTTTTGCCCTTCTGGAGCCTTTCAGAGTCAGTGAGATGTTAAACAGGCCACTGGGGTGAACTCTATCACATACAGGGTGTTTATGTACCAAGTTGTACTCCCCTCCTGGAAGCTGCATGGGCTCTTACACTGATGTTCATCACTGTTATGATTTTTGAGAGTAATTTGGAGCAACTGGATATACCTTTAGCTTCACAGGAAGAAATTGAATAATATGCTGAAGTCCAAGATAGTCATACAAGGACTGATGCTGAGATGAGATGAGATGGGTACACAGAGGTGGGTTGATCTGAGCTTGCCAGGGGTTTCACAGAAAGGGTCTCACCAGCTATGGGAGGAAGGCTGCAGCAAAATCAATGGGCAATGTCCACTTACTGTAATGCACTTTGGTTTGGGTCAATGGTTTCTTTGTCCTATTAATCATTGTTGCAGCCCACCATGCAAAGGCAGTGCTAGAAGCTGAAAGGGAAATCATCCTGTCCCTGCAGAGGATGAAGACAAGCCATTAGCAATGCACATGATGCTCTTTCACTTGCATGTGCCCTGTCTTTTAGCTGTGTCAGGGGTTACAAGTGGAGGAAGGGCCAGGCTCAGCTCCTATCTCCATTTTTCATCAAAAGGATTACTTGGAAAGAGATGTTCTGCACACAGGTTCCCCTGATTAATCCCTGGCATGTCTGAGGGTCAGAGGTCTCTCCACACTATTCAGCTTCCTGACAACATTTTCTTCTGGCTTAACTTGTTCTGAAATCAGATTTTAAAATGACCTGTAAGTCCATGTGGGTTCTCATGGAGAAGTCAAGTGGGTTCTTATGAAGAAGGAGTTTGTCATGTGATGGGAGCTGGGTGAAGGCTCCCAGCCATGTGCCACATCCCCTGATCCCCTTGAAAGCCCCATGGGAGCCAGCTGCCATGTGTGCTCGCCCAGCCCAGTCTTACTGGTGTTTGTTCTCAGTGATGGGGAATAGCTGAGCGGCCTCCACAAGTGTGTGGCATCTCTCTTCTGCTTCTTCCAGTGGAGAGGATCAGCAGCAAGGCATCAGATGCAGGGAAAATGCCTCGTCCATCAGCACTGGCTTCAGGTGCGAATCATGGCTGCTTATGGGCTTGGTGAGACCTAGGCTGGATATCCACGGGGTTTGACTTCTCCTGGGCTGATGTGCCTGTAAGTGACTAATGAAACTGTTAGTGATTAGATCTTTTAAATGGGGCTAGGACTTGGAGGCAGTCCAGGGAAACACAAGCTGCTCATGGCTATGACATGACACACAAAGGAGTTGCACTCATCAGATAAATTATTCATTGCCATTTTCCCAGCTGGGCTCTCTTATTGACCTGCTATCACTGATGAAAAAAGACCTGCAGAGAATACCTGACAAGGTGGACCAAAAAAGCAGAAAGTTTAGACAGGTGCAGGTAAACACCATGTCAAATGAAAGACATCAGGAAGAGGCAAAGATTGAATTGGTAGGTGAAAAAAACAGGACAAGCTGAAAAGCCTGGTGAACTAGCAGCAGAGGTGAGGGCTGTGAAACTGGCACCAGGAGAAGCATGGGGCTAGAAACTCTGCAAGGACTGGAGTGAGCTTCCAATGTTTTGCTAAGCCAGGAATGAGCACGTCTAACACAGCTCCACTGAATGGGTCAGGGTGCTGGAGCATGAGAAACAGCAGCAACCCTGGGATGGGGACCATGGAAACAATCCAGCTGGGAAGAAGGCTGCCAGGACTGGAGCTGCAGAAAATAAAAGATGATGTGATGAGGGAAACAGATAACATGAGAAACTGTGCTGCCACTGAGGAGTTCAAAAAGGCAGCTGTGATGACTTGGATGAGTGTCAGGAATGGCTCCTAGGAGATACCCTACGTGGAAATGCACATGGGAGTGCGAGGCACTAGAAATAGAAGAATACTGAGCATGGGGCAGGCTGAATGAAGAGCAAAAGTGGTTTAAACTTTACTGAGCTGATGGACTAGGAATAAATAACAATAATTTTCTTGGTTCAACTAATTTGTAGAAGAGTTTAAACCTTGGCTTGATTCGACCAAAGAGCACCTCTGGTCCAGGTGCTGGAGGCACTGGGGCCCTTGGAAGGAACTGGAAAAATCTCTCTTGCTCCAGTGAGGCAGTTAGGGTCCATCACTATCCTACAGCTTCTATTTACAACCAGGACACCAGCATGCACTCATGACCACACATGTGCTTGGGGGACACAATTCATGGGCAGGCCTGGATATTTTACTGCAACCTATTAAACAGTAGTCTCCAGACTGTCTGGGCACCTACATCCCACCGTAATCCCTGGAGGAGGGATTAGCACTGGAAAGGCACCATCCTTCCTTCACTTTTTTCTACCAGATAGGAACCATGAGGCATCACAGATGCTTGTTTGGAGTAGGGATGGCTCAGGAAGCTTTTCATAGATTCATACACTGCATCAGGTTAGAAGGGCCCCTCAAAAGTCATCATGTCCATCCCCCCATGCAGTGAGCAGGGACACCTCCAACTAGATCAGGCTGCCCAGCACTACACTGAGTCTGATCTTGAATGTCTCCGGATGAGGCCTCAACGACATCCCTGGGCAACAAGTTCCAGTAGTTTACCACTCTCATTGTAAAGAAATTCCTCCTTGTGTCCCTAACCTAAATCTACCCAAATCTACCCTGCTCCAGTTTAAAACCATTGCCCCTTGTTCTATCACTACAAGCCCTTCTAAACAGTCCTTCCCCAGCTTTTGTGTTAGTCACCTTCAGATATTGAAATGTAGCTACAAGGTTTCCCTGGAGCCATGCAGTTCTGTCTGTAATTCCTCTTTATTTATGTGAATTTTGTTGCCTCTACCTCACGTTTCAGAGCTTTGAAGTCTACTTGAGGTAGCAGCAAAGGGATGGCAGATATTAAACAAACAGTGAAATGAGGAGAAGTGGTTAGCACAGACACAAGGCAGAAAGCACTGCTGCACGAAGAAATTATCTCATTGCTTTTCTCATAAACATAAAACATCTTCCTTATGCAGATCAGATCATTTGGCTCTCAGGAATTCAGATGGGACTGACTCGGTTGAAATAACAAATATGGCCAAGCAAGCAAGCAAGAGCTTTGATTTACATTGCTGAAGGAGTGCTCTTTCTTCAGCAGGATGGCTTACACTGCAGTGGCTCTTGTGCCCACCAAAAATGAAGGGGGGTTGTGCCTCTGGGCACAGCTACCAAGGAAAACAGGGGTAGGAATCAGTGCATTGAGTGAGAATGTGGCTGCCTAGGATTCGCTAAGTGAAAGCAGGGCTTTGCAAGCAGCAGTGTGAGTTGCATATCTCCTGCTACCAATTGCCTTTGGGGGGGCTCCCCCAAAGCAGTGAGCCTCCTCCCTTCCTTTGTGGGTAAGGTGGACCCATGAGCATCCAGGTATTCAGGATGCTGCAAGAGGACTGTGATTTATGGACAGCTGAGGACATGGACAAAGTGTTTGTATTTCTAATTATTGTTGAAAACCTTAGCCACAAACACACGTGCAGATCTAGTCTGGCTGATGGATCCACTGGGGCTTGCTCTTCTCCAGGATTTAGCTGTCAATCTGTCAAGGGCAGCTGCTCAGAAGCTGAGTTTCATTTCTGCTTCCACAGTCATCAGTTTTTCAGTCAATCCCAGCCCGGCTGGCTGCTGTAATCTTTCACTACATTGGCTGTGCTACCTTCTTTCCCCCTGGTGGGAGCCCTGGAATGGAAGGGAAGCTGGGACAGGTGCCAGTTGCCCTCCTAGGTGCCATCAGGGGACAGGTGCCAGTTGCCCTCCTAGGTGCCATCAGGCTATACCTCCAGCACTGTTGTTGCACAGCTGTTTTAATTCACCCAGAGCAATGCTTTCAAGACAAGATGTAAGCAGGCAAAGAAGTTTATTCTGTTATACAGCAAAGTTATAGAGTCTATCAGAAGGCACAGGTGTCACATCTCAATTGGTCATTTGCTACTGGCATACATGTAATTAAGGCATACAATAGGCCAAAATAACAAAACAATATTTTAACACATCCAACCAGATTCTGCCTAGTTTCTCTCCTTCAGTTACAAAGTGTTTACATTATTCTCAGAGTCAAAGACAAAACATAGCTTTCTCTAATTCAAGCAAAGGCAAACCTTCGTAGCCTCCCACAGCTATCTGAAAACAACCCTTCTCCTACACTCCAGCACCTCCTGGAATGGGTGGCACTCGAGAAAACAGAGGGGAAAGGAAAAAGTGTCTTTTTTCTCCCTTCCATAGGCTGTTTTTCAAGCATTCAAGAAATGCTGGAGAAGGACTTGCAGCTGAAAAAGTAATAAAATTGCTTGGCTTTCTTAGTAGTAGTAGTAACACAGGAGAAAGTATAATGCCTTTTTTTCCAGGAGGAAATATCATTTTAAGGGAAACTTTTAAAGGGGACATTTAGAGAAACAGACTGAAAAAATCCTGGAAGCAAGGAAGGAAGCATTGCAGTAAAGTCAGAAAATTACTTTGCTTTAACCCTTCCACTGTGAAATGCTGGGCTTATTCTTTAGTGAGGCAACACATTGTTCTGAAATGCATTTAATGTAAAGAAAACCCCTGTCAGTTGTTGAAATGACAACAAGTACTTTGAGAAGCATCAAAGACTCTACTCCTCTTTCTCAAGCTCAGTTTCATAGGAAATTCCAAAACTTGTTGGTTTTAATCCAGCAGAGAATAAAAGCCCATTGCAAACCTGGGGAATTCCCCACAAAAATGGAAGTTCCAGGTCCCACTCACTGCTAGTTACTCTCAGCAACTTTGCTATCCCTCTGCTTCCCTGAAACTCCCTGGGGGAAATGCAGAAAGGCACCAGCCCAGCCACGTCTGCCTGCCTTGCTCAGCCATGGCCCCCCAGGTGAAGCACCAGCTCAGAAGAGCGAGGTGGGACTGGGAGAGGGACAAGTGTTTTTGTGTTTTGCCACCAGAAGCAGTCCAGGGAGAAAGCAGAACAGGGCTGATAGTTTGGCTCAACATGGTCATGAAGGCCGGGAGTGTGCTTGTCCTGCTGCACAAGCCCTGCTCCAAACCTGCAGGTAAACTGAACTTGGATTTGAGCAAACTGTCTGCAAAAGAGGAGTATCAAAGCCCTGCTGCAGCTGCAGCATGAACCAAGCCTGATCCCTTGTGGGCTAGTCCCTGACAGGAGTATGCCCACATGGATTACCTGCCTAAGCAGGAGTGAATTCTTCCTCTTTGCCTAAACATCTGTATCTACCAAATGAATAGGATTATTCCTCTTGCAGCTATCTTTGCTCTGCAGTGAAGTTATTTGTTGAGGAATGGATGAATGGATGTTGAAGCACTTGTGGGATAACTGCCCTCTGGAAGTCCAGGGAGCCCATCCCTTACTCCTCCAAGAATGGAGAATTATATCATCTTATGATCACTATGCCCCCTCCAACCATCATATCACCCACTATCCTTCTCTGTTCACAAGCAGCAGGTCCACCAGGGCACCTTTCCTAGTTGGCTCACTCACCACCTGCATCAGGAAGTCATCTTCCACACACTCCAGAAGCCTTCTAGACCGTTTCTTCTCCACTGTGTTGTATTTCCAGCAGGCATCTAGGGAGTCAAAGTCCCCCATGAGAACAAGGGCTAGTGAGTGTGAGATTTCTCCCATTTGCTTATATAATAATTTACCTGTCTCTTCATCCTGATTGGGCAGTCTGCAACAGACTCCCACTGTGGTATCTGCCTTGTTGGCCTTTCCCCTGATTTTAACCCATAAGCACTCAACTACATCATCACCACCATAGAGCTGAAGGCAATCAGAACACTCCCTAACGTATTAGGGCCACTTTTCCTTCCTTACCTATCCCATCTGAAGAGCCTGTAGCCATCCATGGCAGCACTCCAGTTATGCAAGTTGTCTCACCATGTTTCTGTGACAGCAGTCATAGTTTTCCTGCTGAGAATGGCTTCCAGCTCCTCCTGTTTGTTGCCCATGCTGCATGCACCCATGTACACACACTTCTGTTGGGCTACTGATCTTGCCACCTTTGTCTAGGGAGAAGACTTCATTCCTACCTATCCATTCTCAGGCACTCCCATGGTTACTAACCAATTAGTAATCCTTGTGTCTCTGCTACTGAATAGTTCTGTGCTTCTATCCCCTTCTCCTTTCAAATCCAGCACTACAAAAGAACAGGCTAAAGTCACAAAAACTTCTATTTTCAAATTAGGAACTCATAATGTCTGTCCTAGGTAGGGGCTCCTCTGCAAGACACACTCAAAGTACTCAGTCACCAGCAATTAGGCAACTAGCTAGTCAGGATTCAGAAGAGAATAAATAACATTGGGGCTAATAAAGTCCTATTTCTGCTTCCCACAGAGACTGAAGCCTGTAGGACTGACAGGACTCTTCTGGCTCATCGAATTGAACCCCCTTTCGCCCTCAGTGCCCCACCACATAGTACTGCTTATAAAGTCACAGTGCTTTAGACCCAGGTGGATGTGAGGCTTTTTGTGTTGGGTCAGAGACTGCTCTGAGGCCACTGGGACTCCTGTAGAATGCCCAGCTGAGATGCACACATGACAGGCTGCCATCAGTTTGCACTTGTGACAGCCAGTTTTGCATCTCAGAAAGCTCCAGCCTTCCACTGCTTTCCCTTGAGGTATGAGGAGAGCACTCTCAGCCCTCTCATCAGGCTTGAAATGCCCACTCCATCAGCATCCCCTCCAGACAGGGAAGTGCATTCAGCCTCTGCTGTGCTCCTCAAGGTGAAATGATCAGTGTTTTGGCAGAACATCACCATTTGAAAGAGCTGCATCACCAGACTTTTTGAGGTGTTAATGTCTCACCTACAGGAGCGGACATTCGTCACTGGATGTGGGTAGCCCCTTGCATTATGCTCACCCTAGGTGAAGTAATAAAGCTTGAAGGCACCAAAAGCCCTGTCTTGAGACAGAGGCTTTCACAGGAGATATAAGGACACAAGCAGGACCAAAAGGCTTATGGACTTAGGAAGCTTTTAGTGGTAGACAAATGCATCTAAGTGTGGCTGATGCTACAGCTACATTCCTCATATGGCTTGCTGCTGTGATGGAGGTTTAATGTTTAGATTAAATTTTAATTTATAGGAGAAGTTGCTTCATCTGCTTTTTCATTTCACATTTACATTTATAAAGCACAATTATTGCCAGCACCTGGAAGACTTAAAGTGAACAATTGATATAATTGTTTTTATTAAGATAACCCCAAAAAGCCCTCAGTGAAGGCAAGCACCCTGTGATTTCTTGTGCTGTTCAAAGACAAGGCAGAGGCTGTTTCTGCTCTGTCTTGTAGTCTGTCTCTTGCTTGTTATTTATTAAGGTAAACAGCAGTCAGTCTCTTAAATAAGTCCAGGACAAAGCCTGAGCAAGATCTGAGGATTTGACCTACTGATGTTGTTGGGCAGTCAGAGTTAAAGTCATGGAGAGCTGTCTGTGAGAACATTTTCCTTCCAAACTAAAAGCCCAGGGAGATCTGACAGGTTTTGCAGTTTCCTTCAGAGATTGCTGGGGCCCCTAAATCACTGCTCCACTGTGAATCACTGCAGAAATATTGCCTCTGGCACCACTGTACTGGTGAAGCACAATTCTTGTGGACTGAGCTGAGTGAAAAGGAGGAACTCTGAGGGCTCACAAGCGCATGCCAATGCAGAGCTGCTTTGGAGGTCAACAGAGTATGCTGTCCTCTGTGGAGAGGGTTATTTGCACTGGACTCCCGCACTATGCAGGCAGTAAAATTGCAACAACCTGCAATAAAAGCAACTTGGGTTGTTATTTAGAAAACAACTTGCCCCATGAAGAGTGATATTAAGGGCTAAGCCTTAATGTAACAGATGGTTGAGGCCTTAAGCATCCTGCTCAAATGTCTCCTATGATACTGGCATCCAAGAGAGCAGTTTAGACCTTTGACTTCCCAGTGCTGGCTCTATACAGCCTGGCTGAGGAGGTGGGCCTGTATCTGCAGGGCCATAATCGACAGGTACCTCCCCAGGGTGTTTTGATGGTTTCTCTTTATTGATCATATAAGCAGGTAGGGTCTGGGAATGCTGGGTAACTGCAGCTTTAATTGCTCACTACTCTCTTGAACATGGACTCCACGGGAGGCATGAGTGCCAGCTGTCTGTGCCATAGCTAATGCCCTGCACAGCATCCTAATCTCTTTGTGAGAGATTTGTCTCACCTAAGACATGGCTGATCTAGGTGGAGGTTTGTAAATAATGATTTCCCTCAAATGGAGCTCCAAATAAAATTTCATGATGAAAACCTTAATTATTGCCTAAACAACTTGAGTTTAATTGGCCAGCTCCAGCTGCACAGAGCCACTGGGACATGAGAGACTTACAGTGAGGACTCCAATGTGTTTTCTTCACAACATCGTGTTAAGTAAAATCCTTGGACTCCTCCAGTGTTATTTTAAAGAACTATGTGTGAGAAGTCAACTTAGTTATGTGCTCTGTGTGAAAAATTGCCGAACATCCCACAGGGCAAATATGAAAAGGCAGCAGAGAAGACATTCTGAAGAAATGAGACTTTATTGACTTTTTTGGTTGTTGCTGTTGAAGGCTGCAATTTCACAATTTGATTGTGATTTCAGAGAGTGAATCTCCTGTTGGCAGGACACTGATTCTGTGGGTTTATTATTTTATTTTTTTTTCCAAACAAAAAAAAAAAAAGAAACAAAGCAAGAGGGAGAACAGCGATGGAAAGCAAGGAGACAGTCACAGTCCTTGATTCAGTCCCTTCTGGTATCAATGACATCTGGTGCTGGTCTATCAGGAGAACAGGATTCAGAGAGGAGACGAGCAAGATGGAAAAGCAAAATTCATCATCAGGGAAATAACTTCTGAGCAGATCAAGAAAATCTGGATCCCATATTTGGGCTGGTATGGGTTGTTTGGTTTTTTCCTTCTAAGCAGAAAAATAATGAGTAGTGACAGAGGTATCTATTTAGTCTACAGGATATTTTTCTTGATCTTTTCTCTTTCGCAGTTGCCAAATACTGCTCTTCCAGCAGATCAAAACTGAGTAAGCCTTTTACTCTGTGCCATATCATGTTTCTGTTTTGCAAGTGGTAATGTCTTAAACAGAAAAAAAAACACACCAAAACCAAACAGATGATAAACCTATTAATTCATAGAGGACCACCCACTGTCACAGATGAAGTTCAGCTGTAAAGCTCCCAGCAATGAGTCAGTGCTCAGGAGCCCAACTGTCCTTCAAGGGCCTCCATTCACATATGGTTGCAACAGCTTTCTCCCTCTATCTGACCACGAAGATGTAGGGGCTGCTCTACCATCTCATTTCTACCACCCTCTCCAAAGCTTTTGCAGTTCCAGAAGACACACTCCATTACCAGGGGACACCTATGATTGTTTTCTTAGCTGTATGTCTCATACTTCAAGGGCCAGAAGTTTTCTTTTTCCTCCTAACTGTTTAGATTCTAGGTAGACCCTATAGACATCTTATTGTTTCTGGTTTTACCTATGGCTGTTGTAGTCCCAAAGAACTTATACTATGAGTACAAGCCCTATGAGGAGAGGCTGAGGGAGCTGGGGTTGCTTAGCCTGGGGAAGAGGAGGCTCAGAGGTGACCTTATTGCTGTCTACAACAACCTGAAGGGAGGTTGTAGTCAGGTAGGGGTTGATCTCTCCTCCCAGGCAATCAGCACCAGAACAAGAGGACACAGTCTCAAACTGCACCAGGGGAAGTTTAGGCTCAAGGTGAGGAGAAAGTTATTCACAGAGAGAGTTGTTAGCCATTGGCATGGGCTGCCCAGGGAGGTGGTGGAGTCACCATCCCTGGAGGTGTTCAAGAGGGGACTGGACGTGGCACTTGGTGCCATGGTTTAGTAGTCATGAGGCCTTGGGTGACAGGTTGGACTTGATGATCCTTGAGGCCTTTTCCAACCTTATTGATTCTATGATTCTATGATATCCTCCAGTGCCTTAAGTGGCCTTGAGCTGGACTACCACCAATGACATCAGGTGGGGCTCTGACACTGATAACCTCCAGAAGCAATGATTTTTAAACACAATCTCCTTAAGTGAGTTTGTGATGTGAGCAACAAGGGAATAGGAAAAACTAGAGAGAGCTGCATGGTGAGGAAGTAACAAGGGACATCACAGATGAATGACATTGCATATGGAAATGTCAAACTGAGGAGGGTTCAGGCAATAAATAATGAAGTAATTTGTGCTAAATTATAGCACTCAGCTGCAGGTGAATTGTTGCCATGAAGTGGTGTCACAGGTGAATTCAAAATGTGCAGAGACTTTCAGAAGTTTCCCTGGGATCCTGCTTCCAGATGTTGCTTCTCAGGGTTTGGGTCCAGCTGGAGATGGGACAACATGAGTTCAGATGCTGACAGTCAGTAATGCTTCTCCCTGGAAGGCTGTGAAGAGCTGCTCTTATTAACATTTCAAATGAAATGTCCTTGAAATGTTGGTGTGACAGTGTGATGAAAAGGATTTACAGCAGAGCTGCCCAGAATGTGTATGAGGCAACAATGACAAGCAAGAAAAGAACAAAAGAAAGCAAGCAGAGCTGTATCATAGTATCAGTCAGGGTTGGAAGGGACCACAAGGATCATCTAGTTCCAACCCCCCTGCTATGGGCAGGGACACCCCACACTAGATCAGCCTGGCCAGAGCCTCATCCAGCCTGGACTTAAACACCTGCAGGGACAGGGGCTCAACCACCTCCCTGGACAACCCATTCCAGGGCTTCACCACTCTCATGGTGAAGAACTTCCTCCTCACATCCAGTCTGAATCTCCCCACCTCCAGCTTCATTCCATTCCCCCTAGTCCTATCACTACCTGACATCCTGAGAAGTCCCTCCTCAGCCTTCTTGTAAGCCCCCTTCAGATACTGGAAGGCCACAATTAGGTCACCTCAGAGCCTTCCCTTCTCCAGCCTGAACAGCCCCAACTCCTTCAGTCTGTCCTCACAGGAGAGGTGCTCCAGCCCTCTGATCATCCTTGTGGCCCTTCTCTGGACACACTCCAGCACGTCCATATCCCTCTTGTAATAGGGGCTCCAGAACTGGAGGCAGTACTCCAGGTGGGGTCTCACCAGAGCTGAGTAGAGGGGGAGAATCACCTCCCTTGACCTGCTGGCCACACTTCTCTTGATGCAGCCCAGGATCTGACTGGCTTTCTGGGCTGCAAGTGCACACTGAGAGTTCATGTTGAGCTTCTCGTCCACCAGCAGCCCCAAGTCTCTCTCCTCAGGGCTGTTTTCCAGCCAGTCACTGCCCAGCCTGGATTTGTGCCTAAGATTGCCTCGACCCAGATGCAGGACCCTGCACTTAGTCTTGTTGAACCTCGTGAGGTTGGCTTGTGCTCACCTCTCCAGCCTTTCAAGGTCCCTCTGGATGGCATCCCTTCCCTCCAGTGTGTCTGCTGCACCACACAGCTTGCTGGCATCAGCAAACCTGCTGAGGGTGCATTCAATGCCACTGTCCATGTCACTGACAAAGATGTTGAACAAGACTGGTCCCAGGACTGACCCCTGAGGGACTCCGCTTGTCACTGGCCTCCACTGGGACATGGACTCATTGACAGCCACCCTTTGGGTGCAGCCATCAAGCCAGTTCTTTATCCATCTAGTGGTCCTAGCTGTAAAGGAGTGAAAATATAGGGTTTGTTTATTAGCACAGAATTCAACATCCCAGTTGTTCACTCTTCCACTAGAATACGTGTTACATACCAGTGTTCTCCTGCAAGGTTGTTTCTCTTAGCAGTGAGAGACTTTCTTCCCTGATAGACTTTGAATGTGATTTTCAGATCATCTTAATTACCTTCCAGCTGAGTCAAGATACAGGAATGTTTCTTTTGGAATTGTGCAAAATGAGTTTTTCTTGGAGATTCACTTCTGTTTCTGTATGCATCTCACGAAGTGCCTGGTCTTAAAATCTTATGCAGCTGGCTAGTTTCAGTGGCATCTTTGCACACAAAAGGCATCTAGACAGACCCCAGGTGCTGCTGTGGATGAAATGCATGGAATGATCCATGTGAAACTGCCTGATTAGACAAGTATTTTCCAGTGAACTTAAAGGGAGAGGAGTACCCAAGTTCCCTGGACAAATTCTGTGATGAGAATGGCTGTCGAGAAAGGAAGTGAATGATGGGGAGGTGCATTGAGCTGCTTCTCTGTCATGTCTTGATTAATACAACCAAAAGGCAGAGGCTGTAATTGAACATGGGGTCCCGTGCTGGGGTCACTAACAGACGTGTGCTTTGATGAGAAGAGAGCAGACAGGCCAAGATGTATTGGGGATGCAAACATTGCTAAGTATTGTCTTTACCTCAGCATTAAGGAGAAAAAAACCACAACAACAAAACAACAAAACCCTAACCCTAAAAAAAAAAACCCTGCAATTTTCTCTAAGTTTAAAATATTAAACAGAGGCTAAATAATCACTTCTGAGTTCTGAAAAGCCTCCTTACATGCATTGTTGAAGAAGTGAAGATGTGTTATTTAATTTCAGCACTGGTTAGGCCACACCTTGAGCAAAGTGTCCAGTTCTGGGCCCCTCAGTTTAAGAAGGATGTTGAGTTGCTGGAACGTGTCCAGAGAAAAGCAACAAAGCTGGGGGGAGGCCTCAAGCACGAACCCTATGAGGAGAGGCTGAGGGAGTTGGGCTTGCTTAGCCTGGAGTGACCTTATTGCTCTCTACAACTACCTGAAGGGAGGTTGTAGACAGGCAGAGGTTGGTCTCTTCTCCCAGGCAACCAGCTCCAGAACAAGAGGACACAGTCTCAAGCTGCACCAGGGGAGGTTTAGGCTGGAGGTTAGGAAGACGTTCTACACAGAGAGAGTGATTGCCCATTGGAATGGGCTTCCTGGGGAGGTGGTGGAGTCACTATCACTGGAGGTGTTCAGGCAGAGACTTGATAGGGTGCTTGGTTGCATGGTTTAGTTGATTAGATGGTGTTGGATGATAGGTTGGACACGATGATCTTGAAGGTCTCTTCCAACCTGGTTAATTCTATTCTATTCTATTCTATTCTATTCTATTCTATTCTATTCTATTCTATTCTATTCTATTCTATTCTATTCTATTCTATTCTATTCTATTCCATTCCACTTGGCTTTTGTGAGTGGTTGTCCTTCCTCCTGCAGAGGTGCTTGAAAGAGGGAGAGTGTAGCTGGGTGTCATAGCTATAGCTGATGGGACTGGATCTATCTGTATGCTGGGGAATAGGCTGATCACTGTACTTTTGCATGAACTGATTTATTCTGCCTTCTCATGATGAATGTAAATCCTTAAGGGGAAAGACTTCCTGACTGCAGTTATATTTGTGCATATTACAGAGCCATTCCTCATCTTGTGCTTAATTTACTTTCCTAATGTTGTCAAGCTGCTCCCTGAATTAGCATCCAATTTTTGATATACCAAAAATACCAAGCAGGACTCTCCAAGTCCAAGTCGTCTGAAGCCGGTGTAGAATCACCACCTTAGAGACCAGGGAACTGCTGGAGAGAATTTTCTAGAAAAAGATAATTAATAGTAGGGCTATTTTGGGATGTTCTTTTAAAATCGGTGGCTAAGAACAGTAGCTTCTAGCACAGGCTTCATTGTGACTAGAAAATGGATCCATCCACAGAGCTCAATCACACATATATCACACAGGCTGATGGCTCACATTCAATTACCATTCTTTAATGCTACATTTCAAAGTGGTAATTATTTTAATGGGTGATTACACCAGTTTTGAGCAGTTCAAGGAATTTCTGATACAAGTAAGCAAGTGTAACTTCAAAACCTTTGCTTCATATAAATTTGCCCTATAATTGATCACATAAATCTCCATGATACAATCTCCAGAAAATGAGATGAGTAAAACCGTTTTTTTTTCCCCTGCTTTTAGATACTGAGATCCATTAAACAAGGTTTTCCAGTCTCTCTTTAATTATTTGTTCTGGCAACAAAACCTTTGGTGGCTGTCTCAGAAATAAACCTGGAGTTCAAAAATTCCCAGTAGGAACCAGTGGTGAATATAATTTTATTATACATAGCATATAAAACACATTATTCTATTACCCCTCTGTGGTCTGTTGAGAGAAATGCCTCCTTCTGTAGGCTATAGGCTGAATCATACCTAGGTTTTAATTTTGAGCTCTGAGACATCAGTGTCAAATGAGTGACTGGCCAGATGAAGAAGAAATACAACAGGCTCCAATTTTATCTTCTGCTTGTCAGTCTCGCTCTGGCCCTGTTTTGGACACGAGACAGACAGAGGCTTGTATAAACCTCCTTCATTCTGCAGGGAGCCACAAAAAGCAACTGCCTGGAGGTCATATTTTGGTGATCATTGGATGAGTAAGAAAAGCATAACCACGAAAGTGGTTGACACTATGTCTGTTAGGAGAGAGATTCCTCTAAGGGGAAATGTCCCCAAGAAAACTGCAGCAAGTGGGTACCCAAGGAAGGAGAAGGTGTGCTTTTTCAAGAACCACCATTAGATGGGAAGGCTCTGGAGCTACTGGTGCTTTTGCTTCTCATGGAGAAGAGTGGGGCGGGGGCAGATGTAGCTGTGTTGGATGTTTTCCCACTTACTGCCACAACAAGGTAGGGAATTACCCAAGTATTTCCCCTATTCTAAATGGCCACAAAGGCAGATGTATGAGTATGTGATGAACGCTCTGGGAAAGAAGAGCTGCTGCAAACCACAGTGCTCCCTACTTATGGTCAAGAGGGAGGAGAGCAGATGGATCAGGATCTGGTTTTGTCCTGTTTCTTATAACCCAGAGGAGATAGCCAGGAGGAAGCAAGGCAAGGTAAGGCAAGGCAAAGCAAAGCGTGGCAAGCAGAGGAGTATATGGTTTTCAGGTAGAAAATAAGACATAGGATCTTGACATTGTCTTTGACTTGTCCCTGAGTGTACATATTAGCACCAAAGACCTAATTGGCCTATTTGGCATTCAGAAGGCCTGTGGTACACAAAATGTCCATCATTGTTTTGTTTTGTTCTTACTTTCATACTCCTGATGAAAAAATATGTATGTATGTATGTATATATGTATGTGTGTGTATATACATATGTATGTATGTAAGTATGTACATATATCTCAGATTTGTGATAAATTGGAATAAATGTATTGGTAAGAGAGGTCAGCCTTCTTTGTCACAGTAGGACATAAGTCAATAATTCCCTGTATGTGGTATCAGCTCCCACTAGGCAGACCCTCATAATTTTCACTACTACCTCAATGTGTTCTGTGAATAGGGAGGTCTCCAAGTGATGTGGATAAAGCTGTAGCCTTTGTGAAAAGTCAGCTTTGGAGTGCTGGGTCTTGCAAAGATGACTTTACATTATTAAGAGCAGCATTAGGATTAAAAGCAGTATTATATTATGAAAAGCAGTGTGGCTGGCTCAGAACAGTGTGATACCAGTCAGACATGAAACAACATCACTCTTCATTGACAAGGATGTTTGAAAAGGGCTGATTGCCTGAATGTTTTGGGTGGTTCCATTGTTCCCAGACACCCGACAAGCAAATCTGGATACAGCTCAGAGAAGAGGTCTGGCCCCAACTCACTGTGCATGGCTACAAGCACTATGCAGTGCCACAACATCCCCTATGCAGTGGTGGGAACGTTTCTGCCTGCACAGTTCTTGGATCCACAAGAAGTACATCTCAGTCAGCTCTCCAGGAGTAGTGCTCTTTTGTCTGCTGAGACTCACTGAGTGTCCTGAAGGGCAAGCGCTCCTTTGATCACATTTCATCAGCTTGCTTTGCCAAGCGGTTTTGAGCCAACATTTGACCTGTGGCTGGAAATGCAGTCCTAACAAGCCTGCAGCCAAGTCCCCAATCAGATGGCAGCCTCTGGCTTCAGGAAGTGGACTTAATTGAGAGGGCACCTACTGTGGCAAGAGTCTTACTCTAGGCTGCCAGGACCACCAGATACTGCTTTGTCATGCTGTAAAAAAATGTATATTTTTATATATTTTACTACTTAGTTCTTGGGCAGTGGCAGCTTCAAACACCACTGTAACTCATTTACTAAATGTGTTCACAGGTTCAACTATTTGGTTGTGGGTTTTACACTGCACATATAAAGACAGTTAAATCATTTAAGCACAGATCTAACCTTTCCAATACAGCAATACACCTGGAAATACAGGTGCTGTGATCTGGGATTCCGAGCAGATGAGCTGGGTACTCACAACTTGCTCCTCTGTCTGGTATCTTCCCAGATGCTGTGCCTATAATTCAAGCAGTCCTTGGCTGAGAGAGGGCTAGGGGGCCTCTCTTCTTGTGCCCAGTCACTGGACTGTAGCCTCTTCTGGGACTCAATTTACTTGGAGCTTTTTCCCTTTCTGCCTTGGTCCAGGTGCAAGGCCTGGGTGAAGTTGTCAGTCTGCTGGAGCAGGTTCTTTGGCTGCTACTGAGGCAGCATTCGGCTCTTGTCTCTGTGGTAAGTTGCTACTCCAGCAGCATTTGGCTCTAGTTGCTGTCTGGGTGAGAACAAGGCAAGTTGCCTGACTTCTTGGCTTGTCCCAAGACAATTAATACCCATTGGTAACACAGAACCCTGATAACTGGACCTATGGGATGGGGCATATCCAAATGTGGCCAGGGGCACACACACAGTTCACAGCTGTGTTACAAAGTTAATTACACGTGGTACATGTTTATCTGGACCCCAGGAAGTGTCCAGGTTTGCACATTCACAGGTGCTTACAAGGTTAATCACATGTGCTATACATTTGCCTTGGCCATCCGGACCCCAGGAACTGTCCAGGTAAGCACATTTGCAGGTGCTTAGCGCATTGTCTGGTCTAGGGCATGTTTGGGGGTTTGACCCTTCAGGACACATACACATCTGGATCCACTGCACTCCCAATGTGAGCAAGCTGGGATTTTCTGTCAGGAAGAACTGCTTTTGGTCAGCTGTAAGTGCTACACAAAAGCCTGTGGTGAAATCTCAAATGCAGTTAAAACACCCGGTCAAATGCCAGAATTGTTTTTCTTACCTGTAAATGTATTTTGCCTCTATGGAACAGCATTCCTGAGGCATATGCCAACAGCTCAGTCTCACCATGTCCTTCTTTCTCAGAAGAATGTCTCCCCTTCAGTGTCATGACAGTAGAACATTTGTGCTGGATGAAAACAGGTGAGCTTTAAGTAGAGCTAATGATGGTCCTGTAACATAATTCCTCCTCTGCCCACCCTCACTTCCATTTCTGCACTTCAGTTGAACCACAGCAATACAAAGATTGCAAGGTACCAATGTGACAATCTAGGCTGTGCCTTTAAGAGAAAGATAGCTGCAAAATTCTCTAGCTGAAAAGTCTTGGTGTAAAAAGGTAAACAAAGGTAATTCTGAACGAATTCCATTGGTAGATGAGTGGGAGGCAGTTTTACGATCTTACATTTTGTTCTCAGTCTGTCTTCTGTTTCTTGGCTGGAATGAATGCATGTTGCCCTTGGACAGAGACTGACAAGATAAGCAGCTAACTTCCAACAATGCTTTGAGCTAAATGAACTTCTCCTAACATATTTCTCCTTCTTCTCTTTTTCTTCTAATTAACTAGAGGGAAAAGGAGAGGGAGAGAGGTTGGGGGGGGGGGGGAAGAAGTGAGGTGGAATCCTCCTGCTGAGGAGGATTTCTGTGTTGTTTTTTTTCTTCTTCTTTTGTAAATACGTGTATAGTATTGCAAATACTGTATATTTTCTGTACTTATTCATTGCATACCATTATTGCTTGTAAAATACAGCTTCAATCGCTTTCCCAGCTGAGTTCAGCTGAGCTTTTTGTTGATGTCGCTGGGCTAAACCATCACACGGCCGCAGCCAACTATTTTGGGATGCTTCTCCCCATCCCCCAATAAGTTGGTCACACCCAGCGTTCAGCTCCATGGAGCTGACAGTTCCACCTGCTCTGCAGATGGCCTCAGCTGTCTCTTGCCAGGGCAGTACTGGACATGGCAGTCAGTGATTTCTCTTGTTAATCCGCATGTGCTCATGTTTGGGTGAGTCCAGCTTCAGTTTCTTGAAGCAGTCACGGCATTTTGCCCAGATGATCACAAAGCATCTAAAAAAATAAAGCCATGGACTAGGAGCAGTGAAGGCCACTCCAGTGGTTTTAGGCTATGCCTTTAAAAATTTTTCACAAATCTTGAACAGTAAGCAGTAAAAATGTAAATAAATCTCTACTGGGTGTAAAAAGGAAAATAATGATAGTTCTAAACAATCCCACTGGAAAGGTAACAGACTGAAGCCAATAATGTAAACAACTTCTCTCTCTTCTCCCTTCCTCAGGCTGGGAGATACTAACTTGCCTCTGCTTGACCTGCACTGCTTTTGTTGTTACTGGTATTAACTTCTTTGCTTCTGTCTCTTGTCCCTTTTGTACAGGGGCTTAAGGGGGAGGCAGGGAGGGAGAAGCTGTTGCAGCTCCCCTGGTCTTTGCCCAGGGGGTTCTTGTGCTGCTTGTTAATTGTAAATACCTGTAAATATTCTAAGTTTGTACATATTCATTGTAGATTGCAGTTTTGCTGCTAAATACAGCTTTCATTTGCTTCCAACTGAGCTGGTCTGGCAAATTTAATGGGGGGGGGGGGGGGGGGGGAGGAATTACAGTGAGTGGTTAATTGTCTTTCCAAACATCTTGTAAGCAAAAGATATTTCAAAGAAGAAATACCTAATTCTTTGCCTTTGAATGCTGTTAGTGAGAGCATAGAATTTACAGCTTAGCATTTGCAGCTCAGACATGACTGACACCCACAAAATGCCATTGAGTTTAGCATCCTGTTTGCACTGAGTTTACCAGGCCAAGTGCATGCCCTGCTGCTAGCCTGAGCTAGAGGATGTGTTCCAGCTCTTCCTTATCATTAAGTTGTCATACACATCCAGAGGGCTCTGCCACAAATATGAGAGCACCTAACAGCCTGAAGGCACACAACCAGTTTACCAGCTAGGACCATGCCATGGACCTATCTCCTTTTCTGGGCTTTGTTGTGCTGGACTCATTTTGAGAGATGACAGATAGGTATCAGTAGTAAATAAGCTACCAAGAAAGAGGATAATTTTCCTAATTGTTACTAAATCTCCTGTGTGGGAAGTAGGGGAAGGAGTAGAGAAGGAATCTGTGTGTCACCAAGCTGTTTGTGTTGGGTATCACTGTTTTAAGTCTTCTGACAACAAAACATCACACTACAGCTCTGAATAGTAAGACAGCTCTTCTGCAAGAACTGAAGCTGTGTGGGATCTGTTGGCCTGCCATGGCTTGCCTTTAGCTTCTCAGCCTCTGTTATGCCTACTTCTTCACTTAAATTACAGCTCAGCAGAGGTATCTAAAAGGTTTTAACTCAACAGATGGCTTCCTGTGTGGACACCATCTTGAACCATGCTGGTGCCCTGCATCCTGGCTGCAGGGACCTCTTTGGTACAAATAATTGCCAGCCAACAGGGCAGGGCTTGTGTTGAGCCAGAAGAGATTTGTACATCTTCTCAGGAGTATCTGCCTCTGTCCCAGTCTTGGAACAGACTGTCCTGTCTCTGTATGAAATCTCTATTCCAAGTGATGTATCTCCTCACAAGAGACAGATGTGTGTTTGCTGGCCCTTGTGTTCTTTATCACTGGAGCCACTGGAATAAGGCAGCTACCACTGCATCAGACACCTACAAAGGCTGTTTGGTTTTGCCTTGTTGCAAACACTAAGCACAGTGATGCCTGCTTTTGGCTTGTTTGCAAGACCTGCTGCAGATGCAGGTTAATGCTGACATTTCTTTAACTGGGTGTCAAGTAATAACATGGTTGATGTTGCCTAGGGAATTAGCTGGGCCCTGCAATGCCTTCTGCTGCTTCTTGGTGCTCTTGGCTTGTGTATCTGCTGTAATTGCTTTCCCCAGCATCAAATCAGTGTCAATCTCTCTCACAGGAAAAAAATCTGTAACATTTAATCATGAAACTTGATGGTGAATTCTCTACGCTGTGCTGGGACGTGCAGGGCTGTGAACGCTTCTTCAATAGAATCAACCTTGCCATGACTAAAAACCTTGCCTGTCTCTCATGAAATATTAAGTTGCCAGCATCAGCATCCTAGGATTTTGCTTTTTCGAAGTCATCAGGTTGAAGCAAAACATGTTGTCAGCCCTTGGCCCACCAAATACAGAACAGAACTGTTCTGTGAGCTGTTTGTCAGCCTGACTCTTGCCTAAATTGCTTGAGTCTTATTTTCCATTTGATCCAATCATCCTCACCCTTGAAATTAATTGTTCTGGAGCCAGCATCTGGCAGTGGGAGTCCCCAGCCCTTGCAGGCATTATTAGAGTGGGTTCCTGCAGAGACCATTCAGAGAACTCCCTCATTCTCCTCCCAAGTTTGTTTCCCCACTGTCACCATATAGTGCTTTCTTGTTTAAATAAAAGCTGCCCATCTGCTATGGTCTCTGTAGTGTGCTTCTAGTCAGCTTTTAGCAAACCAGCCTGAGGAAGTGCAACACTTTCTGGAAAAAATCTCAGCAACCTCCCCTCTTCAGCAGCCAATAAAGCAAAGCTCTCACTGCAACACCCTCTGGCAGAAGGGTGCAAAAATGGCATTACTGCAAAGGGGGAAGGAATCCCAGGCACACACATAGAACAGTGATAAGAGGAGACTTACAACAAGGCATTCCTCAGCACTAACAATGTTTTAGAGGCTCTTGCCAGAGCTGCTCAGGACATGCTGTGGTGCTGAGCAAAGGCTCCTGCTACACAGTGCTGAAAAGCTAACGCTGAAGGGAGCAGTCTCTGTCAGCTGCCTTAGCTCTGTGTGGTTACTGAGCACCACATGGTACCACATGTGAAATAAAATGGAAAAGACCCCCAGTGAAAGGGAAACCATTCAAGGGGGTCATCATGCAAGGGAAAGACACAGCACAAACAGCACTTTGCAACATCAACAGAGGTTGCCAAGAGCTCTAGAGTGCACATGGGTGATCAACCCCAAACCAAACCAGGTATTTGTTTATTTTAACTTAGATCCAGATTCCTGAACCAGCATGGTGACAAACCCCTCTTTATTAACACTGGAAGAGCCACTATAGATAGCACAAGACATGCAGTGAAACCTAAAGACCTACATGAAGTAATATTGACCAAGGAAGGGTGTGAAATGCAAGCTCAAATAAGAACCAAAGTGAAAGTAAATGTGTTCAGTTCAGGAATATCTATGTGCAGGAAACAGTCTCTTTATTATTTGGGAAATACTACATGATGGATATCAGCAGAAAAGATGGGCTCTGATGGCAGAGGAGACTAAAAGAAGTGAGAAACCAGAACTGAGGAACATACAAAACCCTCTGCTGATGGACAGATTTCAAAGGATTCTTGTAAATGTGTTGGAAGTGAGATATTTCATTGCATGCAAAGGCAATGTTTTCTTGGGAATGTTTTCTTAAGGGTATATTTGATACCCAGATAATTTCCTATACTTGCCTCTCCAGCATTAGCAGGTCTCTGGCAGGGCCATAAAAAACCCAGCACGTTTGTTTACATTCAGCACTTTGTTTGGGAGATGCTGATGTTCTCCAAACACCACTGAATTTGCATTCAGCAGCCCAGATGTTTCATCAGCCCAAGCATCCATCTTTTCTTTCCCTTACTACTGGAAGGGATGGAGACTCCCCTCACAGGTCTTTTAAAGAATGCATCAAGCAAACAGCTATCTGGTGTAGTACTGGTAAAGCTGATGCTGCTTTTGAGCCAAGAACCTGACACAAGGCCCTTCCATTCTGCATTTCTACTATACTAAGACCTGGGAAAACATAACAGAAGAGATCATGCCAACTCACCAAGCTGATCTGACACCAGCTAAAGCAAAGAGATGGTAGTGGAAGACAGTTACAATATGCTTCTCCTACCAGACAGGAAGATTTATGGAAAAATGTGTGTCTCATCTTCCTCAAGCAACACCTGTCAGCTACACAACACAGAGACTGAAAAATTGGAAGGCAAATCTTATTCAGGTGGAGAAACTGAAGGAATCACTTGAAGTCCTGCTGTAACAGCAACAGCAGGCTGGCTGAAGCAGATGTAGGCAGAGCCAGAGGATAAGTTTGTCCAGGGTGCAGACATTCCCACCCAAGTGCCAACATGTACACCTCAGAAATTAAGAAGACATTCTAAATCTGTGAGGTTTATTTATGCTGGATGCTACCTGTTATGATCAACCCCTAACATCTATGATTCTACGATTCTATGAAATTGTTACTTGCGATTATATTTGGCTTGGGGGAAAAGCTAGGCATGAGGAGCTGCCTCTTTAAGGGAGCGTGGCGAGAGCTGGGCAGAAAAAGCTGTGCCTGCAGAGATGTGTCAGGCAGCCCAGAGCGGCTGGATGTCAGGCTTTGAAAAGAGCATGTCCCTGTCCGTGTCCTTTGCTAGGGCTGATTGCAGAACATATTCAGTTTTCTACCATTTAAATGTATAAATGACTGCTCTGTGACTCAATTAATAGCTCCAGTGCTCCTGGCCAGGCTCTCTCCCTTGAAGGGTAAAAGGCAGTTCTCTGTGACTATCAACGCTCCTATAATGCTGAAGACTTGTTCTGGTTTCCGTGACATGGCACTCCAGAGCAGAGATGATGCTGGCCTCCCAGCTGGATCTCCTGGACATGCCTACCCACCATGTTCCCTCTTGTCAGGGCAGCATACCCCCTTCCTCAGGGACAGATCAAGAGCAAAGCTTTTCTCTTTGTTTTGGAAGAAATTCGCTACAATTTCTGATAAAACTGAACTTAGGAATCAATTCATTACCTCTGAGAAAAGGGTGTCACAGTGGATGCCTGTCCCCTCTTCAGGCACTGTGACCCACTCCTACAAGCAATTCTCTGCCACCCCACACCAAGTGACTGTGGGGAAGGATTGGAGCCTGCTGCTACTCTTATTCATGCTATGCATGGTCACTAAAGTGCACTGCTCTGAGCTCTGTCATGAGCTCCTGCAGTCCCACTGCACAATCACTGGGTTACTGGGCAGAGCCAGCACTTGCTGAGGGACAGTAATGGTCTTGCCCGGCTCAGTGAACCCAGTTCAAGGTCAGTGCCATGGGCCAGGTGGTGGGCCCCCACAGGGCATGGGCTTTCCCAGTGACGTGTTTTCACATAACACTTCTTTGACTTACAAAGAGCAGGCGAAACAGACTTGTTTGGGGTGAAAATATTGCGTAAGGTAATCAGGTATTTTCTGACTGAATTTAACTTTGCAGAAAGCAGTGAGGGAAGCAGGAGACAGTGAACACCAAGGTGCTACATTTCAGAGACAGTGAGGGTCCGAGAGGACAAGGCAAAGATCAGAGCAGCCCCTGCTGTGGTAAGGACAAATGTTGTTTACTGACTAAGTATTGTGCTCTGGAGAAAGGTAATAAACTATGGGAACATTGGGAGATTTCTAGGTGGCGTTACAACAGGGGCAGAACATAGTAACTCCTCTGGCTAAAAAAAACATAAACAATAGCCAACCACCATGATGTCTCAGAGGACTGCATCAAAGATTTGTGCATTAAAATAAAGCCACTTAGAAGTGGTAAGTAGATTACTAAGAAAGCCCAAAGTCTCCTAACACTGCAGAGGAATGGGTGACACTAAGAAGGTATAGAAAGACAATCAACATGTGCACTTTCTCCCTGAAGACTGCAGAAAATGTTCCTTCTTGATTTCTTGGTTGAAGGTAACCATCTTGGAACAGCAGAGGCGACAAAGGAGAGATGGTGGGGGAAACCCATGATCAAGTAGAAAAGCAGAGATTTTTGCAGGAAGGGCAGTGAGCAGAGATACAGGAGGCATATTCCTGCCTGGGATAGATGGCCATATCTGCTTCTCAATTCTTTGCTATGGTGCTGCTTGAGGGGGGAAAAAAAAGGAAGCAATCTCAAAGATGCTAGCTTGGGAGGGACTGGTTTCAAGCCACAGCTGGACTATGAGAGTTTACTCTCTACCAGAAGAGCTGTGAGACTCTAAAGCAGAGGAGAAGATACAGGCCTGAACTGTCCCGTAACAGCAGGATTATTGAATACAGAAGAAAGACAGGGTCTGAAAGGCTGGAAAAGGCTGAACAAGCTAACTAAAACAGAGGATCTCATCTGAAGCTTTTGAGCTTATCTTCAAAGACTTCAGAAGGAACAGGAGCAGGGTCCTTGCCAGGCCACCTCCAGCAATACTGAGAGCACTCCCACTCAATGCTGGTGGCTGTACCCAGGCAAACGCGGGACCTTGTGCAACAGCTAGCAGCAAAGATCCCCACTTCTTGACTCCTGGAATTGTGGATAGTTAACCAGCAGTCTCAAGCTGTGCCAGGGGAAGTTTAGGCTTAAGGTGAGGAGAAAGTTCTTCACCGAGAGAGTCATTAGTCATTGGAATGGGCTGCCTGGGGAGGTGGTGGAGTCACCATCCCTGGAGGTCTTCAGGAGGAGATTGGATGTGGTACTTGATGCCATGGTCTAGTCATGAGGTTTGTGGTGACAAGTTGGACTTGATAATCCTCGAGGTCTCTTCCAACCTTGGCGATACTGTGATACTGTGAACACAGAGCAACTCCCAGTATTCACCTGTGGTATAGCTGCAGAAGAAGAAAAAGATGTTGAATGGTTGAGTGCTGGGGAGCACAGACCACCACAGAGAAGAGGAAGGGGAGGATTGATGCTCTTTCAGTGGTTGGGACTGCAAAGACGTATACAAGGTGGCTTTGCCCAGATATGATTTAAGATAACCAGGAAGAGACTGGGCAGGTTGAGGCTGCAGAAGGTCATGAGCTGGTAACCTCATGTTTTTGACCAAGAACAGAAGGTGCCTGGGTCAAGGCATGCCAGATCTGTAGATATAAGGAAAGGTACTGGCTATACAAAGCTCTTTGAGGGAGGGGTTTTAATCATGGGAATGCCTTGGTGTGCTAAAGGTGATGCTAGAAGGAAGGATGAAGCAATGAGATTTGAGATCATGGGAGGAAGGTTTTCTGGAGGTATCAGAAGAGATAATCTAACACTTCTTAGGGCAAGGGAGGTATCATAAATCTTGCAAGACCAAGGCCAGATCATGGACCTGGAAGGATCTACTTTTTCAGGAAACTGAAACAATTTTCTAAATGACAGCAGGATCTAGGTAGAGGAATACAGGCAAAGAGCAGTTAGCTCAGAGGAACAAAGTCTGGGGACCGAGCAAAGCCTGCAAATTAGTAAGCCAAATATGGCTTACATAGGTCAGGTGCAGCTGCAAGGAGCAAGAATCCAAGGTGTGGAGGGCACTAACCACACTCCTCATGAAGCAACATGAAGAGCAAAAAGATACTTCTAGATGGGGCATAATTTTAGTGAGGGAGAGGACAGACATACCTCAAATTCCAAACTCCCTGTGTGCTCTGGTATAATTATGCATGTTCAAGTAAAAGCTGCAGTAATGGCTCCTTTTGCAGACAATATGCTGTATTTGGGAACCTTTCAGAAGAGCATTCTTTAAGGATGTATCTGGGCTGGCTGCTCTCATGACACCAAGAACCAGCCTCGGGACAGTTTGATTTCAGCAGGTCTCCCACTGTGTTGTCCATACTGGATGTGTTAGGAGGACTCATCGGTCTCTGCGCAGGATCTAACCTGGGCAAGACTTGGGACCTGCATCAGCCCTACCAGCACCTTTCAAATTGTTAGCATCTTCTTTAAGCCAACCAAACATCTAGTCACCAGAGTTCAGATTTGAGTGGGAATGGTTTCCCCCTTACATGCTTACTGCATTGTGTCATGAGTGTGATGTAACTTCTGGTTGAGAAATACAACCACCACCTCTAGAGGATACAAGTACTCAACAGCTATGGGGGGGCTGGTCTTTTATTTTTGCTTTATTTTTGTATCAATAAAGGAGAGTTTGTAGGGGTCTTGTTGGAGAAATTCCACCTTGGCTGGAGACTCTGGAAAAAAACAGTTAATAACTACAGAGATATTTATTCCACCAAAATCATGGGATTAGGTCCCCAGATGTTTTTGTGGGTTGCTTCCTTCTTGGGAAGGTTTGGGGACAGAAGGTCAAGCTAGGCAACCAAAGGGTTGTCCTACTTTACAGCTGCAGTGACTCCTGCTACAGCAGCCCTCCATAACCCCTGGCGAGCTCAGAAGCGCACCCCAGGGGGCTGGCCCGGGGGGTTGTCCAAGGACCTCAAGCTCTGGACCCCGCGGAGCAGCCACCATTCCCGGCGTCAGGACGGGGACTGCAGGCCTCTCACCCTCGCCCCTGGTCAGCCTGTCTGTCCGGCCCCTCGTGCGCAGAGCCAGGCTGCGCCTCCGGTCGGCAGGGCCCCGGCAGGCCGCACGGGGGAGCCGCAGGACGGCGCCAGTGCCCGGCGGGAGGAGGCGCGGGCGTGCCGGCGGAGGGCGGCGGGAGGCACGGCGCTGCAAGCGGCAGGTTGGCCGCGTCCGGGCTGGCCCTGCCGGGAGATCCAGCCGGCGCCGGTCTCACAAGCGCCAGGTGCTCATGGTGGAAACACGTCCTTGATCGCTCATGATCCGGTCGGGGCCAAACGAATGGATTTCTAATAATTCGCATAGCACTTAAGCACAGCAGTGGTGATTACAGGCAGGCTCCCCTGGCTCGCCTGTGGCCTGGCTGTTTTTTTAACCACATACCTAGAAACTATCGCATAAAGCAGTTGCAAAGGGACAGTAAGAATGTCTCATCACAGGCTGCCTGCGCTGTCAGCTGTGATGGGGAAACAGAGCAAGGCCACTAGTTCCTTCCACGCATGGGGAGCCCTACCATCACTGTGTGGTCCTGATAAAGGAGAGACTCTTGCCTATTTCAAGCAGGAGAACAGACAGAACAAAATCGATGTGTTACTGCAAGGAGTGAGATGGGGAGGGGAAAAAAACAACATACCAAACCAAAAACCCCACAAACCACAAACAAACAACAACAACAAAACCCAACCAACCAACGAAAACCCACCACAATCATAGAATGACAGAATCAACCAGGTTGGAAAATACCTCAGAGATCATCAAGCCCAATCTAGTACCTAATACCTAACACCACTTCATGACAACTGAACCATGGCTTCAAGTGACACGTCCAATCCTTTTTTGAACACCTCCAGGGGCAGTGACTTCACCACCTCCCTGGGCAGCACATTCCACTGGCCAAAAAAACCCCCACAAGACTCCCCCACAAACCAAACCAACCAACAACAAAACAAATGCAGAGGAGGGTGCAAGGATTTGTATGAGCAGGATAACAGGACCATAGAAAACAGATTTGAGTATGGAAGAATATTGCACGTAAAAATATGATGGCATACTGGGTGAAGAACAGGATGAAACAGTATCTCAATGAGTTGTAATGAATAGGGCTACATCTGGCTAACAACTGGTCACCACTGGTGTTCCTCAGGGTTCAGTTCTAGGACCAGTTTTGTTCAATGTATTCATCAACAACCTGGAAGTGGGAGTTAAATGCGGAATTAGCAAGTTTGTTGATGATACCAAACTGGGAAATGCTGTTGAGTCTTGAGGGGCAGGATAGGATAGGATAGGATAGGATAGGATAGGATAGGATAGGATAGGATAGGATAGAATAGAATAAACCAGGTTAGAAAAGGCCTTTGAGATCAAGTCCAACCTATCACCCAACACCATCTAATCAACTAAACCATGGCACCAAGTGCCTCATCCAGTCTCTTCTTAAACACCTCCAGTGATGGTGACTCCACCACCTCCCTGGGCAGCCCATTCCAAT
Source organism: Dryobates pubescens (assembly GCF_014839835.1). Classification (NCBI taxonomy): domain Eukaryota; kingdom Metazoa; phylum Chordata; class Aves; order Piciformes; family Picidae; genus Dryobates; species Dryobates pubescens. The sequence goes on from NC_071621.1 coordinate 22,104,350, forward strand.
GGGCAATCACTCTTTCTGTGAAGAACTTCTTCCTAACATCCAGCCTAAACCTCCCCTGGTGCAGCTTGAGACTGTGTCCTCTTGTTCTGGTGCTGGTTGCCTGGGAGAAGAGACCAACCCCCACCTGGCTACAACTTTCCTTCAGGTAGTTGTAGACAGCAATAAGGTCTCCCCTGAGCCTCCTCTTCTCCAGGCTAAGCAACCCCAGCTCCCTCAGCCTCTCCTCATAGGGCTTGTGCTCCAAACCCCTCCCCAGCTTTGTTGCCCTTCTCTGGGCACGTTTCAGCAATTCAACATCTTTCCTAAACTGAGGGGCCCAGAACTGGACACTGTGCTCAAGGTGTGGCCTAACCAATGCTAAGTACAGGGACAGAGTGAGTTCCCTGTTCCTGCTGGCCACAGTATTCCTGATGCAGGCCAGGCCTTGCAGTGGGATGATCTAGATTGGAGCACTGGATAATGATTAATGGAACTGAATTTAATAAATCCAAATGCTGGATTTTGCATCTGAGATGGAGTAATGTAAGGCACAAGTATACAGTGGAAGAGGAGTGGCTGGAGAGCAGCCCTGCACCAAGTATCTGGGTGTGCTGGCTGGCAGCAGGCTCAATACAAGTCAGCAGTGTGCCCTGGCAGCCAAGAGGGCAAATCACATCCTAGGGTGCATCAAACACAGCATAACCACTCAGTCAAAAGAAGTGATTATCCCACTGTGATCAGTGCTGGTGTGGCCTCACCTTGAGCATTGTATGCCGTTCTGGGCCCCACACTCAAATGCATCCAGAGGAGGGCAACAAGGCTGGTGAAAGGGCTGGAAGGAATGTCCTATGAGGGGTGTCTAAGGACTGTGGATTTGTGTAGTTTGGAGAAAAGGAGGGTGAGGGCATGACCTTTTGCTTTCTACACCTTAGAAGAGGGAGCAGGGAGCTGATCTCTTCTTCTTGGTATCCAGTGACAGGTCATGTGGGAATGGTTCAGAGCTGTGCCAGGGGAGGTTTAGGCTAGACATTAGGAAGCTTTGTGTTACCAAGAGGGTGATCAAACACTGGAACAGGAGTTCTGGAGAGGTGGTCAATGCTCCAAGCTGTCAGCATTTAAGAGGCATTTGGGAAATGCCCTTAATAAGACACATTAATTTTTGGTCAGCCCTGAAGTTGTCAGGCAGTTGCACTAGATGATCATTGCAGGTCCCTTCCAACTGAAAATATTCTGTTTCATTCCATTGTATTCCATTCCATTTTAACTGTTCTGGTTCAGACTGAGGATTTGTCTTCCCAAGTATCCTGCTTCCAGAGGTGGCTACAAGTAGATGCACAGTGGAAAGTAAGAGCAGTGCACAAATATATATATATATATAAACATCCACTGTAGTCCCCTGGGAAACTCCATCTCTTTTCAGCCCAGGGGATTTCCCAAGCCTCCTGTAGTTTATCTGTAGCTCTGATGGGTGGCTCTGCAGAGCATTTGTCCAGTGTCCCCACGTGTTTTGCATCTCAAGCACCATTTGTGTTTGACAGCTCCTTGGCTCTTGTTCTGGAAGAGAACTGAACACCCTCTCTATGGACTCATGGAATCCACCTTTCTCACTCATCGTCTCACAGCTCTGCTAGCCTATCTTCTATCAATCATCTCTGCTTCTGAAGCAGAAAAATTCAAGCCTACTCAGCTGCTCCTTACATATAAATCATTCCATATCTTTAATGTTCATCCTGCCCTTCTCTGAACATTTCAGGTACTGGTATCTTCTTTTTGAGATGTGGGCATGTTTCTCAAGTTATGAGCAATCCAGAGCTATAGCAATGTTTTCTGTACTGTTCTCTCTTCCTTTCCTGATGATTCTTATGTTACATTTGTCTTCTTGATCATTATTGAATGATGACACAGTGGCAGATAATAAAGAAAACTGAGATAAAGCAGGAAGAAAGCAGGATGAGTCGAGTTCAAATTCTTTGGGAAAGGGTGGTGAAGGGGAAACCCAGGATGGTGTTAGAAACCTGTCTTATAATGTCTCTTTAACATAAACAAAATAAATATACTGTGTCTTGCCAATATGCAAGAGTTTAAAGTTCCAAGCTGCAAATTGAAGAATAAAGGGATGTGATATTACACTTGCTTATCCCCACAAGCAAAACTGAATCTATTTTAGATGCAGATTTTGGTAGTGAACAGATTATAGAAGAACTAGTTTACAGTAAATAATTTTGGATCAGTGTTGATAGCATTTAAATGGAATGGGTTAAGATGGGATTAAAAATATCTTAGGTTTGGTTTGTGTTTGGTTGTTTGGTTTGGTTTTTTGGTGTTCTTTTTTGTGTGTGTTTGTGTGTGTTTGTTTTTCCACAGGGAAAATGTCAAGAAATTTAAGAAGAGCAGAGACTGGAATTAACCAGTTTGACAAGCTCAGGGGTTGCACATGAAGGAAGGCAAGAATTTACATCAGAAGTAGAAAAAGTTTTGTGAGATTTGCATGCTAAACAAGGGAAAAACAAACGAGGAAGTTCTTCAGAGTTACCTGGATAAATGTCTGCCCAAGGAAGGATGCAAGGTGTAAACAATATATGGGAACGGATAAAGAGGTCAGTTGGTCTATGCAGCTATGTTTTGAGGGTCAGAAATTCAGTGCTAAGTGCTAGAAGTCAAGCTGAGTTAGACCTTGCAAAGATCTCTGAAGATAAGTACTGAAAGGTTTGGTAATTGTATAAATAGAAACAAGATTTAAAAAGGAGGAAGTAGGGCTGCTGTGTACAGAGTAGGAGGTTGAGATCAAACACAGTATTTGGATCACACTTAGATCAAGGGCCAGACCCAAGAGGGTGTGCAGGACTGTAATGCCAGGAAGTTAATTTGGCTCTGGGAACAAAATTCACAATGCTGAGGATGATATCTTACTCCTTTGTATACTAAAGGACATAAAGTTACATTCCCAGGACTAAATCTACCATGAATGGTGTGATTTCCAAGTTCCTCATGAAGAAATGCCAAAGACACCTGCTGAAAACTCTCTTGTCTTGTTCTGAATATGCAACAAAGCCTCAGCCTTTCTGGCTACATCTATGTTAGTAAAAAAAACGTGGTGAGGGTCCAGGATGGTGTACCAGTCTGTGCTTGCCTGTGCTGTTAATAGTTCCTGCTACAAGTGCAGTCCGTGCAAGACAGCTCTCTCCCAGACAACACCTAGGTACCATTCATGGAACAGCATGGGATTGCTCTTCCCAGTGAGCAGTTTGGAGGAGGCCACCCTGCTTTGGACTGGTTTTGGAGAAGAAAAAGGGGGTTATTATGTATACTTTATTATTGGAGTCCTGGTGGAGAGCAAGTTCTCCATGGGTCAGCAATGTGCCCTTGTGGCCAAGAGGACCAATGGTATCCTGGGGTGCGTCAAGAAAAGTGTGTCCAGCAGGTCTGCTTTGCCCTGTTGGGACCACACCTAGAATACTGTGTCTAGTTTTGGGCTCCTCAGTTCAAGAGAGACAGGGATCTACTAGAGAGAGTCCTACAGAGAGCAATGAGGATGAGTAGGTGACTTGAGCATGTCCCCTATGAAGAGAGACTGAGAGACCTGGAATTATTTAGTCTTGAGAAGACTGAAAGTGGATCTAATCAATGTCTATAAATATCTGAGGGGTGGGTGTCAAGTGGATGGGGCCAATCTTTTTTTGGTGGTGCACAGTAATAAGACAAGGAACAACAGATACAAACTTGAACACAGATTTCACCTCAACATGAGGAGAAACTTCTTTACAGTGAGGGTGACAAAGCACTGGAACAGGCTGCCCAGAGAGCTTGTGGAGTCTCCTTCTCTGGAGACTTTCAAAACCCACCTGGATGCATTCCTGTGTGGACTACCCTAAGAGATCCTGCTTTGGCAGGGCAGTTGGACTCGATGATCTTTGGAAGTCCCTTCCAACCTCTAATATTCTGTGATTCTGCAATGCAAGCTGTGCTGTACAGCTTGCCCTCAAGGACAGAGAACAGGACACAACCCATCCCAAGTCTAGCCTCTGAGATTGGGATGATCTAAATGACTGAGATGTTACTAAAACAGAACTGTAGAATCATAGAATGGTTTGTGCTGGAAGGGACCTTTAAAGGTCATCTCCTCATCTGAGCTAATGAGCCTCCATAAGTCTGGAAGAAGCACCACTGCTTTGAATGTAGAGGCCTTTACTCAACTGAAGTTGCATGTTAGGCTGACAAGTCCTTTTTTAGATTTGTCCTAAATGGCCAAAGTTTCCAGCAAGGATATTGAGAAGGACAAACTGGGATTCTGCTTGGAGCAGAGCAAAGAAAACACAGATCTTAATGTACACTAGCTGAAAAGCAGATTCTTTTCTTTTCCCCCTCAGAATTAGAGGTGGTACCACACAACTGTGTGAGTTGGAGCCATAGGACTCTGATTTTAGTAGTGCAGAAGACACTAAGACACATTTTGGAGTAAAACTATACAAAGCTATGGATTTAAGTGAAAAATGGAACACAAAGGCAAATGGAATTCTCAAAAGGAGGCCATCTGGCTTGTTTGATTAAGGTCACTTTCTAGACAAGAGAAACACAGCATATATAACATCGCTCAATGGCAGTAAAGTAAATGATACTGTGCTATCTTGGAAACTGTCTGGGCTGAAGAAGGGGTTAGTACACAAACTAAGGAACCAGGAAGGTGAAAGGAAGTAAGGCTAATGAGAAAGGAGAAGACATTGTGTCAAAAGAGGACTACCAACACAGAGAAAAGTTATTAAAGTTGTTAATCAGGGTCCATCTTGGGCTCAGTTTTATGTTGGTATTTCTTTTAATGGATTTGACTGAGATCCTTCAGTTGACTTCTGTGTGATTTGACTTCATCCTATGAAGGACTTAGTAGCTGCAACACTGCTTGTTATTTTTATTGCTATAGCACCAACAGACTTAGCCACAGTTGTGTGGCATTGTGGTGGAGTGGGTGTGGAAATCAATCCCTAAATAAAGGGAATATAAGGAAAAGTCTTGTGCAGTGCAGACCAGCAGATGCTGTTTGGTACAATGAGAGATAGTGAAGGGCTGCAAAGAGAGAACCATGAGGGCAATGCATGGAATAGTAAGGATATTTTTGCAGCATTTTGGTTGGGTAAGAGCAGGGTATGACAGAGTTTGTCAAGGCATAAGAAAAAGGTGTTACAACAATCAAGGAACAAGGCAGGAAACTAAAAATGTATAAAAGACTTGTCAATAGAGTCAGTCCCTCCCATCAGGAGAAAAAATTTCCTCAGTCACCATTTGGTACAGGAACTCAGTAAACACCTTCCACCTTCACACACACACACTGTAAATACTGTTGCATACCTGTAAACCACAAAGCAACCTTTCCTTCTGCTTCTCTTGTCTGGTAGTTGTACCTGTGGAGAGGGAGTGGGGAAATCAAAGCATTTGGATGTACCCTGTGAGCAGACAGTGAGGGGATTACACTGTTTTTTCTGTCCAAATCAGATGAAATTTGTCAGGGTACCATTGTAGATGAGAAGACAAACTGGACCTGGAAGGACTTTCTGTGATTGGAATAATTTAGTTCATCCTAAAACAGAGTTTTGGTCAACCTAAATTTTTTCCTGTGTGTAATTCTGGGGTGAAATTGAGTTAGGTTTTGAGATATACAAACAAAATCTTTACAATCTCCCTTTCACTTGTAATTAATTCATTAATGTTTGGGTTTGTTTGGGTTTTTTTTGAGATACAGAAGATCCATAGGTCTATGTGAGGGTGACTTGAACCAGTATTTTGAATCTTGTGGGTGACTCTCACTGAAGAAATGCTTCATTTCTGAGGATGAACTTTTGGATGCTTCTTGCCTGGCTCTACTGTTATTTACAAGGGGAAAAAAACCTGCCAGCTTTTGGCTACACTTGAATCCTAACTTTAAATAAATCATAGGAATTATAATTGCTCTTCTTTTCCTCAGAAAAATATATTATAGGATTTAGTTCTTCCCCAACCCTGGAGTAAGATGGTTTCCACTAACAAGGAGCACGACAAAGGCTTGGTCAAGTGGAATGGATCCCACCGTAATCAGAGCTGGAAATTCAGGTTGAAAACCACTCTGTGGGTTCTTTACATTGAGTTAGCTGAGTCAGAGGTGTCTCTTACTTACACATAAATGAAGACTCTGATATATTCTCAGGAAAGGTCACATGGACCTTCTCAGATACCTTTGTCTTCAGCACCCATAAGAAGAGAGTGACAAGTGCCACAACAGGTTGTGATTAAGGTCCTTCTAGGGTGAGGATCCTTCTTCCATGGGACATGGCTTGCCAGGAACCAGCTGTACTTGGTGCAAGGGGAAAAAAATCTGGTCCTGTCCTATCAATGAGTGCGCTACATACAGGCTCAGCTACACAACAATGGGGTCCAGGAGGTGATCTGCTAAAGTTTCTTGCTGTGCCCATGAGATGTGATGAATCTGCCAAGTGTAACATAGCTTATAGGATGTCAACAGTAAGACTGTGGTCAACTATGATACAGCTCTACAGCTCTATGGTGTCAAATACTTTATTTCTGAGGATTTATTTTTTATGGGTTTTAAATATTCTTCAGATTTCACTAAAAAACTCAGCAAAATTCCCTGAACATGAAAACTAAACCACCTGTTTAGCAACACATGAAAAGTCCATTTGGATCCAACCTATTCCTCAACATTTAAATAAATGTACAAAGCCAAAACGACAACGTATGTTGCAGACACTGTGGTTTTCCCTAGAAAATTTCCCAGTATCCTCTGGCATACCTGGATGCAGCCTTTCCATGATTTGCTTGTGAGTGATACCATGTCACAGGTTGGAAAAGGATAAATGGCTTTGCCAGAAACAACGATTTTTTCAAGAGCAAAAAGTACAAAAGTCTTTTTTATCTCTGGCTCTTTCAGAGAGCAAAAAACACAGGAACTAAGCTAATAATTTCCAATAATATCATGGCCTGCTTCCCCCCAAATAAACACAATATTCTGGAGGAAGTTTGCTACACCCATTAAATCCGAATGGGAAAAAAAGATAAAGAAGAGAGACAAGATGAATGAGAAACTAACCCAAGCATATTAGCAGGTGACAGAACAACTTTGTTAAGAATGAGACTAACCCAAAGCGGGGACAGGATATTAGCTGGCTATTTTAAGAAAAGATTACAGAGAAAAGGGTGGGATTGAGGGTGGTGGCTTCAGATAAAAATCAGCTGTAAATGAATACAAAACCCCTTGTGTTACACCACCACCTCCCGCGGCTTTGGCCAAGAGCATTCCAAGGCGTCTCTTTAGAGTTACAATAATATTATGAAAAATACATGGAGCCCACTTCTCCTTGCCATTTCACTGTTGTTAAGTGTGGGGCCACTCCATTCTTGGCAGTCCCATCTCGCCTTGTTTCCAGTACTGCAGGAATAAAATTTGTCTGAAGGGATTTTGAAATCTACCACCGTCTGATTTAAAGGTGACTTTTTGTCCCAGCTTTCGTTGCATCCGTTTTGATTGATGCATCTCCTTTGATTCCCAGGTCCCCAGACTAGTACTGAACTCATCACAGCACAAGCAGACCAAAGGAAAAAAAAAAAAGAGGAAAGAAACATGAGAATATCACTCTGGCCAAAGCAGGAAAGAAGATCCTCCCACTGAAATGGAAATACTTGTCCGTAACTATCCTTCAATAATTTTATTTGCCTGTGCTTTTTATTGTAAAGCAGAGTAACTTGGGAATGAGCAAGTTACTCCCACAACCAAGCAGGAGAAGGAAAAGGGACAGATAAACAGCTCATCAGGGTTCATTGGATTTATTCTGTACATTTCAATAAGGTGCATTTTAAAACTACCTTACCTGTCTCGAGGACACATCAGTAGACATACCGTTAGTTACAAACATAAAGGTGACTGTAATGTCCAGGCTGAGCATCATTTTTCTTAAACATAGCATACATCCCCAGACAGGACTGGGAGGTCCAAGGGTGGGCCCTCCAGCCCATGCACTCTCTGCTGCAGTGTACATTCTCTGCAACCAGCATTGTGGAGCCTTCAGTACAGAAGCTTCTGTCACAGGTGGCAAATACCAACTGAGTGGCACCTAGGAGGACTCCTGCCAGGCATGCCAAGATGACCATTTATGAAAGAACACCTGCCAGCTTCCAGGAAGATTCAAATGCTGTGGGAACTGGGAGGGACCACCTCATTCAGAGCAAAGACACACACAGCCTTACCATTAGACACGACCAGTCTATGCCACATCTGCAGCCTGTCCTTTGTCTGTGCTCATCTGGATGATCACAGCAGTTAGGTCCAGGAAAGCAGAGACCACAGGGAATAATGCCATTCTTGGGTACCAGAGATTAAAATGAACAAGGAAATGTTGTGAATTCAAAACTCAAAATGTGCCCTAGCCTTTCCAGTGGGCAATCATTAACGCATGTGGTGCAGTTATTATTGACATTAAACAATTGGTTTATTGTTTATGCCTTTGCCTGCTTATTCATTGAAGGACTGTTCTGCTGTTCCACCTTTGTTCTGGAAAAGAAAAACAATTCCTTCACCTTTTCATTAATGTGTTTCTTATCAGCCTTCCCCCCCCCCCCCAAGTAGGTGTATTTCTTTATAGTTAAATGTCAAAATAAGCAGAGTACTCCAGCTGCGGTTTCAGCAGTATTGATCACAGCTTCGTAATTCCTGTCTACATCCTACATACATTTCCATTAAGATGCTTCACAAGAAAGACAGAGTTGTTTGGTTCTTGGGTGGTTTGTTTGATCTTTATTGGTTGGTTGGTTGTTTTGGGGTTTTTTTGCATTAGTGTCATGCAGTAATCACATGCAAATTCTTTTTCTAACTGGCTTCTCAGCCAGCTGTTTCCCACTGCTTATTTAGTTTTCTTTCATAAACTGTCATTCTCCTCCCTTCTAGAATGCCACTTTATTTTGGACAGTCTCCTCAAGATCCGTGTTGATGTGCTGTCTCATCCTCAGGCACAAGTGAAAAGTTTTCCCATAGCTGGTCTTACCATGGACTTTACAAATGGAAATGAGATTTAACCAAGCCCAATACAGACACCATGCTGTACCCTTTCCAACATCCACGGCTCTTTTTGGCTGTTTGACCGAGCCTTGGGGGCAGTCATGGCCGATTTCATCAGCAGTGTAATTCCTTGTTTAGGGGCATGGTGGTTTATGGGAGGCAACGTCAAAACCCTAATCCAAATCCACCGCTGTCCACCTTTATCTGCTGCATTCATTTAATCCCTGCATCACTCGGTCAGCCATGTTCTGCAGCAGGTAATCAGAACACGGTGCACACCAGGACTGAACAGAGGGTTCAGTCCAACCCAGCCCCTCAGATCTCATTCCCATAGAGCCTGGGGACGCGGGGAGACAGGACGGGTGACGGGGGAGGGAGAGGGTGGGAAACAGTTTTCTGTCCAAACTGAACTAATGGTACGAACTGTTTGCCTGTAACCCGTCTTTGAGGAATAAGCTCCTTCTTGCTCCGCGGAGGTGACCTCCCTGTCTCTTGGACACACCGCATCCACGCGGTTGTCCGGGTATGTCCTTAAACCTGGATGTTTCCGAGCTGTCACCCCACATCCCGTCTGGTGATACGCATTCTGCCCCACGGGGAGCTGCCGCTCTTACCGGGCCCGACCTCCTCTTGAGTTCCGAAGGCTGTCCCGGAAGGACTGCGGCGGCCTCGCCCACCACCCGCCTCTCATTCATTGAACAGCGGAAGCGTGTTGTAAAGCGAGCGTGGGGCTGCTGTTGCCCGCCGTGCTGCCTCGCTTCCCGCCTGAGCCCGCCGGTGCCGAGCTGCCCATCGGCGCGGGTGAGTGAGTGCGGGGCGCGAAGCTGCCCTACGGCGGGCGGAACGGGCTGGGGCCGCGGGTGGTGGCAGCGGCCCCGGCCACGCCGGGGCGTCCATTTTGCGTGATACTAGCAGGGTGGCGCGGAGGGCTCGCCTCCCGCCAAAACAGCCGCCCCCCCGTTTTCTCTCCGTGGCTTCCTTACGGTGGCGGTCCCCGGCAAGTCTCTGCCTGAGCTCCGCTGGGAACCGTTCCTCGCCTCCCCCTTGGCTCTCCCCGACCCCCTGCTAGCGGAACGGTGTCCCAGCCCCTTTGCTAAGAATGGGATCCTCCGCAGCGCCCGGCGGGAAGGGCCTTTGCTTGGTGCGGGGATGGGCTCTGCCGTGATCGGCTCCCGGAGCGTGTGGCCCCTGCGTCAGCCTCCAGCCACGCTTTCTCTCTTTCACAGCAAGCCGCAATCCGGGAAAGAGTTGGGAAACTTATGTAAGTGTATGCGTGCTGCCCAGCTCAAGCCGTTTTCGTGCTGACGTTTGCTCTGCAGCAGCGCCACGGAGAGTATGCTTCGCTAAGACGCGAAGGCCCACTTGTCAAGGAGAAGCCCTGGACCGTTTCTCTGATGCTCTTCCCATGTCCAGGATAGCTCCTGAATCACCACTGTGCTGGGCTTTGCATCCTCTTTCAAACTGTCAAAGAGGCAGAGAATTTACGGAGAATGTGGGTGTCGTTTGCAGTGCCCGAGTCAGCCCCATGCCCTGCGAGTTGTGGCTGGTTGCAGTTCCTGAACCTGTGCTTGTGAGGGGGACAGGGGCTTGTTTCAGTTTTGTTTGTCAACGTTTTGCAGGCAGCCGACCTGACCAACAGATTTCTTCTTTTATACATGCTCATGTGAATGTGTGCGGCAGACATGGTAGGGGATTAAACCCATTAAAAAAACCTCAAGAGGGATTATATAAATGTGGCGAAGGCTTGGCAGGAAGATTGGGACTATGTACAGAAATGTTAGTTAGTTGTGTTGTTGGCTGCTGGAAGCCTTAATTTTGGATCAGGGTATTGTACTGTATGGACTCAGGACAAAAAGGTATTTCCAGGACTAAAAATTTCACGGGCTGCAGAAGACCCGAGGGGATCACGGGGCCGCAGCTTTATGAGTTAGCCGTCTTTTAGCTGAGTTGCCCGATGAGTTCACCTGCACGTTGAATGCGTGATCATTTGCAAATGTTAACTTTACACCTGAACAACAATCTAGTGGTGATGTCCAAGATCAGGACAAGCGTGGGTGCCCTGCCTCCCTCTCTCTGCTTCTGTGGCCTTCAATAAGCCATGGGGACAAGCGGGGAAGACAGTCACACATGCAGGTGCTGTGCAGGACTCCCTGCAGCAAGACAGCTGACTCAGTGACGCTTGTCAGCCTCTGTCTCCATGTCAGAGGCAAAGACAATGAACATGTGAAGAGAAGAGGCAGAAACTTCACCTTTCTGATCAGGTACTTTGTGGACTTCTGTTGCCTTCAGCAGGCAGCCAAAATGCTTTTAAGACAGAATTTCCATATAATGCAAAAAAAGTGTAATTGTCCAGACTGCATAGCTGCAGATGTTGACAGAGAAGGAGCAAGCCCATTGATCTCGGCAACCCTCAAGAGTGGTTTTCCTTTAAAGTACTTTGAGTGTGTTGTATTTTAAGTGATCTGGAGGAGGAAGACTGACTGTGCCCCACAGCACAGTCTGCCTTAGATGCTCAAACTGGCTTCAAAATAAACCCGTTTCCTGAGCAGGAAAACGGCCGGGTGTTTAGTCCCCAGTTTATGCTGCCTTGCTGGGATGTGTGGTTATAAGCCTCGCTGCTTGTAGGCTTGCGCTTATTGGTGAGGAGATGTGTTCAGAAGGCACTTGTTGCTTTGAGTGGTAACCCTGAGGCCAGTGAGGCTTCTTACTCAAGCAGCTCATTTGTGAGTGTGGGCGAGTCGTGGGTAATTGCACTGATGAAATATGCTCTTGACTCCCTGGGGAGATGGAAGGCTTTGCTATACAGAAGGAGTTAACTTAGATAAAAGACTTGTAACTCTTTAACTAGTAATTGGAGTAACCAGTTCCAGATTTTGTTAACACCTTTGCTACTCCCTCTTATTTTTTAAAGTCTTGTTTCCTGTGTAATCCTCTGCTAGATTTCAGGTAGGGCTCATCCCCATACAGTGTTGTACCTGGGCTCTATCTCTGCTTAAGGCTGTGTGACAGCGTGAGTGGTGTGTACCGGTCCAGCTGTTGTTGAGTGCAATTCATGGTCTGGGCTGTGCGAGAGGGAGGACGAGAAGCTGTAGCGGTAGTTGTTTAATCTCAGATGGGAAAGAAGAGAGTGAGAATTATTGCTTGGGTTAAGGAGGACAGGTATCTTGTTGCAATTACCCTTGATCATAGAATGGTCCAGGCTGGAAGGGATATCCAAAGGTGTCCCTGACGGGTTAATGAGACTGCAGTGGTTCCTCAGAAATGTCATTTCTAGTTGTAACCCATCTTTCAGAGAGTAGAAAACAAAGTGGTTACTTTCATTGTCTTCTCTTATTTTTGACATCTATAATTTCAAAAGATAACTGCATGCATGGAGTGAGGAATAGGAGGAAGAGAGGGTTATTTATTTTTCCTGCACGTGTGTCTGGTGCATGCTGGCTTGATCCTGGCAGAGTTTATTGGCTGAGATACTGTGGTGCCGAGGGACAGATGGGGATGTGGCAGACAGAGCCCCTTTGCCTCTCCTGAACAATAAGCTAAGTCATCTCTCTGACTTAGCCAGGTATGTCTAGAAAATAGAGGCCTCAAGCAACAGAACCAGGAGGCTGGGCAGTGTGGAGAACTAGTTCAGCTCATGGGCAGAGTTGGTAGGGGTCAACTGCTGACCCAGAGTTATTAACCTGGGGTAGATCTTCTCTGCAGTCCATGCCACCGCATTTGCCAGTATCCTGGGGTGTTTGCCATTTCCTGCTATATCCTCATCAGTTTTTACCCTAAGGCCAAAAGCCTTGCAACGCTGTCATTTGCTGAACGGTGTTTAAGGTAGCATTCATCGGGTGGAATGGAGTCATCTATGTCGAAGGCAGGCGGCTCTGACTCCCAGTAACGGTCAGCCAGGGGAGGGGTGAACGTTCTTGGGGTGTGATTCATCTCAGCCCAGTTTGCTGAAGCAGATGAGTTGAGACTTGAAAGCTGCTTTCCACTGACTATAAAAGGAGGCACTGGGAGATTAGCTCATGTAAAAGTCTGCACTATAAATGTCTTTCTCAATGAACTTGTGAGGTTTTCAGATTCCTCAGTGGCTTTAGGAAGAGTTGTAGCTGTTTGCGCTATGGGTGGGTATGTTCTGTCGTTTGAGCACTCCACAGTGCTGTTGCTGCAGTATCAACTGACACCTACAGAAGGGGAAATCATAGCTGTTGGTAAAACAAAATAGAGGCTAACCCTACCCTGTGATGATGCCCCAACTACAGAATTCTTGAAAACTGCCTGTGGTTTCTGGGCAGTTTAGGGTGTCAAGGATCAGGAGCCCCTGCACCTTCCCACTGCAGTTTGTGGAAGCCTTAGGACCCTGCTTACCCTGGCAGCACTGGTCTGACCGACCTTGCCTTGGTGGTGAATCAGCAGCTGCTGCTCTTGCCAGGGTCCATAACTCTGCTGGAGACCACCAGAGTGGTGAGTCATAAATCTCATGGGTGGTATCTGATACAGAAGTGCCTTATTTCGGAGTTGCCAAAAGAAAATAGTGTGAGATTTTTTTCTTTCAAGTATGTTTGTGAGTGTCTGTGGTTTTTGTTTTGGTTTGTCTGTTTGTTTTTTCTGAATTGAAAAACAGTTCAGAAAACTTTTTTGTTTTTGCAGGGATTCAGGTTTTTTGTGTGCCCAGGAGTTGCAGGAACTGTCCTACTAACTTCTAATTGGAAGGGACCTTTGGGGATCACGTAAAGCAGATTCACCTCTTAGTCTTACTGTGCCAGAAATTACTGTGATTTGATTAATGAACATTTTCTTTAAGCTGAGACAGAGCTCTTCAACTCTTCTTAAACTTGCTGGAAAACCAAAGTTGAGTTTGTAGAACTAGGTTATATTTTTAAAGTGACCCTTTTATAAAGCACTTCCAGATAGCAAAGTAAATAATGTAGTGTATCTTCAGAAAATACCCCAGAGGAGGTTAGTCTGCTCAGGTAACCAGAGTGTAGTCTTTCATCCCTGGATTGCTGATGAAACTTCACTCAGGGTTGCATACTGCCTAAGAGCTGTTTGATGACCCAAGCAAAGGCTGCTGCTGTATGCTGTGCTAGTTATTTTTTTCTTTCAAAAATGTTCACAACCCAGAGTGACCTATAACATGCATTGTGAAGATTTTTATTCTTTGTCTGTCTTTGCAGGGACAATCTGTGCATCAGACTGCTTTGTGTGCTTATATCTTCCAAAAGCTGAGAGCAGGCCATTAGGAAAAATACAGCAAAATAGAATCATAGAATCCTTAAGGTTAGAAGGAACCTTAAGGATCATCTAGTTCCAGCCGCCCTGCCGTGGGCAGGGACACCTCACACTAGATCAGGTTGCTCAGAGCCACATCCAGCCTGGCCTTAAAAACCTCCAGGAATGGGACTTCTAGCATGCCCCTGGGCAACCTGTGCCAGTGTCTCACCACACTCATGGGGAAGAACTTCTTCCTAACATCCAATATGAATATACCTATTTCTATTTTTTTTCCATTCCCCCTAGTCCTATCATTACCTGACACCCTAAAAAGTCCCTCACCAGCTTTCTTATAGGCCCCCTTCCAATACTGGAAGGCCACAATAAGGTCTTCTCCAGGTGGGGTCTCACCAGAGCGGAGTAGAGAGGGAGAATCACTTCCCTCGACCTGATGGCTATGCTTGTCTTGATGCAGTCCAGGATATGATTGGATCTCTGAGCTGCAAGTGCACACTGGTGGCTCATGTTGAGCTTCTCATCCACCAGCACCCCCAAGTCCTTTTCTTCAGGACTGCTCTCAAGCCAGTCACTGCTCAGCCTATATCGATGCTTGGGATTGCCCTGATGCAGGTGCAGGACCTTGCACTTGGTCTTGTTGAACCTCATGAAGTTGTCATGGGCCCACCTCTTCAGCCTGTCAAGGTCCCTCTGGATGGCATCCCTTCCCTCCAGTGTGTCTGCTGCACCACACAGCTTGGTGTCATCAGCAAACTTGCTGAGGGTGCATTCAATGCCACTGTCCATGTCACCGACAAGGATATGGAACAAGAATGGTTCCAGTACTGCTCCCTGAGGGACTCCACTTGTCACTGGCCTCCACTGGGACATGGACCCATTAACAGCCACCCTTTGGGTGTGACCATCAAGCCAGTTTTTTATCCATCTAATGGTCCATCCATCATCAACCTATCCATATTTTTGGTTTACCTACAGCAACAACAGAAGGGTTTTGTTTTGCAAGTTGTTTGCAAAAAGAATGATGTGGCTGTTCAGAGATACTGGCAATGAATGTATAATGTAATTGTCACTGCAGAAAAAACTGTCATGTAACTGAGAAACTTATCTTGTCCACCACTGTTTCAGCAACCCACTAAAAAAAGAGACACATTGAATATTGTATGGAAAGTGATCAAAGCAGGTTTTTGAAAGTCTTGTCTTAAAATCACTACCTCAACTTTGGTGATACAGGTTTGAAGTTCAGAGGTGCCCCACCACTGAATATCCACCCACGCTGACCACAGGAGCATTAGGCAGGACCTTTTTAGGCTGTGCAGTTTGCTGAAAGAAAGGAGCAAAGTGTTCTGGCACCCTGACCAAGAAGAAAGTGCAACACCCAGAATTCATCAGCTGAATGATGGATTAGGGTGGAGATGCCACATCTTGAAGTAGAAGAACAACAGGTGTTTGTTGAGATTTTGGAAATAAGAACTTACATGAAATTAGAGAGGGAACTTGGCCTCTAGCATCTTTTCAGTTCAGGAAAGGCACCAACACAAGCAATAGAATGAAGAGCATAGCAGTTAAGCAGCTAGAGAAGAGCAGAAACAAAACATTTGTGCTTCGCTTTGAAGGCACTGAGGTCAGTGCTCAGGCAGTCCTGGAATCCAAAGCTTTGTTCAGAAAGCCTTCTAATTTTTGAGGGACACAAGTGTTAGGAGGAGTAACTGTTCTTGTGAGGGAAGTGGACTTCTGAGTTATTAAAGCCCTGAAAACTGTTCAGAGACTGCCTACAGAAAAACAGGTCAGACATTGTCAAGGTGGTTTTGCTTCTGCTGGCTCTAGATTCACAACTATTTTCTGTCTTGAGGAGCAGTCCAAGTTCCTGGTGGAGTTTTCAGTAGGTCTTTCAGTATCACTAAGGTTGGAAGAGACCTCAAAGATCATCGAGTCCAACCTGCTAGAGTCTTGACCAGTAGTTAGGGAAGGCAGGTGTTTCTGGAGGGTCATTTCTCCCATCTCTCTTCTGAAGGGATTAATTTGTATTTGGAGGTGCTTGTCTCTACCCTTTTGTTATGGAGAGGGGTGTGATGATACACGAAGCCCAAACATCTGGTTTGAGGTTGGTTAAAGCTATCTGAGAGGAATTCTGCCCCTCATAACCTAGTTGGCATGTGGAAAAACACAGGGATATCCTTCAAGGAAGCACCTATGAGCGTTGAAGCCACACTTAAGCTTTGGCTGCTCCAGTTAAACTATCAGAGATATTAGAGTTCTTTTGAACCTGCTTTTTCCTTCGAGGGAAATACCTGGAGATCAGAACAGTGTGGTGCAGAGCACCATCAAAACCACAACAGCAGCTCTTTGCTATTCATGCTGCTTTTCAGACCCTTGGGGGAGAATTATCATTTGTTCCATACATTAATTTGCTTTAAAATAACTTTTTTTCTTCTTTTTTGTTTACCCCCCCACCAAGTCCCCATGCAGTAGAACTAAGGAGAATACTTAGAACCAGTAGCTTGTTTTCTTCCTGCTGTCACTCAAAGACCCTAGCAGCAGCAGAGCTTATTATACTTCAAAGTTTCTTGCTCTAGATAAGTGACATGGGGAGAGATGGCACTGTATGTGCTCAAGAGAGGTAAGTTGAAATGTATAATGCAACATCTCTCAGAGACTGTCATATTTAGGTCTCTGCATACACCCCCCAGCCCTGTAAATATAATGAAGAGTGATTTCCTTTGATGCCAAATGATGATGTGGAAAAATACAGTAAAGTTTTTATCATGTGTTGTCAGACTGGATGTTTGCTGAAGTGCATTCTTACCCCAAACACAGTAGTCTTCCTGATAGAGTCAAAACAAATTTTAAGGATAGCTGTATAGAATAGAATAGAATAAACCAGGTTGGAGGAGACCTTCAAGATCATTGTGTCCAACCTATCATCCAACACCACCCAATCAACTAAACCATGGCACCAAGCACGCCACCCATTCTCCCCCTAAACACCTCCAATGATGGTGTCTCCACCACCACCCTGGGCAGCCCATTCCAATGTGCAATCACTCTCTCTGTGTAGAATTTCCTCCTAACTTCCAGTCTGAACCTCCCCTGGTGCAGCTTGAGACTGTATCCTCTTGTTCTGGTGCTGATTGCCTGGGAGAAGAGACCAACCCCCTCCTGGCTACAACCTCCCTTCAGGTAGTTGTAGAGAGCAGTGAGGTCTGCCCTGAGCTTCCTCTTCTCCAGGCTAAGCAACCCCAGCTCCCTCAGCCTCTCCTCATAGGGCTTGTGCTCAAGGCCTCTCACCAGCCTTGTTGCCCTTCTCTGGATCCCTTAACAGAAGTGTGTCCTGGGTGGCTTCACTTACTGCTGTCAGTGGGGTGCAGGTGCTGATTTTGGATCAGAACAGGCTTCTGTGTGAGGAACAAGGGGGTGCAGGTGACAATTTCAATAGAATGAGAAATCTGAGTAAGATTTTACCTTACAAATTAGACAATTAGTAGGCTGATGGTGTTGAATGACAAGGGTTTTTGCTCATGAGAGTTGATCTCTTCTTGCGCTTCCAAGCAAGCCAGAACAAGCTCCTGTCATGGAGATGTGTGAGTTGAAAGCAGACTTTTTTTTTTTGCTGTACATACAGCAAACATAACTGTAAGTCTGGCTCAAAGGTCATATATGCCTCTTCTTATGCAAAGGGGGCTGTGTCCACACTGTATTTTGTAGTGGCCTCACAGAAGAGGTTCGGCGAAGCCTGCCAACCTGTTGCATTTCTTACCTACTGGTACTTCTGTATTGACTCTGCTCTTGCTGCTCCCCCAGCAAGGATGTATGGTAGTGGTAGTTGCAAGCTTTCTGTGCAAATCCTTCTTTGGGCTTGTGTGGAGGCCCTGTCCTGAAGGGATGCACGTTCCCTCTGTGTGGCACCATCAGCAGTGGGACCTGAAATGCGCAGTTTGTGGTCTTGCTCCTAGGTCATCCTGTGGGTGTCATCTTGGCTTTTATTTTTTGAGGGGAAAAAAACAACACAACAAAACAAACAATAAAACCAACCTTCAGCAGGCTTTGATTCTATCCCAGACAGGGGTGGGCAGTCTTTTGTCATACTATGAGAAAGCGTCTGAGATAAATATGACACCGGCTGTGTTTGGACAGCCCTTTAGTACAGCCCTTCCCCATCAACAGTTGTGCAGTCCTGAACACTTGGGTTAGATGGAGATAAAACTGCTTTTAGACAGCAGCCTCTTATGGCTGCACTGACTTAACACTGAGCACTACCAGCTACCTGTGTTTCTGACATTGCAGGCTTCACAGTGCCCTGCACACTGCAGCAAGTTGTGGGGGCCCAGGAGGCTCTGTTGGTCCCATCTCAAACCTGAGACCTCAGCCCAGGCATTGACAGTGCCTCTTTCTTCCTGCAGTGCAGCCATTGAGGAGCAGGGCAGAGTTGAATGGTGAGCTCATGTCTGAAAAAAGAGCATTTATTCAAAGCAAACACACGCCACACCTACCTTACTATGAAATGGAGTTCCACATCAGTGTTGCACCTCCTTTCTGATAAGGTTTATTTAGGCAGAATATATCAGCCCTTGGCTCTGATAGCTCTGTGTGAAAACGTGACCGTTGGTTACCCTGCAATCAGTCCGGTCAAATATTACCTTTGTATTGTTTACCATCCTCTGTACTTACTTCAGACTTAAATGCCTGCAATGAATGCAGTTTTCAGAGGCATTTTGTTGTAAATCCATCAGCGCTTAGGAGCTGCAAAGTCTTTTCAGTGACGGCTTGTGGGATTATTTGCAAAACGCTTCTGAGACTGAAGTTTTTTTCCCACAGTCAGACCAATAATCCCATTTAATATGCCTTTTAAAATTATTAATTGGGTGCTCCTGCCCTTCAGGATAAGGGTATTTTACTAGCTCTGGTGGTGTTCATGACTGGCAAACTGCAGAGCTAGGCAGGATTAGGTCAGACGCTGAAATGAAAGCAGACTTGTGCAGCCCGAAGTTTTACCAGCAAGCAGGCAAGTGCATGGGTGGGGCTACCGTGGAAACTGCTTGTAGTGTTTGCTAAAGACCCAACTTGGCATCACTGCGATTCCTAAATACAAGTCTGGTTTTAGCTGCCCTTTCTGCTCATGATGGCCAGGAATATTGCAGAGGGCAGTTTCCTGGCAAGAGAGAGGAAGGTGGGAAGATGATGCAATGAAGGCCTAGAAGCAGCATGAAGTAGTAACTCTGGCTGTGCTGGGAGTGCCAGAATGGGCAGTCATAGCTGGGATGATTTGGCCTTGGGCATGCCCGCTGCCCAGCCATGGTGAGAGATAAGTGAAGGAGCAGATGCTTCCTTGCAGGTGGGGATGTGAGTGTGGTGTCCATCATCTCTGAATGTGCTAGCTGCAGTCCCAGGGGGGAGTTACCCCCTGCCTCAAATGTAGGGTGTCAGGTGGCTTTTACCCCTTCCCCTCTCTTTCTTCTTCACACAGTTCCATGCTCTGCTGCACCTCTTGGCACTATCCTCAGCTCCCATTTTGCTGTGGGTGTCTGTCTAGACTACACTGATGACGACACATCCTGTGGTCCTGGCAGCCAGGCTCCATGTCTGCCCTGCCCAGCCCAATTCCCATCCCAAAACAGCAGTCTCTGGTGAGGCATGCATCATGGACTGGAGGGGAGGGAGCAGTCATTAATGGTCAGGGAGCTGGGACATCACTGTACCCCAGCTACACTAGAAGTGTGGCCACACCATTGGTGCTTAGCATCTCTCTCTGCCTTGGTTTGGGCTGCCCGGACTGCTTCAGTTAGGGCTTCCTGCTGTTCCCAGGCAGCTAGGGCATTGGTTAGCCTCTCAGAGTCATGCCCTGTTGACTCCTTTGAGTGCTGAGTGACTCCAGTCAATGGGGTATGTGGTGAAGGGATAATAGTAATTTGATCAGATAGTAGCATTCAGTCTTTGCTTTTAATACCGCTTGAGTTGGGACATCATCTCTTGGGGAAGGTCTTCCTGAAGAACTCTCTCCCATGGGAATTGCTATCTATTAGACCCACCCCTGAAACTGCAGAGACACAGTTTCCTCTCAGGTGCAAGAGTATGTGGCTGCACACATCAGTGAGGGGGGTGTGAAGTGCTTGTTTGTGCCTGCAGTAATGAGCACGTGGGGCTTGGAAGGAGCTGATCCCTTCCCAGCCCTTGAATTATGGCTGGAATGTGGGAATACTGGGTCAAAAGGCAAACAGCTCCTTTCACTCTTAAGCTCCTCTGTGGCATGGTGTAAATCATATTTGCAGAAAGCTTAGTTTTAGGCCTGTAGTTGTGCAAGTGCCTTCAGAAGGTTGTAATACATTTCTGAATGCAACTGGCTTGCTTATTTAGAAATTAACCTTGGATTCTCCAGAAAAGGGAAGCTTTTCCTAATTATTCCACTATACCAAGTCACAGCCACATCAGGGTACAGGACTGGCAGGACTGACTTGGAGCTCCATGTGGGGCAAACCCCTGAGAATGGCCTTCAAATCAGCAGAACTCCTGGATTAATGGAAGGCAGTCTTGCCTCCAGCTGCTTACCACAGGCTACCTGCTAAGCTCCAATTGCTCCCTGCTGCTCAGGGACATAGCAAAACCCACTGATTATACCCACTTTGATCTGCCCCTTGTCCAGACGTGGAAATCCCCACTAGGCTGTGCCCTTCCTCCTGGTGAAATGGTAGTATTTGGGCAAGTCTTCCCCTTCCTTCTGTCTGGCTCTTGGGATATCTCCCACGGCTGTGCAAGATGATGTTTGTTGTTTTACGTGAAGATTCAGGCTCTTCATTGTTTACTTGTTTGTTTCCCCACTACTGTTTTAATAACAAACCAACTTCTGTCTCCATCTGACTTCCTTCCTTATCTCCTAAGGAACGTTTCCCACCTCTTTCCAAGGACTGTTGTCCAAGGCCTATAGCTGGAGCATACTAAATGGCATGTCTGGGAGTTTTGGCTAAGCAAAGCTTTGTCTTCATTTAATCTGGGTTTGAGAAGACAGAGGCTCACTTACCTAATACTGTTTCTCAGAGCACACACTTTGTTCTGCTCGATACCAAGGCTGAGTCCCTGGAAGATTACAGGCGATATGTCACTTCAAGTAGATCCCCAGCAGTCTGTCTCAGGCTTTCATTTGGGAAGTCTAATTATTGGTGGAGATCCCCTTGGGTTTTATGACAAATTGAGGGAGTTCAATCAAGCAATTTTCTCGCAAAGTTTAATTTGAAGGCATGCTGAGGATCTATTTGAGGAGACTGTACTAGAGCTGGTGGGAGACTTTTCATTAGATGCTTTTTTTATCAGAAAACAGTGATTCATGTAATGAAGCAGGTGTGACACCCTTTCTTGCCTAGGCAGGAAGACATCTCCTTAACTTTTTTCATCCCCAAGGAGCTGTGAATGGCAAATGTGGTGCTCTCCTCCTCCTCCAAATAGCTGGGTGTTGTATGGAGCTGCTGGGGGACTTCTCACTGGCTGAGATACGGCCTACCTGAGTGAGAGTACTTCTTGGGTGGGAAGGTGTTCCATCCCTTTCCTCTGCCTCAGCTCCTGGCTGTGGTGGCTTGCCATTTGTTTGGTTGTAGGTGCAGCATTGGGTTTATTTCAGTGATGATGTTTGCAGCATGATTTCCCAGGTAGTTATTCTGGTGCAGCCACAGGATTGATATGCAGTTGCCTGGGCAGAGGAACATCTGTTTTCATGGTTTAACCCTGCCAAAAACAAACATGAGGCTGCACCTGAGTCTTCCCTGTTTTGAGGCAGGATGCATTATATCCAGTTTGTGTCTGTCAGGTATTTCTCTAACCCATTCCTGCACACTTGAATAGTAGAAACTCCTTATCTTGTATCGTGTCCCAGCCTTCCATTTCGCTCACAGTTGAAAAGCTATTGTAACGTCAAATTCCTTACTGCAAATTAAGCCTAATATGTTTCTGCCCTTGCCAAGGAGGATAATTAATGCTTATCCAACCTTTTACCTGTTGAGATGAAGCTTTGTGGAGAAGAATAGGCATCACTGAACTTCCATTTTGGAGGGTTTCGAAGCTTGAAATCTTGGGAGGATGACATTTATCCCTTGGACCTTTCAGAGTAGAAACCTCTGCCCTGTATTTTGGTCAAAAATCACTACTCATTTCAAAATGGGTTTCATGTATCATCACAAATAACCCATGTACCATCACAAATAACCCAGACTGATTTTTTTCTGCAGGTACTGAGACAAAACATTGAAGTTTGCCTGCTTTGATATTCTGGGGAAGTTGAGACTTCTTATCTGGGCTTGGAGAAAAGGATGATCCTTGTCCTCTCAAAAGCTGTCCTGGGACAGGAGAGGAGTTTCTGACCTTGGCACAGCCAGTAACTGTGACAGTTTGGAAAGCCCTGCCATTCCCACAAGGCCTGTGAGTCTTGGGAGCCTGGAGCCTTCTTCATGTCCAGTGGGACTCAGTGTTCCCCTTTCAGTAACTGATTGCTGGTAAGTGAGTGGCATAGGGATTAGAGAGAGCACCTCACTGCTTGTTTTTCAGTGGAAGAAATTCTCCAGGCCTATGAGATACCTGGAGAAGAGCAGAAGATGCTGCCTTGGAAATGTTCATGATACCCAGGAGCTTGAAGAACAGAAACGTGCACCATTCCCAGCCACTGGTGACAGAGGGCTGGTCCCCAGCACTACCTCCCTTGTGCTGTTAAAGCAGCTCTGCTAAACAGATGAGAGTAATGTGGTCCCATTCTTATGGGCAGTGTGTCTTTAAGATGGTGATTGAGATTGTCCTCTGTATACACTGCACAGCCATGTGCATGTGCACCCTTGTCTGTGTTGCATGCACAGTTTAACTGGATAGCTTTCTTCTTTGGAGTAGCAAATGCCTTGCTAGTGGCTGACTTGGTTTTTAATGACAGAATTGGCAATTACATTTCTGCTGTGCATATTGGGATCCAGGCATACATGTGAAAAAAAAAAAGATTTAAACAAAAATAAAAGTTGTGACAGTCAAGAGGAGAACCATTCAACAGCACGTGGGCAAGGCATTCCCTGCCTGGTTAGCGTACTGCAGCAGGACAGCATCCCTTTACACACAGTGAAACCGTTGTAAAGAATTACAGTTCTCTTGGTGGCTTCTGGCTTGAACTCCTTGTCGTTTCTAATGCTATGGTGAGCTATCTCCCAGCTTCACAGCTTCTGAGTCAGTGCTCAGCACTTGTCCCGAGCGTGTCCACTCTAACCTGCCTGCCTTCTCCAGTACAGTTTTGGAGACAATGCCAGGTCTGATGGCATGTCCTCTGCTTCTGTTTCTGAAAACCTTGAGATAGTTCTTTGACACCTGTGCCAAATGGACAAAATTCAGTATCTGCTGTAGCCATCTTGTCTCTATCACTTGTTTCAGAGGAATTCCTGCTTTATACTGTTGTAGACCACACTGGGGGCTTGTTTTTCCTCATTGTGTTACTGAGTGATGCTTCAAAAACCATTCAGCGATTCAGGTGTGGTCCCTTACAACATAGCCTCTTTGCATCTAGGAATCCCAAAAGTATCAGTAATGCTGATGGCAGTAGTAGGAATTGAGGCTTTCCATCTCTTCTTTCTCTGTGTAGGACTTTCCTGTGAATGACGCTGCCTTGAGGATGAAAGTAGCAAAATCAGCCTTTTGGAAAGGGCTCCCAAATGAGTTTGTTACCAGTTTATTGATCAAAAAGCTGGTGTCATCCCTACATGCTTGTTCAGAGAGCATGTTTGAACTAAAAATAGAGGGCCAAACCCATTCCACATTGTTTGCCAACTGTGCCAACATGGCATAAGCACAAGCTTAGTGTTCTGCAGACTACTAGCTCTCCAGGGGATGCATTTGTTGAAGACCAAAAGTATTCTGGGGAAAAATAAGACTGTTCACAGACCATCACTTTGCTGTTAGAGAAGGGTACTGATGGCAGTAGAGGTTTCCATGTTTCAAAATGGATTTAAGTGTATGTGGGGCAATGTTGAGTAGGGATTTCTGCTTGTGTTTCCTCCGACAAGGTACCTGAGTACTTTGCGGGGTGTGCATCAGGGTCAGGCTTGGGTTTTCTTCTTTTCTTCAGGGAAAACTCCCTGTTCTGCACCATCAGCTTTAATTTTATGCTCTTTTCCAAATCAGAGAAGAAAATTCTCAAGGGCAGCAAAACCTTGGAACAGATAAGGAGTGGTTTTTCAGAAGCTGAAACAAATTGTAACTGTTTAGGAAGTGATAGTACTGCTTATGTAAAATGGTGCCGTGTCAGCTTGTTTTTACACACGGTGTTTTATGTTCAGCTGGACAGATGTCTGTTATGGTTTACTTTTACTGTTAACCAGATGCAAGATTGCTTATTTTCTTATGAGATTGTTTTGAAGAGTGTCCCCTTTTAAAACCTTGTTAATGGGAAGGAAATCTACCAACCTGATATAATAGGTATGTTAACCATTAGATAAGAGGAGGAAGGAGGAAGAATATTTTCTGTTATTTGAAAACACAATACAGTCAAGGCACAAAAATTTGGACAGGGCACAAAAGTAATAAACATAAAATGCACTGTAAATAAAAGACAAGGACCTGTAACAGTGGGTGGAATTTGGCCCCTATTGAAGTTGGTGGGAGTTTTGCCATCAACTTCAGTGGGACAGGATTTCACCCGAGGATGTGGCCCCTGCCCCCAGGGTCCGCCCTGCTAGGTTATCTAGGTACGTCATCGCTTCCCGACCCACCCCTCTCAAAGTTCTTGGCTCCTGCTGAAACATGAAGGTGCCCAGAGCCTTGGGGTGAAGCCATTTCCTACCCAGGGTTTGAGTGGCTGACGCTTGCAGCTTGGTGCTTCTCCTTGGAGAAATGAGAGCTAAAGCAGGGATGAGAGATCGGTATGCGCAGAACAAAGCTAATCCATGTTCATTCAGATGGAGTTTCCTCGACTTGAAGGTGGTTATTTGTCATGCAGTAAGATTTCTGAAGCAATGTGTATTGTTTTATGTGATTAGGACTGCATTGTGCCACAGGAATACTGACTGTGCATTCAAAAAAAGGGTCATCGTTTCAAGTGCGGCTGGGAGTGGGAGCAAGAGGAACCAGCCCAGAACACATTTCCTCACTTCAAAGGCAAGAATGGCTGTTTCAGAAAACAAGATCACAGGTGAATCCAACTTCTGAGGAGGAAAAAGTCATGATCTCAGTCTAAATCACCCTTTGATACAATCACAAAGATAACATGTTTTATCAGAGGAAAGGTTTTGGGTAGAAGTGTAACGGTCTCTGTACTGCATCCTGCTAAACCAAGATTGTTCTCCTGAAAAAAAATCCTCCTTGTCTTTATTGAAGGTCTTTTTGCCAAGCTATAATGAATATAGAATCATGGAATCGTTTTTCCTTTAAGATCATTGAGTCCAACCATTGTCTACCTACTTCATCTGGTGTTAAGCCATGTCCCTTAGCACCACATATATGTCTTTAAACGCCTTCAGGGATGGGGATTCAACCACCTGTTGGGGGAGCCTATTCCAGTGCTTAATAACACTTTGAGTGAAGAAGTTTCTCCTAATAACCAATCTAAACCTCCTCTGGTGCAACTTGAGGCCATTTCCTCTCATCCTGTCACTTGTTACTAGGGAGAAGAGACTGACTCACCTCAAAACAACCTCCTTTCAGAGGTGTAGAGAGTGAGAAGGTCTCTCCTCAGCTTCCTTTTCTCCAGGCTGAACAACCCCAGTTCCCTCAGCCACTCCTCATAAGGCTTGTTCACCAGAACCTTATCAGCATCGTTGCCCTTCTCTGGACATGTTCCAGGAAGTATCTAATAGAAAGTGAAAGGTTGATTTGATACTTGCTCTTTAAAAGGCAACAAAGACATGTAAGAAGATGGTGATCGGCCTTCTGTGTGATGAAGGGCAGCACTTTGTACAAGGGAAGCATAACACAGCTGCAGCATGAGTACCATGCCCTGCACACAGCTCCCTGTCCAATATCTGGGGGTAACAGGAGATACTTCATTCACAAAAGAGATGTTCAGACTTTCTGGGCAGGACAAAGCCAATATCTTGATCTTGAGATCAGCCAGATGAGTGATGTCTGTATTAAGCCAACTGCAGGATGTTAGCCTTAATTTCCAGGTCTATCATAATTAATCAGCCTCTCTTCTGAACACATTATCCATAAAAATCAGTTCTGCTTTATTCTTGATAGCTGTAGTACAGCTGAGAACATATGTAAGTAGGCCTGAGGGAGATTCAGGAGGAAATAATTTTGAAATATGTTTCTCCTGGGATACTCTTGAATGATGTATAAACTTGAAATAATCCAGTAGATTATTATCTTCTTTTCAATTAATAAATCCTAGCCCCACACACACACCCCCAAAAACTTTGCCAAGTCTATGCCCTGATGCTCTTGCCCTGCAAAGAGGGCCTCTTTCTGTCCTGGGGACCTTGCCTCTCCCCATCCCTGTCCTTGTTGAAGAAGTGACTTCTTGTGATGTGTGTGGCAAGGAAGGGGATTTGGTATCAGATCTGCCTTCATTTTCAGTGCAGAAATAAAACTATCATTGATTTGGGACTATTGGGTCATGTTTGTTTTGCAGGATACCAGATTTAGATAAATGTAAGCTAAATGGCTAGGTAGGAAATTAATTGTTGTTAGAACACTACTGAATTATTAGTAGTACTTTTTTGAAGCAGAGACCACGAGCAAAATTCTGAAAGGGACTTAGCATCCACAGCTCCTTAGGTATGGAAGAAGAGTGGCTTTCACCTGTGAGGATACATGGTTCACAGCCACCTGAAGGCACTTCCTAGACAAAGATAATGTCAGGTTCACCATAGAGCATGTCCTTGGAGCTTTGTGGAGTGCAGAGGGACAGTAGGTCACGTACACACTGTGGGGAAGTCTACAATTTGTGCCAGTTAGCTCTTTGGGTTAGCCCCATTCCTGTTGTGTAGGCATCATAGAAACTCATGTGTTGATGATGCAGAAGCCTTTAACTTCTGCACGTTACGTGGTTCAACCCCAAAAGACACTCTCCTTACCCACCTTGGTTTTCCATGTAAGAAATTTTCAACATCTTGTAAGATGAAACCCAGTATGCTCAGCAAAATTGATGTCAACTCAAAGGTGGAAATCCCAAGGAACACAAAATAATGCTTAAGTCGCAGGGATTTGGAGAGGTCTGGACCTGTAGCCTCCTCCAGGGTGAAATGTCTCAGGAAGGTATCCTCTAAGCTTCTCTGGTCTTCCCTTATGGTTGGTCCAGTGCAGCCTCAGAGGTCCATCTGGGCCTGCCCAGGGGCTCTGTCCAAAGGGCAGGCAAGCCCTGTCCAGCTGCACCACATCTTTTCTCTGAGCTGGGCCATCTCTCTACTTTCTTTTCATTTACCATATGTTATTAATATTCTCCGGTGGGACTTTTCCTGCATTTTTCTGTGCTGCTTCTAACTCCTCTATTCAGGCCATTTACTTTGCTGTAAATATTGACTTAGCAAGAAGTAAACTGTTTTTCACCAGTCCTTTGGCATTTCCTGATATTTTTATACCACAGAACAAACCTCTGTTTGTCCTGAAATCCAGAGTTTGGTTCTGAGTCAATCTGGTCTTGACTTTGACACCAGCTTTTGGAAAGAAATTCTGTGGGTATCTTGCTCATAGCTGACTGCAGTTTATGGCAGGAATTTGTGTTTAGTGTTGGAGACCTTTTTTTCTCTCCTCTGTGGCATCTTTTTCTTTGATGTACAGCACTGAAATCTTCCCCATTTCATGAGCTCCAGACCAAATGTAAAATAGAATGGTAGAATCATAGAATCAGCCAGTTTGGAAGAGACCTCCAAGATCATCCAGTCCAACCCATCACCCAGCCCTATCCAATCAGCTAGACCATGGCACTCAGTGCCTCATCCAGTCTTTTCTTGAAGATCTCCAGGGATGGCAACTCCATCACCTCCCTGGGCAGCCCATTCCAATGGCCAGTCACTCTCTTTGTGAAGAACTTCTTCCTAATATCCAGCCTGAACCTCCCCTGGCACAACGTGAGACTCTGTCCCTTCATTCTGTTGCTGGTTGCCTGGGAGAACAGACCCACCCCCCCTACCTGGCTACAACCTCCCTTCAGGTAGTTGTACAGAGCAATAAGGTCTCCCCTGAGCCTTCTCTTCTCCAGGCTAAACAACCCCAGCTCCCTCAGCCTCTCCTCATAGGACTTGTGTTCCAGGCCCCTCACCAGTTTCTTCACCCTTCTCTGGACATGTTCCAGTACCTCAACATTTCTCTTGAATTGAGGGGCCCAGAGCTGGACACAGTATTCAAGGTGTGCCCTGACCAGTGCTGAGTACAGGGGAAGAATAACCTCCCTTGTCCTGCTCCCTAATAGTATCACTGCTGGGCAGGATGGATGAGCAATCACCACCACTGTGGTCTTCATATGATGCAGCTATCAATGGGATTTCTGCACCAGAGTGGTGGGAGTTAAGGAAAGCCTAAGACTTGTGTTTTCCTAGAAAGCAACAACATCGTGCAGGATGCCTCAGTGCAGTGCTCTTCTTGTCACCTTACCCCAGTTCCGAGTTCAGAGCTGCCCTGTCACTGCTTTGGGTAGGTGGGCAGATACACAGTTGAAAACAATTCTGGCTGACATAGATATGGTTAAGGTTCAAGTGGGAAGGAGACTGCTTGAGGGAACTGGCACATGAATGCACTTAGGTAAAGAGGTCTGCCTTCCTTCTGAAGGAGGAAGACAGCTTTTCCTCTCTGTGTATGTTGGGAATTCCCGTGCTTTAGCAAATGAGATTTTTTGTAAGATTGGCCTGAGATTTGCCTTTCTCCATTAGTCTAAATCCACATCTCTCGGGAGCGTGTTTGAGAGCTGTGGGTGGAGATAATTCCTGCCTCAGCTGGATTTCTGTCTTCAGCCTTGATCCTTCCATTGTAATTACTTTCTCATAGCAGGGGAGTCAGTTGAAGGCCAAGAGAAAGGGGCTTTAAGCCAGGGCTTATGGCTGGTGTCTTAGAAAAGCAAAGAGGATTTTTGATTTTGTAGTTAATGCCGTGGTGACTGTCATAGGTTGAGCTGGAAGCAGCTCTGCACAGGAAGTATTTTACCCCAAAGGAGTAAGTAAGAACACTCACACAGAATTGGAGGTTAAACAGAAATACTGTTTACAAAAATAAATCAAATACAAAGGGTACAGAGGCAAATATATATATGTAGAATCACATCCTGGGCTTCATCAAGAGAAGCATAGCCATCAGGTAGAGGGAGGTGATCCTCCCCCTCTACTCTGCTCTAGTGGAGTACTGTGTCCAGCTCTGGTGTACTATTCATTGGGAAGTCAATGCCTTAGTCCAGCATTGCATCTAAATAAAAGAACCTTTCTTCTTTTCCATAATTAATGATAAAACTGCTGCTGAAGCCAGGCTTAATGGTGCAGTGTGGGTATCAGTCTGGGCCTTCTTGGAGCTACAGGATGTAGTCTGAAATGGAGGGTGATGTTCATCCTTGTAGGTTGTGTCTACATAAGTGATCAAGTAAAGCGGCCCATAGATTTGCAGAGCAAAGTAATTGCTGCTGAGAGCCTAATGTCTGCATGTTGCATCTTGGAGGGGAGATTATCCTTGAGTAGCTGCTCCTGCAGGCTGGTCTCCCATCAGGTGTTGGGATGTGTTACATATGCCCCTGCAGCACCCTCAGCTTTATGTTCATCCCAGTTGTATGATGTTAGTGCACTCCACGAGCTCTCTGCAGTGTGAATCAAAGTGAGATAAGTGAAGTAACTGGGACATTCTTAGTGTACTCTTAATGTTCAGAACAGAAATGCTCATGGGCATTTAGTAGTTAAATACAGGTCTCACAGTAGTGATTTTGGTGCCTGGAGCACCTGTAAAAGCGTGGTAGGTTGTTGTCAGAGCCAGCTCTGTTACTCTGGCTAAGGTTGCCTGTTGTCTTTGGTTGGAATGTGGCTCTGTATGGGTGTTCAAAGCTTCTTGGTATTTCTCACAAGCAGGATCTTCTTTACTGAAGGCCCATTCAAGATGAATGTGCTTTGTTACAGCTTCCTGAGGACTGCTTTATGTGTTTGTCGATGTGTCTGAATTAGGAGTAATCCAGCAGGCCCTACAGAAACATCCTAGCTGTGGAAGCATCATATTATCTAGCTGCCAAATTCTGAATGAGGATGATGATGCTGAGATGAGGGTTTGATGATAGAGGGTGGGCTAAGGAAAATGGTTACAGTTAGTGAGATTGACACTTTAGAACAGGTGGGTCGGGAACAGGTAGTCAGAAAGACCCAAGGCATGAAAGCACTACTGAACTAGCAAAGTGAAACCTCTGTTGAAGTAGGAGGTGGTGCTTGTTGACTGGAGAAGAGTGAAGAAATAAACTGTGTTTACATCTGAGAGACTGGCACATTCACCTGACAGTTTTATTTGATAGGAAGGCGAGGAAAGGTGGGAGGCTTTTGGCTTTTTTACCTTTTAAGGTTAAAGGGAAGAGTGATCGCTTTCCTTTATCTACCACGTCAAAAGTAAAGCATTTGATGTGCCACACAGGAAGCTGATTAAGAAGATGAAGATTAGTAGGAAACTGAAATGGTGCAAAAGGGACTTTTTAATGAGAAGTCAGGGACTAGGAAAGGAAATGAGGCACTGGTAGAGGTGACACCACTGAAGTTGTTAGTGGTTGCTCTTGGAACATTGTAGTTGCTCCTGTTATCAAAGGACATAAATCTTCGAGGGACAGACTCCCTAATGGTACTGTTTCCATGAATGTCCTTGCAAATCAGAATGGCTTGAACCTTTGCCTCAGCAAAACCAAGTGAAATAAAATTCAGTTCTGCATGTCCTTTTTCCTAAATGATATCTGTTTCAGCCTGAGCAGTTGTGGGCACCAGCAGCCTCTGCCTGTTGCTGGAGGTGGAGCTTAGAGAGGGGCAATGTCCCAGCCTGCCTGCAAATGACATCACTGACTGCAGCAAGTGGTGTTTCATGCTCTAGGGACAGTAGCATGTGTAGTGCCTTATTCTGGGATGTAATGTTCACTTCCTGTTCACCCTGAGACTGAAATATAAATGTATAAATATCTCTCTCTCTCTCTTTTTCTTTTTTTTTAACTCCCAGCCCAGGAAGACTCTGAAAGAAGGCTCTCCCAGGCAACCATCACCAGAACAAGGGGACACAGTCTGAAGCTGTGCCAGGGGAGGTTTAGACTTGAGGTGAGGAAAAAGTTCTTCACTGAGCAAGTCATTCATCATTGGAATGTGCTGCCCAGGGAGGTGGTGGAGTCACCGTCCCTGGAGGTGTTCAAAGGGAGATTGGACATGGCACTTGGTGCCGTGGTCTAGTTGTGAGGTCTGTTGGGACAGGTTGGACTTGATGATCCTTGGGGTCTCTTCCAACCTTAGTTATACTTTGATACTGTGAAATGTGAAAGACAGGCTTTGTGGTTTTGGTTTGCCTACTTGTTTCTGGACTGGGTGGTTGTGGAATGGAGTGGGCACTGAATTACAGTGCAGTGTCTGTACAGGGATCATGCAGAGTTTGCAGTGTGGCTGGAGTGGGAAGCAGAAAATGCTTTGGTTGTATCTGTTTTAATTCCCTGTTCTAAGCCTAAGTAAGATGCTGAAGGAGACATTTTGCCATGTAAAAAGACGAAATGTGGAAAGATTAATTTGTTGAATTCCAAGCCTAAGTAAGATGCTGAAGGAGACATTTTGCTATGTGGAAAGATGAAATGTGGAAAGATTAATTTGTTGAATTCCAAGCCTAAGTAAGATGCTGAAGGAGACATTTTGCTATGTGGAAAGATGAAATGTGGAAAGATTAATTTGTTGAATTCCAAGCCTAAGTAAGATGCTGAAGGAGACATTTTGCCATGTGGAAAGATGAAATGTGGAAAGATTACTTTGTTGAAATCTGACAGGGCTGTAGCAGTGTACCTGTGCAGTGATGCTGTTTTGGGGGGTATCCTGGTCCAAGAACTGATGGCAGCATCTTTCTTGCAGGCCCAAATATAAAGATGGAGTGTCAGAAAATTATCAGTTTTGGAAACCAGCTTCTTCGCCGGAAGAATGTGGACTGCACTCGAGATGACAGTCGGCTCTCGCGATGCCTCAACACATTTGACTTAGTGGCTCTGGGTGTGGGCAGCACTTTGGGAGCAGGAGTCTATGTACTGGCTGGAGCTGTGGCACGGGAAAATGCAGGACCTGCCATCGTAATCTCCTTCTTGATTGCCGCTTTGGCTTCAGTGCTGGCCGGCCTCTGCTACGGAGAATTCGGTGCCCGAGTTCCTAAGACAGGATCAGCTTATCTCTACAGCTATGTGACTGTGGGCGAGCTGTGGGCCTTCATCACAGGGTGGAATTTAATCCTCTCCTATGTCATTGGTAAGTTTGGTGGGTGCACTGTGAGACCCTAGCTTTAGTCTAGGCTGGCAGCCTAGTTTGCAGGATCAGCCTTGGGTGGGCACCTGCATTACTGTTTCAGCATAGGTGCTGCACTCTTGCACTCACCAAGGATTTCAGGATTTGCCTGCAGGGTGCATTGTTGGTGGCTCCTGTCAGCCAGCAAGGTAAGTTCTGTGATGTGGGTTGAGGGTTTGTCCTGCTGCTGGATTATTGCTGCTGTGACTTCTTCAAAATCTCCACCTTATCCCTTTGGCATCCCCTGGCTGCTGTATACTTGCCAGGGAGCAAAATCTTGTCCCCTCTGATGAGAAAGAAACTGCATACAGAAGGATGCTTTTACACAGCACCATCCATACTCCCAACTGATGAAGGATTAACTCCCAGTCCCATTGAGATCTGTTTAAAGTACCTAGAGATCAGAATTTTGTCTCATGAATAGATGCAGGATTAAGGTTAGGATGATCTGCAGGTTCAGTTTCTGAAACGTGCAAATCAAATCCCTCCTAAGCACTTGACTCCCTCTACGAGTGTGGTCTTGGGTCAGGCTCAGAGCATGCAGAGTACAGCTCAGCTGACACATTGAAACTAACCACATGTTGCCAATTAAGAATTTGAGTCTTTTCAAGCACATTGTGGGCACCCTGCTTGTCACCGTGCCTGTAATTAAGGCTGGTAGTTGAGAGTTACTGGTTAAAATGACAAATGGTGTTATGCTAAATTAGTGAAGGGACTTTTTAATAAAAAATGTATTTTACAGGATGTGCATTACCTTGGAGATTAGTTCCCATGGTGCTGGGGAAGGGAAAATCATATCATTGATATAGAATAGAATAGAATAGAATAGAATAGAATAGAATAGAATAGAATAGATCAGGTTGGAAGAAACCTTCAAGATCATTGCGTCCAACCTATCAACCAATCCAACCCACCTAATCAACTAAACCATGCAACCAAGCACCCCATCAGATCTCCTGAACACCTCCAGTGATGGTGACTCCACCACCTCCCTGGGCAGTCCATTCCAATGGCCAATCACTCTCTCTGTAGAATTTCCTCCTAACATCCAGCCTAAACCTCCCCTGGTGCAGCCTGAGACTGTGTCCTCTTGTTCTGGTGCTGGTTGCCTGGGAGAAGAGACCAACCTCCGCCTGTCTACAACCTCCCTGAAGGTAGTTGTAGAGAGCAAGAGGGTCACCCCTGAGTCTCCTTCTCTCCAGGCTAAGCAACCCCAGCTCCCTCAGCCTCTCCTCATAGGGCTTGTGTTCCAAACCCCTCATCAGCTTTGTTGCCCTTCTCTGTACATGTTCCAGCAAGTCAACATCCTTCCTAAACTGACGTATATATACACAGAGAGAGAGAGTGTGTGTGTGTGTGTGTGTATATATATATATATATATAGTGACATAGCAGCTGGTTGTCTGAAGTTCTGTTGGCTCTGCTCTCTGTGACACCTGAAACCTTCTTCCTCCTACTCCTCCCCTCCCCCCCCTTTTTTGTAATAAATGAGAGGTTGAAAAGCCAGACCCAGTTAAAGTCATCTCCTTAGGAAATCTGAGACCTGTGTTCTTTTGTGAATCAGGTACACTGCAAGGAGGGGATAAAAATAGTTTGGGGTGTTTTTTTTAAAGTAAGCATATAATTTCCTCCAGACTCCTATAATGGACTCTGCTTGGGCTACATGTGTTAACATTGAGCAGGCTTCTTGGTGATTTATTTTCTCTTCCAGAAAGGTAATGACACATTGTTTTCTCCATGGTCTTCACAGTTAGTTATGCATCCTTTCCCACTATGACACTGGACCACCAAAGTGGCTGACATAGCTGGGAATGCTGGCAAATAGCTTGGGGGAATATCAGTGAGGGTTTTTGGAGATGGGTGATGAGCAAAAATGGGCACACAACTGATAAGTTATAGTTGTGGTCTAGCCAGAAGGAAGAAGGTGTCCAGGACCAGGATCTGGTGTGAACTTTATTCTGGGAGGCTGCAGGTTTTGGGAGCAGTGCTGCACTGTGGGAAGCATTTCAGGCACTGGAAGATGATGGGAGCTCCTAATACAATGAGTTATGGCATCCTTGGTGTGTAGCTGTTGCTGGAGATTGCTGTAGCATGTAGTGACCTCAAACCTGTGCCTGTTACTGCAGTGAACCCTGCACCTGAGCTCAGCAGCTATCCTGGGAGCTGTGTGCTGCAGGCAGGAGCCAACTTGATCTGGTGAGGTTGTGCTGACCCAGAACTAGTAAATCTTTCTGGGTGCAGTCTGAATGTCTTTGCACTGTATGCTCGAGCAACAGTAAAGATACTAACCAGCTATCTGCAATATTGGAAGTATGTCAGACTCTCCTCCAAGGCTGTTGGTTGCAGAAAGTTTGGATGAAATGGCTGATAATTACATGGAATTGGTATCCAAGCATTTGGCATCTAACATAACACATGCAGGAGCTGGTTGTTCCTGTGCTAGAA
Source organism: Dryobates pubescens (assembly GCF_014839835.1). Taxonomy (NCBI): domain Eukaryota; kingdom Metazoa; phylum Chordata; class Aves; order Piciformes; family Picidae; genus Dryobates; species Dryobates pubescens. The sequence goes on from NC_071621.1 coordinate 22,139,432, forward strand.
CATGAAATATTAGAACCAGGGCAAAACCACTAAAGAAATAATCTCTTCCCTCAAATTGTGACAAAGTTAAGCTGAGAAATCGTAGTACAGTATGCAGTAACTTACTGGATTTTTTTCAAGCTTAAACTGATGGCTCTGATGTCCTACTTCTTTGAAAGCATTCTCTGTGTCCACACTGCTGCTGCAGAGCATTTAGCTGCAGGTGAACATGGACATTGTTTGACAATGCAGGTGCTGTAGCTGGGACCTGAACATCCATCCACAGGTGAGTGTGTCAGGACAAGTTGTTTTAGGTAGAAGGGGCCCATGACAGCATCCTCTGAGGAACTGCTCTGCAAACCAAACCCAAACCAACCTCCTTTTTTAACTAGGTAATTATGTACAGCAGTAATTATATCATGCAATTAGATGCTGTTATATTTAGCGTTCTGTATAAGACATCAGGAGTATAATGACAGCCACTCTAGCACAGGAGAGGGAGAAGTTGGCTTTTAGCCAGACCTACTTATTTTACACAGTGCTGTTGCTGTCTGGTGGTAGCCCTTCATTGTTACTATTTCAGTTCTCTGAAACTACTCTTCTGGCCCAGACAATGCCCTAGACCTGTCCTGAGACCCCAGGTTCAGTCCTCGCCCTGGCAAACTGTGCAATGTTTGGTGCTCTTGGTAACCACAGTGAAACAGTGGCCCCAGAGAGGGAAGTCTAAGCCCTTGTTGCAGGCAGAAGTCATGCTGCTTGCACCGGTATCCTGACTGTTTGTGGTTAATAGGCTGACTTATGCTCTGATAACCTGTGAATTATAGAATCAGTCAGGGTTGGAAGGGACCACAAGGATCATCTAGTTCCAACCCCCCTGCTATGGGCAGGGACACCTCACACTAGATCAGCCTGGCCAGAGCCTCATCCAGCCTGGGCTTAAACACCTCCAGGGATGGGGCCCTAACCCTGGACAATCCATTCCAGGGTTTCATCACTCTCACAGTGAAGAGCTTCCTCCTCACATCCAGTCTGAATCTCCCCACCTCCAGCTTCATTCCATTCCCCCTAGTCCTATCACTACCTGATATCCTGAGAAGTCCCTCCCCAGCCTTCTTGTAGGCCCCCTTCAGATATTGGAAGGCCACAATAAGGTCACCTCAGAGCCTCCATTTCTCCAGCCTGAACAGCCCCAACTATTTCAGTCTGTCCTCATAGGAGAGGTGCTCCAGCCCTCTGATCATCCTTATGGCCCTTCTCTGGACACACTCCAGCATGTCCATATCCCTCTTGTAATAGGGGCTCCAGAACTGGAGGCAATACTCCAGGTGGGGTCTCACCAGAGCTGAGTAGAGGGGGAGAATCACCTCCCTTGACCTGCTGGCCACACTTCTCTTGATGCAGCCTGGGATCTGACTGGATTTCTGGGCTGCAAGTGCACACTGAGAGCTCATGTTGAGCTTCTCATCCACCAGCAGCCCCAAGTCTCTTTCCTCAGGGCTGCTTTCCAGCCAGTCACTGCCCAGCCTGGATTTGTGCCTGGGATTGCCTCGACCTAGATGCAGGACCCTGCACTTGGTCTTGTTGAACCTGGTGAGGTTGGCTTGTGCCCACCTCTCCAGCCTTTCAAGGTCCCTCTGGATGGCATCCCTTCCCTCCAGTGTGTCTGCTGCACCACACAGCTTGGTGTCATCAGCAAACTCACTGAGGGTGCACTCAATGCCACTGTCCCTGTCACTGACAAAGATGTTGAACAAGACTGGTCCCAGGACTGATCCCTGAGGGACTCTGCTTGTCACTGGCCTCCACTGGGACATGGACCCATTGACAGCCACCCTTTGGGTGCAGCCATCAAGCCAGTTCTTTATCCATCCAGTGGTCCACCCATCAAAGCCATGTTTCACCAGTTTGGAGAGCAGGATCTGGTGCAGGACAGTGTCAAAGGCTTTGCTCAGGTGCAGGTAAATGACATCAGTTGCTCACCCCTCATCTATTAATGTTGTCACCTGAATGATTTCTGAGTCTCTATCCCACTCGGATGCTTTAGCCTCAGAGGTCAGAGCAGACCTGTGTGTTGCTGCAGTGCAGAGCTGACAGAGCTGGCTGAGTGTTGTGGTCCAGGCTTTGGTACTTCAGCCTCACATGTAAGGTCCCTCTGCCTGGGCTGTAGTCACCCAGCTGGGGTTGCCAGGGATTTCTTCTGGTATGAGAAGAGACTCAGACTTCTCTAGTAGCAGAAGTTACCAGGTTTGGGGGAAGTTCAGGCTGCTGGGGGCATAAGGAAAAGATCTGTCTAGGTTGGGTCTTAAGGCAAAGTCAAAATCTACTAAGGAGCCAAACCACTCTAAGGATTTTTCAATTTTGTCAGCTGAGTAGGAGTCTGAGACCCACCACCTGTATGTGTCACCATCAAAGCAGATACCAGGCATGACTGCAGGCTGCAGGCTGGATCTGGAGAGGAAAGGCTGCTCCCAGCACCCAGGGAGTGCCTGCAAGGTTGCTTTGAAGGCCTTCATGGTAAAAACCCATGCAAGATGCCTTCTGTCCAAAAGACGTGCCCACCATGAAGGGTGATCTGTGTCCTTTCTGTCTCCTGGCAGGAACCTCGAGTGTAGCCAGAGCCTGGAGTGCAACTTTTGATGAAATCATAGGCCAGCACATTGCAACATTTTGTCAAAGATACATGTCGATGGATGCTCCTGGAGTGCTAGCAAAATACCCAGACATCTTTGCTGTGCTGATAATCATCATCCTGACAGGTAAAGCCTTGGAAGGGTTTGTGAGTCTTGGACTTCCTTCTTGTGTAATCTCACCGTTTGCTTTTGGATTAGGCACAAAGTCCTTATTTATTTTGGACAACATATATAAAGTCTCTTTGCTACACGAGTTGGATTGACCTATATAGCTGCAGTGGAGTTATCATGGGGCATAGTCTGTTTACAAGGTTTTCAATTAGAGGGGAGCACTCTTGAGCTACTTTTAAAGCCTTCAATCGAGTGTTATATAAGGAAGAAAAGAAAAGATGACTTGTTATCCTCAATCAGGTATGTAAGTTTAATCCTTCACTCTACAAATCCTGTTATACAAGCATTTCATTCTGTTGCTCTATCCACCTTATTCCTATTTGATAATCTACCAGTTCTCAGTGGCTTGAGCCAGGAAAGTGAGGAAAACACAAAAAGGGATTTTGGAACAACCTCATGTACTACCATTTTGTTGTGTGCTTGGTTGGGGTCTATTTCCCCCAAAATACATGGGCTGCAGTTTGCAGTAGTGAATGCAAGACTCCAGTTAAAAAAATCTACATTTCTCATGTACCTTTCTGTGGTTTCCAGAATGCAGAAGGTGCAGTGTTGCCCAAGCAAGGCTATCCTGATACTTCCCACTGTGATCAGGATGGCTGTCTTGCATCATCAGCTGTGGTCATGGGCACAGGCTACATAAGCAAGGTTGACAGCTAGATTTGTATTTGGGTCTGGGACTATATCAAGGACTGGTGAAGTCAAGAGCAGCCCTCTGTTTTCATGACTACATCTGAATGAGAGAGATTTTCTTCTTTGTTCATTTCTGTACAGTAAGAGTTGGTGTAGTTTCAATTTAGAATCTGGCCTCTCATCTCAGATGCAATGAAAAAACATTAGAACTTCTCACTTCAACACTGCAGAGCTGTAAAACTCTACAGATGGCCTCATTCCCCCTGCATGGAGCAAATTCCCTGGCTTTTAACAAAAAGTGTAAACCATCTTTTCCACAAAAGGTTGCTGAATTAACAGCTTTAGTCACAAACATTGACACCAACTTGAGCTTCAGGCTTCTACAAGTTACCTTACAAGTTTTCCTGGGCAGGTATGCAGTGTTATCAAACACTTCCCTGATGTGGCTGTCTCAGCTTACTTCCTGTTTTAAAAGAAGGCAAGGTGAGAGCACATGGTGCTCCCCTCTTCTTGAAGTATCTTGGAGTGGCACTAAGGACATCCTGTTGAGCTTCTGTTCTCACTCAGGCCCCTGTGAAGCTTTTTACTTTCTCCCTCAGCTGCCTTCTTAGATTTGGGTTAAAGATTGGAGGCACCTGAAGAGCAAATGCAGGTCACTGGAACTTCTTGTTCTGAGAAGCCAAGCTATGCCTCATTCTGATGCTGGTTGCCAAAGCCTGTAAATGTGCTCTTCTTCAGATGCTTTTAAGACCACAGGCTGAAATCATTCTCTTGCTGAGGTCATTGGCACAGCTCCCACTGAGGCAAATGGGAGTAGTGTTCCTGAGATGCCACCTTCTTCTCTGTCTTCAGCGCTGGAGGTAGCTGTCTTCCTGGACTCCATCCTTGTGTATATGTCCTCCTGTTTTTAAGGAAAGTTGAATGTTGTTTGTAAATTCTGCATGTGGCTAAGACCTCTAAGACAACATTCCTTCCTAAGAAAACACGTGGGCTGCTTTCTCCAGGTCTCTGGATGGAGTTTGATGATCTGTCTAGGTGGCACAGCATAGTGCCATGAGGTGACCAGAGTTGGTGTTGAAAGCCGTGGGAGCAGCTTAGCTGTTTCAGCAAGCACTTTGTCGTGGCATGTGCCAGATGGGCATGCTGGGTGGCAGGGTGTGTCCAGTCCTGCAGTGCTAATGTCTGGGCTGGAGTCCTCATCCTCCCTTTGAGTTAATCCTGACCTGCTACTTGGCTTTGTGGAGAAATGAGGTGTGGTAAATTGGACAAAGCATAGCATGGACAGCGCTGAGCTACATCGGCAAGTCTTCAGCGCCTGCTGCTGGTGGTGAAATAGCTGACTACCTGTCTGCCATGCTTTCCCCAGGGCTTTTAATTTTTGGTGTGAAGGAATCTGCCTTAGTGAACAAAGTGTTCACCTGTATTAATGTCCTTGTCCTCGGCTTCGTCATGGTCTCTGGCTTCGTGAAAGGATCTGTTAAAAACTGGCAGCTGACTGAACGGGACCTTTACAACACCAGCCACATCATTAACGGAGTCAAGTAGGTTGGAACTTTTCTTCTCAGCTCTGAAATAGATGCATTTTTAATGGCAAGTTCAGAGTGGGGTTTGTGGAGTGCTTTAGAAAAACAGTGAATGAGATGGCTCCCTTCTTTGCCAAATGCCTTGGAGGCAAAGCTGGTTTCAGTGGGCTTTTGCTGAAAGCAGGCTTTGCTGATGGGCTAAAACTGATAGGAGATAGGCTGGTACAGTGTGGACCTTTCTGCAGAACTAGCCATTTCCAACATCATGACCAATGTGGCATCCAGATTTGAGAGAAAAGAGTTTTTTAGACAGTCTTCTACTCACGGCTACACCAGGCTGGCTCTGGTGCCTCTATGAAGTCATGACCATTATAGATCCCTAGCTTCTTTGGACGCTTGGGCAATATCCTTTGGGCACCATTGTACCTTTTAGAGATATTGTCCCAAATGCCCCAGTGCAGTGAAGGCAAGTTGCAGACTATTCAAATGTATTGCAGCAAACATCACAAATGCATTTCTATTGACATTTTGCTACCTGGCCAAAATCCTGTCTACCTATGCAAGATCAAAGTTAAGAAGCTTACAAGGGTTGCCAGTGATGGAAGGCTATTCATTTTTGCACAAGACTGTCCAGGACAGAATGAAGGCCTTTAAATACCTCCATGCACATCAGCACAGTCCTGGCTTACTCTCTAAACCCTGTATTCTGGCCTACAGTTTGACAAAAATCATAGAAATCCATATTAAGTGTTGTGAGTGGGTCAAGCTGGGCTTGGGTACAAGCTGCTTGTTGAGCCTCTGCAAAATTAAGCCTGCTACAAAAAGAATTGCTTCTATAGGAAGAAAGATCCTTCCCTTTCCTTACTGCTATTCCCATGCAAGGAGCAATTAGTGCAGTAGCTTCAAAATGTAACTGGAGCTCTTTGACCTGTAGAACTTACTATTTTTATAAAATCTCTCTGGGGTTTACTTTAACATTAGTTCCAGAGTAATACACATTTGGGTTGTGCTATTTCTGCACATAACAGGGCAGTTTTCATCTAAGTTTCAACAGAGCTTCTATGAGAGAGTTCAGATGCTTACACCTGGTAAGACTTGCAGATTTGGGGTTTACTTTAGGTGCCTTAATTCAGCTTTACAGAGGCTTTTCCCTGAAAAAGTGACTTGAGTCACTTGAACTGAAGGGTATGTTCTGCATGACTCAACACAGGCACATGACCAGGGGTCCTGATCCAGAGTGCACTGGAATCAGTATGTGTCTCTCTGCTGACTTTAATGAACTTTCAGTAAGCTTCAGCAAAGCATTTGATGCATCAGGGATGCAGGCTCCTCTCCTCCCTCAGTGTTGCAAGCACAGTTTGGTTATGAGCTTGGCACAGGGAATTTCAAAGATGAGAATGGAGGAGTGGGCAGATTTTAGACAGTCTTGATACCCTCCATTGCTCTTTGATTTCTGCTCACCTACTCTTTCTCTGAGCCCATCTTAGGTGAGAAGTGGATAGTTTACATGTTTCTCAGTCTTCAGCTTTCAAGATGACATGTGCTTTTCCAGAAGCTTATGTTGAAATGAATATGTCTTACCTACACACATGCAGTAATATTATGAGAGGAATTTTAATATTCATGCTATTTTATCATGGTCTTAGCCAAGACATTTTTATCCACCCTTAAAAACATGTGGTGGGAACAAACATGAACCAATTTTATTCCATGCATTCCCCAGGCTGTTGCAGGCCAGTCCAAAGCTTGGCAGAGGGCAGAGCTTAGCATTTCACTTGGCATCGGTATGCCAGTGTGTGTGAAAAGGAGAGTGTGTCTCTTCATACTCCAGCTTTGGGTTTCATTATGAGCTATATGAATAGTTTTGTTACTTTCCCACCTCAGCAGGATGACTTCTAACTTGGTGCCATCCTTTCAGTCAAACACAGGAATACAAGGGTGTTGGAGGGTTTATGCCCTATGGATGGAAAGGAGTCCTCTCAGGGGCAGCCACGTGTTTTTATGCTTTTGTGGGATTTGACTGTATTGCTACAACAGGTAAGAGAGAAGATTTTTTCATTCTGGTTATGAACCCACTTGTTGTTGGATTTGCTTTCAATAATGTTGCACAGCACAGATAATGAGTAATTCAGTTCAGGGCACTGCATTCATCATCCCTCTGAAGCTCAGCCCAAAATACACCTCTGGCACAGCTGCTTCCAGTAATCAAAGTGCCGAGTATGTCCAGGTCTTTAGGTCCCTGAGTGTTGACTTCTGGCTGCTGTGGTAGGCATCTGGACTGTATAACCCACAAAAGCAAGCTTTCTCCATTCTTCTTTGCCTGCAGCACCCAATCTCATGGATGGTCACTGGTGTTGCTAACCAGGGTAGACTTCACAGGAAACGTGTCCAGCTTTACCAGTTAAGCAAACAGGGAAATCCCCGGTTCAGATGCCTTGTATGCTGCTGAAGTTTGAACCTCTAACTCCAGATGATGTTTTAATCAGGTTATTCTGGAGTAGGATTCTTCAGTGCTTTCAGCTGAAGAAGCTTTGTTGGGTTGGAGTAGTTGGAAAAGCCAAAGAAAGAGGGAGCCTCTGGGGAGTCGTCTGCAGCCTAAAGCTGTGGCTCAGAATCAGGGGGTGTTTTTATCTCCAAAGATTCCGAGATCTCCTTCTGAGAGAGGAACCACCAGCACTGGCATATTTCTCCTGGTTAAGAAGAATCTCAGTTCCCTGGAGAAAGGAAGGATTAGGCTTAACTGCATGTTTGGCAACTGAATTGTGTCAAAGCTGGAGCAGAGGAATGAGCAGATCATCACAATGAGATAAAGCATTCCTGCCCCTTGTTCCAAGGGGTTTGAGAAGTGCTGGCTCCATTCCTCCAGGCAGACCTAGGGTCTCTCTTTGGAGGAGAAACACATTCATCTGCCCTTAACTTAGAGGTGTATGGGTCTCTGCTTATCAGTTCATCCTCCTAAAGTGCCAAAGCTGAGGAGCTCTTGCTTTCAGTGGAGAACAGCTTTGTAAGACAGGGGAAGGCTTGAAGCTGTTTCTTAATTAATCTGTGTGTGAATTTTGAGTTTGGTTTTGTTGGTTGGTTGGGGCTATTGACACATTCATCCCAGCTTTGTTGTCAAAATTTTTGCATTAAAAACTAGAGGGAGTCCTTTATATTAAGAAGGATTTTCAAAGATCTGCATGATTTCCAGGTGCTGTGCAAGGCCTGCCATTCCCTGGAACTGGGTACCTATGGTGCTGTGTTCACTGGTGAAGATGGTAACTGAAATGGTCACCCAAAGAGCTGCCCTAAAACTGCAAAATAATTTCTTGTCCCGTTATTTGTGATCATTAAAGTCTTTGTGGGGCTGCACCATCAGTGGGATAGCAGGAGTAATTGGAGATTAAAAGAAACCTTTTGGGGAAAAGAACTATTTTTAATCCAGATTGTTTCTGTGTATGAGTGCCCAAGAGCTCCACAAACGGTTGTCAGAGGGAGTGATGGGAGTGGAAGTGGGAGCAAACAGGCTGGGGTATTCTAAACAGATGGGGCAGGCCATTAGCAATGTCATGGTCAAGCAGCACCTCACTGTTCCCAAGGCCTTTGAAAACCCCAGCCAGCCCACCCTAGGTGGGGATAAAGTTCCTGCTTGTTGTTTATCTGAAACTTCTATTCTAGGTGAGGAGGTGAAAAACCCTCAGAAGGCCATTCCTATTGGCATCGTGGCATCTCTGCTCATCTGCTTCGTGGCTTATTTTGGTGTGTCAGCTGCCCTGACACTCATGATGCCTTACTACCAGCTGGACACCAACAGCCCTTTACCCAATGCCTTTAAATACGTGAGCTGGGATGGAGCCAATTACGCCGTAGCTGTCGGTTCCTTGTGTGCACTTTCTACGAGGTGAGTCACTGCTTTTCCTTCTTGCATCTCTCGAGGCAAGCACGTGTCTCCAGCTCCTTTCAAAAGCAGTGCATGTCAGGGCTTTTCCTATAGAAAGGAGACCTCATCACTCTGCAGCTACCTGAAGGGAGGTTAGAGCGAGGAAGGGTCCAGCCTCTTCTTGGTGACAAGTGACAGGATTAAAGGAAATGGATACAGGCTGCACCTGGAGACGTTTAGGTTGGGTATTAAAAAAGTACTTCACTGAAAGGGTTACCAACTTTGGAATGGTCTGCCCAGGGCAGTGGTGGAGTAACCATCCCTGGAGGAGTTCAAGTGGTGTGTGGACCTGGCACTTAGGGATATCATCTAGTGTTGACCCTTCAGTACTGGATCAAAGGTTGGACTGGATGATATTTGAGGTCGCTTCCAACCAGATATATTCTGTGTGCTTCTATGTGAGTCTCTGTTCCTCTGAGACAAGTGAGCCAAGACCAGGGATGAAATTCAGAGCTACTGATTTCAAAATTACTACTTGTTTCTGTTGGATCTCAGAGAAGTACATGACCAGCATCACTTCAGTAAGTCCTGTCTAAGCAGCAGACTCAGCAGGTCCATCTTGGGAATATGAATCTGGATTGAGTGATTAAATTATGGAGAAAGCTCTACAGTGCAAGTGTGGTTTGCCCACAAGACACCCTGCTAAGTGAAGAGCAGACTTGATTACTGTCAGGTAGTGCAGGATACATGTTATGGAGCATATGGGACTTAACCATATCCAAGGCTATCTGTGGCCTGCAGGACAGCCACCTGGATGGGAGGCATGACAGGCCAGTGGCAGAATATGTTATCTTCTCCTGGAAGTCTATTGTTTCAGGTTATCTTAGACATACTCAATTAAGTGAGTCTCAGAGATGCTCATAGAAGTTACAACCTATTTGCTATCAGAAAGTCAGGGTGTTTTATGCCGCATGGCTTAGTAGGGTATCCAGAATCTTAGAGCTGCACCCCAGCTCTCAGCTATCAGTAACCGGGGGGTTCAGAGGGACCCTTTGGAGAGGAAGCTGGAGTGAAAGAAATGCCACCTGTTCTTGTTTGTACTGCCATGATCTTACTTTGGTTTGTGTGCCTGTGCTCAGCAGGAGGTGATATAAGTAGATTATTTTCCTCTTTTGTGTCCGTAGTCTTCTTGGCTCCATGTTCCCCATGCCTCGAATAATTTATGCTATGGCAGAAGATGGACTTCTCTTTAAATTTTTGGCTAAAGTCAATGAGAAGAGAAAAACTCCAATAATTGCAACAGTGACATCAGGGGCTGTTGCAGGTAAGATCCAGAGACTTGTACAAACGTGTGGAAAAAGGAGCTCATGCTGGGGGCAGATAAGCCCACCTGTCCCTAGCTTACTTATTAATCGGATATATTGCACAGCATGACATCCCAGAGCATGCCCTGGCTTTCCAAGGGGTGATTAAGCTGTGTGGCCATCCCTCTTTCTCAGAGCTCCTTGCTGCCATCCTTTCTCATGCCTTTATCTGCACCCAGGGTGTTCTGCCGGCCATAAATATTATTAGCCCCTCACAGGGTGGCAGCCAGCAGCGTCTCAGCATTCTTGTGGCTATTGGCCTGGCTTGGCTGAAGATGCTGCACCACCTGTGGGTGGCAGCTTGGCAGAAGGCACCAGAGAGGCAGGAGACAGGCAGATGGCCCCCGTGTCACTGGCATTTGTGAACCAGTTAGTCACAGCTGGCAGGCATCCTGTTCTCCCCATCCCTCTCCTAGCCCCCAGGAAAATGGAATGAAACCTCCCAGACAGCAAGGACCAGATATACACTCTTTTTGAAGCCATCCTCTTCCTTGCAATGCCTAGCAAAGAGGAGAGCCTTCCTGCTTCCTCTTCCCCTTCTGCTGGAAATGAAAGATGAGCTGTCAGCATGTGCCACCTTTGGTGGCGAGGTGCTGCTGGACTGCCACCGTGGGCTCAGAGCTCCTGTTAAAGGGCTCAGCTACTGCTGCTGGAACCTGCAGAACCTCCTCACAGCTGCTTCTCTCACATCTTCCTCTTCAGGCTTCCTTAGGTCCAGACCAGGGTAAAAAAGAGGCCAGATAAAATAAAAAGAAAAACAAACATGCTTTGCCTTCCCTCCAGGTCTTCTCAGAGTGGTCTGTAGTGCCTAGGAACTGCAGAGACAGCACTTGCCATCTGAGCTTGAAGGTTGGATTGGTTGTTGGGCTCCTGGTGGTCTTAATGGGGACTCCAGCAATGAGGCTGTAGCTTAAACACCTTGTCATTGGTGGTAGCTGAGTGCACATACCCATATGAGACAAACAAGCTGGTGTTTACTGCAGTAAAAATGGTTCCTCTGGTTCCAGCTAGTGAGGCTGTGCTTGCACAGCCAGTGAGGTTTGGAGCATTAACATTCCAAGTCCTGCCTCTGATGGTCTCAGGGTAGCTCAAGCTCCCCAACCAAGTCCTGAGCAGCAGTCATACATGTGCTGCATTATTGCTAATACTCCTGAGATTGACATGTTCTGCCCTTTTACTGACTTTTCTTCCCTCTCTCACCTTCTTCTCCTCCTACAGCTGTTATGGCCTTTCTCTTCGACTTGAAAGATCTTGTGGATCTCATGTCCATTGGAACTCTCCTGGCTTACTCCTTAGTGGCAGCCTGCGTGTTGGTACTGAGGTATGGATGTAGAAAGAGCCTCTCTTGGTACCACACAGACAGAAATCCACACAGTGATCAGATGCCCTTACAGTTTCCACGGACCCAAGAAAACTGTGACCATCTCCAGCTATAAGCATGTGAAGAGCTTGTTTCTTTATGCTCACGGGAGATCATGCTAGTTGGATCTGCACAGGTGTCCTCTAAACTTGATTAGCCCTTGGTCCTGCAGTCAATCCTGAATGCCCTTGGAGATATGCCAACGGGTAGGGATGAGAGATGCGTGGTCCTGGGTGCCTGTGTTGTCATCACTCTTGTTCCCACTGGGGATACAGTTTCAGGTCATCTAACTTTTGAAAGAGGATTCAAGACAAAGTCTAGCTGGCATGTGTTTGCAGGATCTGTGCCTTGGTCCCTGTCTTGTAAAAGTGCTGAGCTCCCATAGCTGCCCTAACCTAAGCTGAAAATTGAGCATCTTCAGTGCCTGGCACCTCACAGACAACTGCACTCAACCTGAAAAATACCTTTATGTGTTCAGTGAATTACTCAGAGTCAGGTGGAGACTTTTTACAAGCCCACAGCAAATGCACTGAAGCAAGAAGTGCCTTGCAGCAGGGGAAGTGCCAATGCTGTGATACTGTTGCTTTGTGCTTGTGCTGTCCACCCTGCCCCTTGAAAATCCTTGATGATTTTCTTGGCCCTTCTTACTTTTCCTTTGATTTCCCAGTCCCCTCTTCTCCATACAGATGTAAATGGCTGTTTAGTTTGTTTTTACAAGCAGCTGTACCCATTACTTGGTGTTTTCCCCATCACAGATTTGCAGAGTTGACAGACTGTTTTGTGGCAGCCTGGGCAGTGATTGAGCTGCCCCATTGACTGCCCAATGAAGTAGCAGCTGAATTGTTTCCAAAACTGTAAGGTCCTGCTGCTGTGCTTGGAGCCAATAGTTTCACTTCATTTCTCCATTTGCTGTGTTTCATAAATGCCCATGTTGCAAACACATCCCCACAGGAGCAATTTTAAGGTGCCTTTCAAAATGCCTTTCCCTCAGTTAGGCTTGTGGCCTGGGCAAAACCTCCTGTAAAAGGGAGCTGAGGCTGAAAGTGTTTTTATTTTACAGACACACATAGTTGTGCATCAGGGCTCTGGTAAGTGAAGTGCCATCCATAAGGGCAACAACAACAAAATACTACTCTTTGTTCACCCCTTCCTTCACTGTGTTGCAGCAGACAATCTGGCAGGTCAGGGTCAGGGACGGAGGAGGATGGGGCAGCAGAAGTGTCACTGTGGAGTACGATGGGCAGCTGCCAGGGTGTGATATCTGCTGAGCTGTTAGCTCGGCCACCTCCCTGCCAAAACACAAGAGCAGAACTGCCACACGTAACCCAGTGGACTGCTTGTGACGGTCTGTCTGTCTCCCTGACTGCTGTCACTTGATTATGCTTGGTGACACAGATGACAGGGCTTATGAAAGTGCACGGTTCAGTCTAGGACACTGATGTTACAGCCAAGCTGTAGGTGATAATAGCTGACCATAGCTCATGTTACGACAATGTTATTTCTCAGATTTCCCCCCAAAACAGAAGGGAATAGGTGTTCTGTGTGCCTGTCCTAGTGCCACAGTGATCTGGAGTGCAGCAGTGGCTGGCTGTGTGGCTTTTAAATGAGCAGTACTCTGAACCAAACCACTGTGGTCTTTATTTTGTTTTGCTTTTGCTAGGTATCAGCCAGAGCAGCCTAATTTGGCATACCAGATGGCTCGGACGACGGAGGAGACAGATAACAATGAGTCTGTGAGCACCAGTGAGTCGCAGGCTGGATTTCTGCCAGAGGAAGAGAGGTGTTCCCTCAAAGCCATACTGTGTCCCCCAAATTCAGACCCTTCCAAATTCTCTGGCTCAGTGGTGAATCTCTCAACCTTCATAATTGGTAAGTACTGGGCAGTGCGGCTCAGAGACAGTGAGCCGGCTGGTAGGTCCTTGTACTCACTGTGGTGGGAAAGCTCACCTCCTGTCTCTAATTTTGATGAGCTCTTGTTATGGCTAAAATAACTGAAGAACTACAGATTAAATCTATAGCTTGAAATGGAATCCACAGGTGGGGGATTGTGTAGAGGGAAGGGCATGTCTCTGACAGGACGTTTTCATGTGTTGCTGTTTTCTTTGCTGAACTTTCAGATCCTGTTTTGCCTGCTTGTGGTTTTGCTGGGTTTTTGTTGGTTTTCTTTTACCCTTCTTGTTCTTAAAATAATGGGTAAGCTTTTGGTGTCTCTTCACAGGTTTCCTAATCGTGGGTAGTTGTATCCTCACTGCCCTTGAGCCAAGCGTTCTAATAAAGGCTGTATGGATTATTGCTACCATCCTTGTTCTTGTTGTCAGCTTCATTATATGGAAACAGCCTGAAAGCAAAACCAAGCTCTCCTTTAAGGTGAGTGACCTGCAAGGTCCTGCAAGCTAGAAAGGAGCTGTTTGTGAGGTAGTTGGGTGAGGAGGTTCACGCTGGTCTTTATCAGAAGGTGGGGCTTGGCCATGCAGACATGTAGAGAATACAGGGATGATGTGAATTTTTCCATGAAAGGCTGCCAGTGGAGCTGATGTTTTGAGCTCTCCAGCTAGTGTGGCTGTAACCTCTTGCAGTCTGCGCTCATTGCATAAAGGGCCGTCCTACCAGAGCTGAGCTCAGCCTCTGAGTGTGGTTTCCTCTTGAGGTTTAACCTCAAGTGTCAGTGTAGCTTCTCTGCTGCAAGGTGCAGAACGGCCAAAGCAATGTTGTGGTAAGCCTGCTGCCCAGCACTGCCCCATGGGTAGGAACGGATATGGCACAGAAAGAGGGGCTGAAGCTGAGAGGTTGGAGGAGGGAATCAGGAGATTCCCAGGTCACATGGTCAGATCACAGGGGATGGCAGAGGACTTGAAAAGAAATGTAAATGCTGCTGAAGTCCAGAAGCTGAGAGGGCAGAACCTGGTGCAGAGGTGTGGCCAGAAGGGAAGAGCAGGACAATGCTTTTGAAAGATGGTGGTTGTAGGATATAGAAGAGAGAGAGACCAGAGGAAAAGGGAATTTTGAAGGGCCAAGTCAGATCATGGATACAGAAGGAGAGAGAGAACCCAAGACGAAAGCTTGTGTGTGAGGATGAAAGGGGTATTCACTAAAAGGCTCTGAGAAAGTGCATGTTCCTGGGATGACCATTCTCTCCTGAACAGCTTCAGGTATGAAGAACTCTCATTTGCCTGCTCTGCCCAAGCACACTGTCCTTCTACATTAAACAAACACTGAGATGGGGGTTTTCCCCCCACCGTATAATCCTGAGAGTCATGTGTTATCATAAAGATTGCAGACTGTTTCCCCAATGTATTATATTAGTTTTGGATTCTAGTTCCATCCTCTAATCTGCTCTCATTTTGATTTCAATTACAGTTTTTCAGTAAATGCTCTGATTTTGATAATTTAATCCAACCAGAGATGCCCACAGTAGCGTTTGCAACTCATCTTGGGGTTATGGTCCCAAAAGTGGAAACAAAAATGGCACCAGGAGCAGAAAACTTAGGAACTGTTGTCTAGGCTGTATTTTCTGAACTTGGTTCTGAGATCTTTCCCTTACACTCAAGAGTATTTTACCTCCTTTTTTTTCCCCCTCAGCCATTAGCCTGTCTGAGGAAAAAAAATTAGACCTGTCACTGCTAAACCTGTAATGGCTGTTTCTTATCTCCCTGCTGCCCTTTAGATGTTTACAAGCTGACTGCCTAGTGATTTTTCTCCAAAGTTTCTGGAAATTCTAGGCTGACTGGTTTGTTCCCCAGGTTTTTTTCTGGTTTTCTTTTTAAGAGGTAATTTGTCTGCCTTCCCCAGTCTTTAGACACCTTACTGGTCTACCAAGAGCTCTCAGAGGTGTGTATTGATGGTTCAGAGATCACTTCTGCAATCTCTAGGTATGGAACTCGCCCACCTAGGGAAATTTCATTTGTGTCCCTAGTGAGTTGACAAAGCCCAGTTTAGAAAAATACTCTCCTTCTGTTTTCTACCCATTCTGTAATGGTGTGAACAGCTGCTCACCACAAATGGTTTTTTTTTGTGGTGAAGTTTAAATCAAGAATGGCCTACAGTATTTCAGCCTGGTTCTTTTTGCAAATCTCCTTTAGCCTTAGGAGTCAAGGTCGTTTTCCTCTTGATTCCAGCATATTCACAAAGCTTGCTATTGTAACAATTTGTCCTTTCTGATTTTGTCTTTACATACCTGTGCTATTTCTCTATATTCTGCTTCTTGCATTTTGGCTTCACTGTCTCCTTCTTTGTATCTCAGATCACTGAGGCATTCTTGGTATAGCTACACTCACCTCTTACATTAGTTCCTGGTTTTCTTCTGCTGTGGGATAATTTACTCCATAGTTCTCAATTACCTTGGTACCTGCTGGATGAAGTTCCTCTGGCATTCTCCTTACCTGGTTTCAGTGGGTGCCTATCATGATGCAGTCCTTGGTTTTCCTTTTCTCTCCTTCACCCCACAGGTATTTACTATTAGTGCTAAAATTTGTCTCTTGCCTCCTTCCAGACCACAAAAAAAGGATATCCACTCTCAAAAGAGTTGGACAACATTGTTTGCTTCCTTCTCCCACAGTGGATTGATGTCCTCCGTTTTGGCCTGACCTTGCCTTTTCTCATATCTGACAGCTGACGAGTTGCTAACAGCCATCACTTCCTGTTAACAAGGGCTGTGATATTCTTGCCTGTCCATTAATCATCCCCAGGGATGTAATGTACCCCTCTTTCTTTTTTCAGGTACCTCTTTTGCCCCTTCTTCCTGTTGTGAGTATTTTTGTGAACGTTTACCTCATGATGCAGCTAGACCTAGGCACATGGATACGGTTTGCAGTCTGGATGCTCATAGGTGAGTTTCAGAGAGTAAAAACATGTTCAAAGTTACTAGATTTTGTTAACCATAAAGGTATTGTAGCACTCCAGGAAGGAATTCTGCACTTTGATCATCTTTGGGCAAACTTGGTGACTTAACTGAAGCCATTAGGCAGTGCATCTCAAGCTTTGTTTGAAATTCAAGAAAGAACCACAAAGGCTTTGTGAGGACAAAGCAACAGCCCATGGACCGTATTGCAGGTCTTGTTGCCAGAAAGAAACTATGCAGTGTGTCTTATTGGCTGGCCATCCAGGTGGCAGGACTTATGCTTCTGGAGCTGAAGGACCTGAGCTGCATCGCAAGGTGCTGCCAGTAGCCATGTGGAGAAGGCTGAATTGCCTGAAATGTCCAGGGAATTTGTTACAGTGAAAACAAGTAAGATTGGCATTAGTTGCAGATATCTTTTAATGAGCCTGTGGGCACACAAATGGAGAGAGAAAGCTCCCTGCAGAATGGGCTGCAATGAACTCACTGAAAAGCATGAGAAGGTCGTTCTCTAACCAGGGCCTGGAAGGGTTGGCTCTTAGACATTGGTCCCTGTGTTAGCTGTCAGGATGGCTGCACTTCCCCCTGGTGAGACCGGTGTCAGGGGATGTTCGTTATGGTTTCCATTTCCTTACAGTGCCCTCATCCCTTGGCTTCCACAGGCTTTGTCATCTACTTCACCTATGGAATCTGGCACAGTGTGGAAGCCACCTACGCGGCCTCGGCAGAGGCGGAGAGAAACACGGACGCTGGGTCGGACAGCTGTAAATGACAGCGTGCTCGGCTTACGGGCAGCTGAGGAGCAGCGGCGGGGAAGGAAGCTTTTTGGTGGGATCCTGAGCTGGGCTCCATCTGGTCAATCACTAATGCAGGGACAGGAAGTGTAATGCGGTACTCCTCGGCCCGCTGCTGCAGCTTGCAGTTTGCCTGGTTAAAAGGGATCACAAGGAAAAAAGCCAAACCTCCTGGCATACTCCTGGCAACACTGTCAGCTGCTCTGGGGCTCTGTGCTTTCCTTCTCCTTCTCCTGTTGTGTTTTTTCGTTTGTTTCCAGTGTGTAGAAAGAAAACTGCTTCTGTGTGCCAGTTAACCTTAAATGCTGCTATGAAACCAGGCCTCAGAGAGGTCTGTCTTTCAGTAGCCCCAGGAATTACCTCCCCACAGATACTCTGCCTGGTTATACGCGGAGCAGAATTTGTAGTGCTACTGTCAGGCTTAGCCCAGGTCGGTCCTTCTCCCGAGGTGAGCTGCGCCCCACGTGCATGCACACAAAGAAACGCTCTCGCTGAACACCAGCTTTCACCTGGTTGCAGAATCACCTGCAAAACTTCTGCTCTTTTTTTAAGTGTCAGCTCTCATAGTTTCTGTTGTGTTTAACCTTTTTAACTGCACACTCATGCGCTTTGGAGTGCGCAGCTGCTGTGAAACGTTGGGAGAGCATGCGGTGAGTGCGGGTTGGGCGAGCGGTCATTTGCCAGCGCGCAGCTATCGCCAGCAGGTGCTTCTGCTGACTGCATGCTCAGCAGAGGGGCTGCTGGGCCTAGCCATAGGACTGTTTGGTGCAAGGACTTGAATGGCTTGAAAAGAACAGGTGTCTCCAAAGAGCCATCCTACTTCTTGCCTTGGAAATCACCAGCAGTGTGGCTGCAGTGGTAGGGTGGCTAACAGAAGTGAGCTGAGCTCTGACATCAAATGAGGCCCTATTTTCCTCCCCCCATGTCTGCTTTGTGTGCCAGATACATGGCATTAGCAAAGGATTTGGCCTTGAGAATTTGATTTGGCATGGTCAGGTGGAGCACATTTCTGCCCCAAGAAAGGGACACACAGGAGGATCCTTAGGGTCTTGAACTGCAGGCAGCAGTGCCTGGCATCTGACCCCTGCCCAGGGGAGTGCTGTGAGGGTGTTCAGCAGCTCCCTGGTCACACAGGAGTGGGCAGCCCAGAAAACACTGCTAAGCTCTAGGCTCCACATTGCTGAGAACAGAAACTTCCCCTTTTGGGCTGGAGTTCATCTCCAGAGCCTGGCTGTTGTCAAAGGTGGAAAATTTAGACCTGAGACCAGGGTCTGTGGTTGGCAATGCCTTGGTTTTGCTGTAAGTGAATCTTTTGAAAAATTCCCTCTAATAGCTTTCCTCAGCCAAATTCAGTCCCCTAAGGAAGGCTCCTTAAAGCATCATGAAGGTGGGCTGTGCCCATGTAATGCCACTGATTTAAATTCATGCTCCAGCTTGTATTGCAAAACAATCATAGAATCACAGTGGTTTGGGTTGGAAGGTACCTTTGAAAAGTCCAGTCTCCCTGCCATGGGCAGGGACAGACATCTTTCACTCAAAGCCCCATCCAGCCTGGCCTTCAACACTTCCAGGGATGAAGCATCCCAAAAAAAATATTGCAGAAATACCTTTTTCCAACCTGAGTGGACACTGTCCTAGGTGTCCTCCACACTACTGCCTCTGAACACTGGACAATCTTTAATCTGTTTGTCAGCATGGTTCTTGCTAGCAAACAGATGGGCTCTTGGCCCCCTCATTCAGATGGAAAATTGAAGAGGAGATCCCTGCATGACTTGATCAGGGCCTCACCAGACACCTGGTGCAGCAGAATGGGGAACCAGAGCATCACCTCCCAGATTACATGGTTGGACCATGGACCATCTCTCGCACGTTTCTAAGAGAGACTGACAGCTTTTCTGCCCACTGAAGAGTATCAGTCTTGGCCTCCTGGTACACTGAGAGGCCCTTCTTGCCAGGGTTAGAATTGGAGGGAGTAAAGGCAATGTGTGCATTGCCTCCTGGGTGCATTTCAGGGTGCAGTTCCCCCCGACAAAATTAAGTCAGGCTCTGCTCCATTCGCTAGGTCTTGACCATCTGCCAAGCCTTTCCTCCTCATGCGTACGCAAATCAAGAGCCACTAGGCTTGAGGCCTGTTGTATTCAAGCACAGGCAAGCTCTACACACTCCATGGTCTGCTCTAAAGCACTGGAGGTGTGGTGGTAGGAGAAGATGGAAACTCAAAGGGGAGCAGTTTCCCGTTCTACCAAAAAAGTAAGGATGTTTTTCCCTATCTTGGGTACCAGCTTCTGAGCGATTAAGACATTCAGCAATGACCATTTGGAGATGAATTCTGACTGGAAGTGTGTTTCCAAAGAAAATGATTTAAACATATGCAGATTTCTTGCTGTATGTAAATTCCTTTTTTTTAATTTTAATCTATATATATAAATGTTAACTTATTTTTGTTGTCTGCCTAGGGGTCTGGTCTGGGATTTATATTCCATAACTTCAATTCAGCTTTTGTGGCATATCATAGCAGCATGCAGAAGAATGGGAAGGTCTTGCTGGGAGGGGTGTGGGGGGTGGTGGTGTAATTTTTTGTTCAGTTTTCTTTTCACCAAGAAGGTTTGTAGGAAAACCTTTCAGCTTCACCAGATTTGGTTTCTGAATGTGCCATTACTTGTAACAGCCCCAGAGCTGTTACCTGCTGCAGTTGTGCTAGTGGAGGTGAGGAGCCTTAGCTCACCTCTCACTCCTCTGTCATGGCTTCTTCAGCCCATCTGTTCCACAGTGCTGGGTGATGCTCTCTGTTGTGCTGTTGGTTGCTACTCCCCAGACAGAAGGAGGGAGCCTGCAGCCCTGCACAGTGACAGGGAAGTGTATCTGTCTCCCTTGCTCTCTGGCTCCCTGTTTCCCCTATGTCCAGCTGCACCTGGGAACCTCCTGACCGTCTCCTGGTGTGACCTGACCCAGGGAGTGAACCTGTTGGAAGGTGGCGAGTTTGACACAGCTGCATACTCCTGCCCAGACCCCTCCTGGCTGCATCCACCCCTTTCTTCTGTGTTTTGTGAGCTGAGAGTGGAATTTTGGCTGTCTTTTTCTAGGACAACATCAAGGACTTTGTGGAATAGGCGTGTTTTTATAATTTTATTTTTTTACTGTCTTCTCTGCTTCCCTGCTGATGTCTGCATGTAACAGAGATCAAGCCAAGTATCTCTGAAGACATGCAACTGCTGCTAAGACCTTGCTGTTATGGACAATACACTTTCATTCATTTGAGCTTTTCTTTGTACATAGTCCAGTTGCTATCACAAGAATGCTTTTTGTACAGATGCAGAGCATTTGCTGTATGAAGAGGTGGGATGGGAGCAGCGGTGCCTTTGCCTGGCACAAGAACAGATCCTTACCTGCCAAGCCAAGAGGAGTGTCCTGCCTGATCTTTCGGGGCAAGCTGGAAGGCTGACTTTGTTTTGGTGTATTTGGTTGCTCCCTGTCTGCTCACTTGAGAAGAGCCCTCCAGGGAAGCTGTCCTACTTGAGTGCCAGAGCAGTCAGGCTGCAGTTTGCAGTTACATAGTGATCTGGATACGTAGCCAGCCAGCCTTTCTCAATGGGAAACTGCTGTCAAAACAGCTTTCTTCCCTCCCTTCCCTCCCCCCAAAATGAACTGTGTTGTGAAAAATAACTAGCTTTTACTTATTTGCTTACCACTTTCATTCTTTAGTCACTGAAAAGCGTTTCTGGCTCCATTTCAGCTTCATTTTGCCCTTTCCCCATGCTTCAGGGTGGAATTTGCCACCAGCTGGGGTAGCAAACTTCTGTGCTGAGTATTGGGCAGCTCTACAGCATGAAGAGATGCCGGGCTGCCTCCTGCCCACCAGCCCTGTCTCAGCATCACAGGGGCTGAGATGTGCTGCTGGTTTGGAACTATTCTGAGCCATTTGTTCTTGGTCACTACAGGGGAACATGCTGGTGAAAACACTGCTGGTGCTGATGCCACATGCTGCTCTTCATTGACAAAGTTTTAGAAGGATAAAGCTTCATCTGGCAGCACTTGCTGTGGAGACTCTAACCCTTTGTCCATCCCAGGTGAAAGCAAACTGCTCATAGTGTACATAGGGTGCCTGTCACTGCCTGCTGCCTCAGAGATAGATCAGAGAGCATTATGATAGGATATTCTGTTTGTATTTGTACAATCTGCTTCTTTAGTGATGCCATTTTATATACTGATGAATTCCAGTGGCATGTCTTGGATTCCTGCCCTCAGAAGGCCAACATACAAGTGAGCATTGCTATCATCTGCTTGAGGGAACAAAGGTTGACTCCCAGGTCCAGCAGCCTGGAGGGGCTTGCTTTGAAGGAGACAAGCAGGAGCAGAGCACTGCTGGTTTTCATGCAGCAGGCTCCCCTGCAGTCCCTCCCCTACACATGTCTCAACAACCTCCCCTTTCAAAGGAAGCCTCTTCCCTCTGGCATAAAAAGGCATCTCTCTCTTTCTAAACCCTTGGATAACCTTGTGATATCCACTGGGCCTGACTTAATGGGCAAGCTCCATTTTTAACTTCTTGCCAGAAAATTGCACTTGTTAAAGGCTAAATCTGCATGTGGGCAGTGAACCAACACTTGCTGCCCTCACAGCCACCTCCCTTCCTGTGAGGCTGTCAGACTGCAGGCAGCTGGCATCCCAGAAACAAGCTGAAAGCAAAGCTGTCTCACTGATGCCATTGGTTGCTGCCTGCTGTCGCCTGCCTTGTGGTTTATCCTTCATTTCTCACTCCAGCAGCAATGCCTCCACCATAACCCCCCCTAGACTGCCTTATGCTCTATGTTATGGTTGCAGTTGGGGTCCCATGGGGTGTCTGACACCCAGCTGGAAGCCAGATGATCCAGGAATGTCTCTGCCAGCAAGAGCCAGACCTCGATTTTTTTTTTCTCAGGGTATTTTCTTCTGGCTCATGCTCCGAGACAAGAAGGTCATCTGAGGCCTGGCAGGCTCCAGCCAGTGAGAGCCACCTCTCCCTCTCAGTGGGGTGGGGGTTTGAGGGGAGTGACTCATGTTGTTGGGACAACAGTGGAGAAGCAAAGGGTTCCCTTGCAGGGAATGTTGTGCCTTCCAGCTGTGCTGGCTGCAAGGAGCAGGAGGAGTGGCCGGCAGCCTGGAGGCGGTGTGCTAGCAAACCTAGTGTGAGTTTGGGTCGTGTCAGTAAAGGGTGTTTTGCTGACTGAAGCCATGGAAGAGTCTATATTTTTATGTTTTAATTATTAAGCAAAATGTAAATAACTTTCTGTTGTCTATTTTCCTAATGATTTCTCAGAATTTCTTATGGGCATGATAAATAGTTTTAATGCTTGTTCTGCAAACATCTATATTTATCTTTTTGGTTTGTTTTGGGTTTTATCTTGCTTTTGTATTTTGGGGGGGGGGGAGGGGTTGGGGTTTTTTAATGGTGTTCCTGTAGAGATTAAAGTGTTGAGTTTCAAAATGTGAACCTTGCCCCCAGAGCACAGCGCAGGCGTGCAGCTACTTTTTATCCTGGCGACGCTGTAGATACTTCTCCCCTGGATGATGCTGTTGGAACTAGGAAATTCACCTGTAATGATGTGGTACAGCATTAAAACATTTGTTTCTCAATACCCAGATCGGTGTTACCTGTTCTTTACCCTCATTTTTTGCAAGCTCACTTCTGTCTTCCAGCTTGTTCCAAGGTCTGCTGGCTGTTCTAGTTCTCTGCAGGAGAGCGCCTGCTCTGAGACCTGCTCATGTTAGCTCTGCCCCATCTCCTGGGTTTGCTGAGACAGGTGGGACAACACAGCATTACAGGAATGTGCTGTGGGCTGGGGTCTGTCCTTGGCATTGAGCAGCTTGTTGCTGCTGACATTGAAGTGAGGGTCCTTCTCTGGAGACTTTCAAGACCCATCTGGATGCATTCCTGTGTGACCTGAGCTAGATTCTATGGTCCTGCTCTGGGAGGGGGAGTTGGATTCGATGATTTTCAGAGGTCCCTTCCAACCCTTAACATCCTGTGATCCTGTGTGAGTCTCCCTGTTCAGGTACAAGGTGGGACTTCAGGAACCTGCAGAGTTAAAATTTACCAGGTGGTTTAAATTTTGCTGGTGTTGCAAAATGTGGTTGTCTTTGCCTGTGGAATGAACGAGTTTTGCTAGTGGGGTTTTCCAGGTTAGGCTCTGCAGGACAGCACTGAAGTCATCAGGTAGGAGGATTCTTGTCTGCCCTCTGCTACTGCCTGCATCATTTATACCCTGCATGTGTGTCCTGTGATAGATGAGGCAGTGGCCTGTTTTCCTTCCCTCAGTCCTGGTTGTCATGACTTCATCTGTGCTAAACAAGCCAGGGGCTTGGAGGGAAATCTTTGACGAGGGTGTTTTCAGGCACATTCCTGAGGTGGGATGTACCCAGCCCTTTTTTAATCCTTGTGGCAAAGCCAGAGGAACTTGGCACCCTCAGTGGGAGGGCAGGGCGAAAGGAGGGGGTGTTGAAATGGTGACTGGCACTTTACAGAGTGTGCTTGTCTGCTGCCGTACCAGCAGAAATGTTCTCCTTAGTGTGCTGAAGCATGACACAGAATCACACGATATATCTGGTTGAAAGAGACCTCAAAGAGCATCCAGTCCAACCTTCAACTGTGCACTGAAGGGTCGACATAAGCACCAGGTCCACGCACTGCTTGAGCACCTTAAAACACTGCAGACCTCAATCCTTAGTCTGGAAGCCTTGGTTATATGGGCAGCACTCTTGGAAAAAGAACCCATGGAATTTTGATGTAATTTATAGCATGAGAACCGCAGTCTGGTAACCCAATCAACCACCCCCACTGCCACCAGGCTAAAGGGCTGGCTGGCTTCTGGCTTTACCATCACAGTATAAGCCTCCCGTGGGGTTTTGCTTGGTTTTCCACGTACTCCAGTTTGTGTGCACAGACAGACAGAGAGAGAGCAGGGCAGGACACGCTGGTTTGCAGGCGTCAGCCCCTACGTGCGCTGGCGCAAGTGTTTATTATCAGGACTATTTTACACTTATCTGTACAGCATCACTGAAACAATACAAACTCTTCCTGGAATCCTTAGCCACATCGTCACCGGCACCACAGCTCGGTCCTGCTGCGTGGGGAGCTGCAGGGGCTGCTCAGCGTGTCCATGGGACACAACCACCATCAGTGCAGAGACATAAAATACCTGATTGTTGCACTCGATAGTTTTTCCCTTTCTTCCCCTCCGCCTGCCACCGCTGCAAGGCTTTGCTGCTGCGCGTCTGCCAAGGTGGCCTCTCTGTGCCAGCAGCTGCAGGAGGTGCTGTCCCAGCAGGGCCAAATGGTGCTTTCACACAGAAACACGGAGCTTTTCTCCACCTCTCCCAGCAATTCGCTTGGGGCATGGCTCTTCTGCCACCCCATGACTGTTAACTGCTCCTGGTGCCACTCTGGAGCCCATTCAGAGCAGCTGCACTCTGGTTTTATTGCTGCTGCAGCAGCCTTCTGCATTGAATAAAGATTAACCGAATCAAATGGCTTCTAAAGACACTGGGGCAATAAACTCCTCTGCTTAGCGCTGGCTGCGTTCCCTCTCCTGCCAAAGGCCACCTTACTCTGCCAAGTGGGAAAGCCCCTGCAGTGGCCATGGTGTTTGGGAAGCCTCCAGCCCCTTGAAAGCAAAAGCTTTCCCTTGCTTGCCTTTGAGCCAGGATGGCCATAGAGCAAGGACTATAGATGTTGGCCCAATGGAGCTGGGAAAGCCAAGCTCGCCTTGCCTGTGAGCTTTGACATGGACTCAGAGATCTTCAGCACCCAGGCATGGCTGCCCCATTTGGGCCCAAGTGACCTGGGTTTTCGCTTCACATTACTCCAGCACACAAAGGCAAGGAGGGACAGGACAGAGGAAGATCAGGAAAAGGGAATAACCTTCCTTTGAGGGAAAAGCATCCGTGTTTCTGGGCTCGCACCAGAAGGAACCACCTTTCACACTCCTGCAGGGATGAGTTCCTGTGCCCCTTCTGGTCAGGCAAAACTTCCTGCAGCTTTGATAGTGATTGGGCAGGCCCCAGAGGCCATGCCAAGGAAGAACCCAGTGAGAGGCAGGATTGGGAGGCAAAAATGAGATGGAAAAAGGGATTGGCAATGACACCAAATGCTAGTAGAGCTGGGATCAGTCCCAGTTTTCCCATCATAAAAACCCCACTCCCAATTCACTGCTGGAAGCATCTCTTGCATATGAATTTAAACTGTACAAAGTGATAAGGAAAGCACCAATAGAGGGAAAGAATCAATAAATTAAAGAACAGGCCCAGCCAGCTCATCCCGGGTCGGTAATATGCTCTAGTGTGTTTAGCACGGAAGAGTTTAGATAAGCATCATGGTAACAACTCTGGTTGTATCATCTCACTCATTTTTTAAAAGGATAGAAAGGAGGACCCTAGAAACTACTGACAAGTCAGCCTGACTAATCCTGGTGGCCTTCTGCAGTGGTGTTACAGCATTGGAGGATGGATGAGAGATGAGTAACTGATATACTCTACCCAGACTTCTCCAAGGTCTTTGACACAGTCCCACACATCATCCTTGTCACTGAGTCGGGGAGACAGGAGTTGGATGGGTGGCCATGAGACATGGAGTTGGCTGGTTGGCTGCATCCAAAGAGTTGCAGTCAACAGCTCAATGGCCAAATGGAGATCAGTAATAACTCCTGTCTCTCAAAGGTCCACGTTGGGACTACTACTGTTTAATATCTTCATCAGTGACATGGACAGTGTGCACCCTCAGCAAGTTTGTGGGTGACAGCAAGATGAGTGGTACAGCTAATATGCCTGAGGGAAGGGAAGTCATCCAGAGGGACCTTGGTAGGCTGGAAAGGTGGGCTTGTGAACCTCATGAGGTTCGATAAGGCTAAATGCAAGGTCTGTGCCTAGGTCATAGCAATCCCAAGCACAGATACAGGCCGAGTGATGAAGGGATTGGGAGCAGACCCACAGACAAGAACTCTGGGGCCCTGGTGGATGAAAAACTGAACACAAACCAGCACTGTGCATTCACAGCCCAGAAAGCTAACCACATCCTGAGCTGCATCAGAAGAAATGTGGGCAGCAGGTCAAGGGAGCTGATTCTCCCCTCTACTCTGCTCTGGTGAAACCCCACCTGGAGTACTGTGTCCAGCTCTGGAGTTCTCAGCATGGGAAAGACATGGACCTATTGGAGCAGGTCCAGAGGAGGGTTCACCTCCAGGGCTGGAACACCTCTCCTATGAAGAGAAGCTGAGAGAGGTAAGGTTTTTCAGCCTGGAGAAGAGAAGGCTCCTGGGAGAAATTATTGTGGCTTTTCAATACTTAAAGGGGGCTTATGAGAAAGACAGAGAGACTTTTACCAGAGCAGGGAGGGACAGGACAAGGGCCAGGTTTTAAGCTAAAAGGGTATATTTAGATTAGAGATGAACTAAAAACTCATTAGGATGAGGGTGGTGGAGATCCTGGAACAGGTTGCCCAGAGAAGTTGTGGATGCCCCATCCCTGGAAACATTGAAGGCCTGCTTGGTTGGGGGCTCTGAGCAACTTGATCTAATTAAAGAGGGCCCTGCTCATTGCAGGGAGGTTGGACTGGATGACCTTCAAAGGTCCTTTCCAATGCAGCTCAACCTATGAATCAGGATGAAACATGCCACTGCAGTAGGCATTGCAGGTGTCTGTACATTTAGCCAGTATGAAGGTAGTTAAAACTCTACTTGGCAAGAAGGGGCTTTGTGTGCATCTGTGTGCTGGGTGCCTATCTTAACTTTCAGGTTGCACTTGCTGGACACACTAAAATCTAGTAATGCATTTCACCAGTAGTAGTTAGTGTGGAGTGATCTATTCTAACAAGATGCTCAATGTACTCAGTATCACAGTATCATGCAAAAGCTGCTACAAAAATAAATTTCTCTAAAAAGGAGAAAAAAAATCAGCTTTTTTTTTGCCTTTTTTTTTCTTTTCTGTTTTTTTTTCACGCTGTGGAACAGGCCACAGGTGCTTTGATGGTGATTGAAGCTCTATCTAAGCTGCAGTCTGTGACTCCTGAGTTCTTCCCAGGAAAGCTGTAGCACAGCTCCCACCCGAGCAGAGTGGCAGGGCTGTGCAGTCCCACCTCTGCTCATGCAGGGACAGAGGGCAGGAGAGCTGCCTACCCTGCAGCGCTCCTGCATGGCAGGGATCTGCTGCACCTACGTCTCCTGCTTGCTTTGACCTCGGTGCTCAGAGCAGGAGTGCATGCAGGCTCTTTGCCCCAAGCTGGATAGAAAAAGCATCCCATAGATCTTTGTTGGTTTGTTTTTTTAATTATACTCAAGGATATATATTTTGTTTTCTTGCTAGCAGTGGCCACAAGCAGGTCCTGCAGCCTTGTTCCACCCCAGCTGCTCCTTGGCCTCGCCATCCCCTGGGCTGGAGGTCACCCCAAGCCTGGGGGAGGTTTTTTTTTTTGCTTCTAGGCAGGGAAGGTAAAGGTAGTTCAGCCACTCTTTCCCATGAATTTAAAAGTGCTCTGTAGCTTTGGGTGAGCTTTAGCAATGTGTAATAATATATGTATCTGTGGAAGGAAAGAAACTCTGACCTCATTTGTGCCCATGTAGTCTGCTTGCTCTGTTTGGCATTTCAGGTGGGAAGAGGTTAGAGCCTTAGCACTAAGGCATCCAGTATCTCATCCTAATACTGAAGACCTCTTGGCCAGCAAAGGTCAAAGATGAACCATTTATTTTCTCCTCCTTGTTTATGGAACTTGAAATAAATAAAAATACACAGGAACCTACAACCAGAGATTTTGAGTGTATCCAAACCAGGACAAGGTAAAACAAGGTAAGAGCTAGCTAGGACTCAGAGACGCTAAAATCGAACCGTGTTAACCAGTAACCTCTACCCAATTTGCTAACCCCCTCAGGTTTCTGATCTCTAGCCTAGCTCCACTGACAATACTGATGCTAAGAGTTAAAAAGTGGTGAATGGTGTGTGTCCCTTCTCTGGTGTTTAATGCAAAGGTAGTGGTTTCAAAGGCAGTACTGTCTCGGACTTTCAAAGTCGCTGGTGTTCACGTTACATAGAGTACCACTTGGTGGTCATTTGGAAGGCGCTTCTACGTCTGGGTAACTTTCTTTGTAGGTTGGGTATAAATATTCCTGGGAGACTAAACAGAAATGCATTTTGTTTAGATACAAGTCTTAGGCACGAGTTAGAAAACTGCTGACTGTCATGAAAATAGATCAGCACTTAGGAGTATCCAATAATATAAAAAAATGCAATTCAGAACATCTTCAGCTACCTATATATGTGTGTGAGTCTATATATATAGGCATGAAGGTACAGTAGCTGCAGGTATATAAACACAGACACATATACAGAAATATTCACAACTGCAACTGTTCTGTTTTGTTTTGAACTAACCTGAAATACTGCAGCAAAAGTTCATTCTGATGAACCATTAACAGAGTGTTTTCCAGCTTTTGGCTCTACCCATCGTGAAAATGTCAACCCATCAAACAGAATGTTATGCTTTCCTAACTTTCTACTCTCCTAGCTACTTGCTAGCTTTTCTTGCTACTCTGATCACCAGGTCAGAACCAAGAGCTTCTGTCCGGGGACTGTAAGAGAGCCCTGCCTAGAGTAAAGCTATGCAGCTGCCACATGCTTGCAGCCGTGAACCCCGGGTGCCTACTGCTGGGAGTACTTCCTTGGATGCTAACATTTAGCAGACTGGAGATGCATAAGAGGCAGGGGACCTTTGGCCTGCAGGTGCCGAGTCAGTGCTGCAAGGTTCTGACTTTTGCTGGAGAGGAGTTTCTTGATGGGCACCGGTGAAAAGAAGTGGACGGTGAGGACTGGAGTTTCACAGGGCTTGTAGCATCTTCCTCCTGCAGCTTCCAGAGGAGCTCTTCGTTAGTCTTGCTCAACTTCTTCTTCTCCTCCATTTCTTTCTCAACATATTCTTGAAGGTTAGCATTCTCCTTTGACAATTGCCTGGAGAGAGAAGCAGGACAACATGTAAGACACACCAGTGTGAAGATAGTGACATTAATGCAGCCAGTGCTGCACAACAGGCAGAGACAGGCAAGATCCCAAGCACCTCCCTGCCTCCTTCCTCCCATCCCATCCCATCCCATCCCATCCCATCCACCTGCCCGTAGGGCTGCAGCTGAGCTGCCCAAGCTGGGGCACAGCTTTCCCTGGCTCTTGTTACTGCCAGGCAAGAAAGGCATCTCCACAAGACACAGCAGCTCCCCAGCAGTTTCTGCTGTCCAGCTCTCTGAGGCAGCCCAGCTACCAAAGCTTAGATGGGATGAGCCCTAGCCTTCCTCCATGGCAGTATGCAAGTTTCAGCACCATGCATGGACGTGCAAAGGTGCCAAGGGTTTTGTGCATTCAGCACATGTCAGACACTTTAGAAACAGTCATTTCCCCACACAGGTAAGAGAGTGAAAACTAGAACTTCTCCAAAGGAAAAAATAGCTTATGTGTTTATTTGTATATTTGAAAGTAGGAAAATGTAGGGCTGCAGTGCACTGCAAGAATAGGATTGCCCACTCCTGGACAGGGGAAGTGGAGAGGACAACTGGAAGTTTATGCTGAGATAAAGTGCATGTGCATGCTCATCCTCCTCCAGCGCAGGGTTTGTGAGCAGGGTGGCAGCTGAAGCAAGCCCCATTGGTCCCTATGGTGGGCAACAAGGACCACAGAGCACACCAGCTCCATGCCAGTCCCACACTTACAGCCAGCCTTGGCTGCTAGTGTCTGGACACCAGGTACTTAGCTTGGGGATGTAGGTAAGCACAGATGTTCTTTCTCATTAGTATCTGCTTGTGACTCAGTTGGTTTTGGTCCCCTGAGAGCTACCACGCAATGAAGCTGATCATCTTCCCTGGCTCAGCACATGGAGGAAGCAGGCATCCAACATGAGGTTGTGGCCTCTGCTTGGTCAACCTGTTTACTGGCATAGTAGCTTCTACCTAGGAATGTGCCCACAAACCTCCACGTAGCCAAAACCACCCCCAGATGGAGCCCAGAGCCCTGGGGCCAGTGGGCACTTGTGCTCCTTGCACATGTGCCTCTTTGGCCCAGGCTTCTGTTTCTGCACCAAGAAGAAAAGAGGCTTCAGTAATCAACACAACACAGCCTGTCCCAGCACTGGCACCCCTGCAGATAACCAGTAAGCAGTATGAAGTGCAGGTGGGCTCCTTAAATCCTGCATTCTCCCCACTTTCAATGGCTGGCTCCAGCCACCTCTATCTGATGGCATTTCACAACCCAGAGGTTCTTGCAGTGCTGCCCCATTTTTTCCAGGGCAGCACATCAGCTAGAGCAGTCTCCAGAAGTGGACAGCCCTGGGGTTTAGGCCTACTTCTGGCTGATTGAGAATGAAATGCCCAAGTCCCAACTCCGTGGACAGCTGTAACTCTGACCCTGTTTTCTCAAGCCTGCCACCAAAGCTGTGCCATGAGCAAGAGAGAATTTGTGGAGTGTCAGAGCAAGAGCAAAGGGGTGAGAAAGGGCAGTTGCACCCCTGGCTTTTCCAAACGGCTGCTACTTCATATAAAGGGAAAGGAGTCTGCATTCTCAGTGCTCCCTGTTTTAGCTGATGACCTGATGAAGGAAGCAACTCAGTTTCAAGGCCTTCTCTGTCCTCTGTAAATACTCATGAGGCTATGTGTCCTTCTCCAGCTCCTTCTTCCTTGGTTGTAATGAACCCTCTGTTCCCAAGTGCCTTACATGCAAAACTTCACCAGCACAGAGCAGGGAGGTGTTTCCCCCAGAATGCTCTATAACCTGGTGGCTTTTTGGCAGGTGGGGCATGGAAATCTCCTATGGGCACCACAACCTCAAGGAGTCTGCTCTCACCTGAATAAGTGATTTGCTTTAAAAGAAATGGGGCAGTGCAGGCAGATTGTGGACCTCACTGAGGTGTGTTTGGGGCATGCACAGGCAACACCACCATCTGGGAGGACGCATGCAGGAACACCTGGCATCTGCAGCCCTGCAGTCCCATTACACTTGGGCAGGAGCCAGGTGCTGATGTGATCAGCCTGAGGCAGCTCTGGGCATGCACCTAATCTGATTACAGGCAATTTAGGATTTTATAGAAATAAGCAAAGAGGCACCTAACCTCCCCACCAGGTATTTACAGGGTTCAGCAGCAGCTGGTTCTGCCAGCAGGTTGAGGGAGGTGATTCTCCCCCTCTGCTCCACTCTGGTGAGACCCCACCTGGAGTTCTGCATCCAGTTCTGGAGCCCCTATTACAGGAAGGATATGGCCGTGCTGGAATGTGTCCAGAGAAGGGCCACGAGGGTGATCAGAGGGTTGGAGCACCTCTCCTGTGAGGACAGACTGAGGGAGTT
The DNA here is from genome assembly GCF_014839835.1 of Dryobates pubescens. Lineage (NCBI taxonomy): Eukaryota > Metazoa > Chordata > Aves > Piciformes > Picidae > Dryobates > Dryobates pubescens. The sequence goes on from NC_071621.1 coordinate 22,170,913, forward strand.
GGGGCTGTTCAGTCTGGAGAAGAGAAGGCACTGAGGAGACCTTATTGTGGCCTTTCAGTATCTGAAGTGGGCTACAAAAAAGCTGGGGAAGGACTTTTTAGGGTGTCAGGGAGTGATAGGACTGGGGGGAATGGAAAAAAGTAGAAATGGATAGATTCAGATTGGATGTTAAGAAGAAGTTCTTCCCCATGAGGGTGGTGAGAGACTGGAACAGGTTGCCCAGGGAGGTGGTAGAAGCCCCATCCCTGGAGGTTTTTAAGTCCAGGCTGGATGTGACTCTGCGTGTGAGGTGTCCCTGCCCATGGCAGGGGGGTTGGAACTAGATGATCCTTGAGGTCCTTTCCAACCCTAACAATTGTGTGATTCTATGACTTTGGATGTGCACATGGAATTCTCCACAACTCTTTCGGGTATAGCGTGAAGCCCATAGCAGAAGTCATGGACTGCTGGTTCAAGCTCTTTGTGTCATCTAAAGTTTCTGAGAGGGTGAGGCTGGCATTTCTGATTTTGTGTGTGTGCATATATATATATATATATATATATATAAAATAATGTTAATAATGTTTTGGGTCTTTTAGCCTTGGTTCCTACAGAAATAGAGCTCAGCTCATCAAGGATATATCTGTTCTTCTCCCACTCTCTGAAGTTTTGAACCATGAAACAGTGGTTAGTAGAGTGGCAAGATTTTTCAAAGACCCAAGCTGGCAGAAGCTTTCAGAAAGCTGCTTGCCTTGTAGAGGACAGAGATCCTATTCATGGTCCCACTGGAGAACCGGCTGTGGCATGAGCTCATGGTCTAACAGGCACAAGAAAGTCCACGTGGGAGCTCGTACTAAAGAAGTAACTCCACAGGAAGCCTCTTGCTATATGTGGAATGAGTTTTTCATTTGCAGTGGCTAACGAGAGAGGCCATAAAAGTTATACACAGAGTCCCACTATCTCCTTTTTCCAGGCAGCATTTGCTGAGGGAAAAAACCCAAAGCACATGTCTTCCCCTGCCCTTGCCTGGCTTTTAAGGTGTGGCTAACTGGCAAAGCTCAGCTGGATACTGGGAGCAGGCCAGTCACAGCAGCACAGGCTGCAGAGCACACTGAGGGCTCAGCTCCTCCTTCTGCTAAAGGCACTGTTTGGACAGCCGACAAGCGCAGCCCGCAGCCTGTCAGCCTCCTTTGCACTGGAGTTCAGTGCTGCTTGCTAGAGGTAGGGTAGGCTGCCCAGGATCAGTGTCCTCTGCAGTCTCTCTCCCTACACTCTGTTGCACTAATGCACACTGGCAGAGGCAGGCTGTGAGTTACACACCTGACCAGCAGGTGAGTAAGGAGACATCTGAGTAGAAAACAGCCTTACAGCCAACTGCCTCTTAACCAAACCACGCAGCAGGAGGATGTGTCCTCCGGAGAGACCTGCTCCGGCACACGGATGGAGGAAGGAGCTGCCATGTGTTGCACTGCTTCTATTAGCCTTGTGCACACTGAGCTGGGAATTTATGCTGTGTCACCTTACGTGGTGTGACTGAACACAGGCAGAACCAGCTTCACACTGCCCAGAGACAGAGGCAGCTTTCACAGCCAGCAGTGCTGGCATCCTTCAGGGAAGCCTCTGCCTTCAGCTCAGCCAACCTGTATTTGCCTCTGCTGCCCTATGGAGAGGGATGGACACTGACACTGGCCCAGAGAAGGGCCACAAGGATGATCAGAGGGCTGGAGCACCTCTCCTGTGAGGACAGACTGAGGGAGTTGGGGCTGTTCAGTCTGGAGAAGAGAAGGCTCTGAGGAGACCTAATTGTGGCCTTCCAGTATCTGAAGGGGGCTACGAGAAAGCTGGGGAGGGACTTTTTAGGGTGTCAGGGAGTGATAGGACTAGGGGGAATGGAAAAAAAAACAGAAATGGGCAGATTCAGATTGGATGTTAAGAAGAAGTTCTTCCCCATGAGGGTGGTGAGACACTGGAACAGGTTGCCCAGGGAGGTGGTGGAGGCCCCATCCCTGGAGGTTTTTAAGGCCAGGCTGGATGTGGCTCTGAGCAGCCTGATCTAGTGTGAGGTGTCCCTGTCCATAGCAGGGAGGTTTGGAACTAGATGATTCTTGAGGTCCCTTCCAACCCTAACTATTCTATGATACCTGTAAAAGACACAGATGCCCATTTAGCCCTCTTCATCGTTCAGGCAGAAGAAGGAAAAGAGGCAATGTAAAAGCAAATGTGTTCTCACTTTCTATGTTTGTGTCTTGAAATACATGTTCCAGTTTTAGACCTAATTCATCTAAGGAATCCTTTATCCCCAGTATAGCAGACTTATGATCAGACATCCTCCTCTGCCTGCCGCCTGACAGTTTAAGTAGCTGTGACAAATCAGCCATAAAACCACAGAGGTCTGCAGGGGCACACTGACGTGATAGGGATGCCAGGGAGGATGCCTGACTCATGCCCTTGACCCACATTAAAGCCTCTCCCAAAGGTGAGCAGGTGCTGTGGCTGTGCCAACAGAAATCAGACCCCCACCAAGTCACCTGCATCTCTAGGGTGTTGGAAACTACACAGCTCCAGTCCAAAGCACCAAACCCAAAAACCACTGGTTGGTTTGGAGTGAGAATCCAAGATGCTGGGAAATCAGATGATTTCTTCAAGTGCTTGAGGGAAATCCCAGTAGAGACTCTGTGGAACATCTGTGTCCAAAGATGGTGCATGATCTGCCTGCAGGGCTCTTCTCCCTCACTTTGTATCTGCTCTTGGCTATGATTAAAAGTATCTCTGTGATGCATCCATGCGCCCCAGATACCGCTGGGACCCCCTTCCCGACGGTACTGCAGGGGCTGGCTTTGCTCTGGCTCCCGCCCCTTCTGCTCCTCTCCCTCCTCTTGCCTCTGCTGGGCTGTCAGAACCGCGCAGGCTCCCGATCTGCACACCAGCAGAAACAGCTCTAATCCCCAGCGAGGGCAGCTCCCTGAGTTCTGCCTGTCTGCACTTGCAGGCAGTGCCAGTACAGCAGAAATGAGCAGTGGAGCAGCTGCTGCCACCAAGAAAACACATTTTAGTAACTCCAGCTCTAAAGTCCTGGCTGACACTGTCCCTTATAGCTGCTCCCATAGCTGTCCCCACACTGTTCCTGTTGAAAAGTATTGTCCTCTAAATTGACTTCCAAGGCTGATCTGGAATTCAGAATTTCTCCCAAAAGATGCTCTTCAAAACCATTTCCTACACAGAGGTGAGAAGCAAAGCACTGCAGCCAGACTCTGGCAGGGAGTGGAAGGTGCTATTTGCCAGAGACAGGTAGCTGCAACGCAGAGATGCTCAGCACTGATGCAGACACCCTGGCTGCTGTCACAGTGTGGAGAGAGTGTGCCAGTCCTGAGTCACAATTCTTTCAGCCCCAAAGCAGGTGTCTCAAACTAGTCTGGTTATCTAGACCTTAAAAAATCTTGGGTTTCCTCTTCAAGCACAGAAAGGCAGCAGACACCCACTTCAGACAGTGAGATGTGTGCTACAGGCATTTACTATCAGGTGAGAAGAAACACAAACCTCACCCCCATCTGAGTGTTAGTGCAAGCAATATTGCCTTTTAAAATATCTACATGCGGGAGATAATGTTTAAAGGCTGAAGCATTAATAAGGGAGACATAAGAAAGACAAAACCCAAGTGAAACCAGAGATGAGACATTGAAGCTTTAAAATTGAGCTAACAATTAAATTGCATTGTAGGCCCCTTGGCATGACTTCTGGCAGCTCTAGCGTCTCCCTCTGATACCCCTTCTGCCTGGCTCCAGCTACAGTCTCTTGCCTTACATCAGACTACAAACTGGGACAGGGACTATCCTACTCTTCTCTGTTACTGTAGCACCCAACGGGAGGAGACTGGTCACCTTGTATCAAGGGTGCAAACAGGCAAGGCAGACGAGGAAAAGTCACCAAAGAATAACCCCCGCTATGTGACAGTGCCATCATCAGGATCTCTCTCCTGAAGCTGCCCCATTTCCCACCCTTGTTACCCACTGACTAACAGGTCTCAAGGCACTGACAACTTTGCTGTCAGCAGCGTGTCACAATCACGAACACTCACAGGCAGATATGTGGCCTTCCACAGGTTAGAGTGAGCAACTCCCGGTACAAAATGGGTTGCTTCATGAAACAAGAAGATTGGGACATCAGAACACTTTCAGGAGGAAGTTAGGTTTTTCCCTGTGTCCAGTTCTGGGCCCCTCAGTTTAGGAAGGAGGTTGACTTGCTGGAACGAGTCCAGAGAAGAGCAACAAAGTTGGTGAGGGGTTTGGAACACAAGCCCTACGAGGAGAGGCTGAGGGAGCTGGGGTTGCTTAGCCTGGAGAAGAGGAGGCTCAGGGGTGACCTTATCACTCTCTACAACTACCTGAAGGGAGGTTGTAGACAGATGGATTTTGGTCTCTTCTCCCAGGCAGCCAGCACCAGAACAAGAGGACACAGTCTCAGGCTGCGCCAGGGGAGGTTCAGGCTAGATGTTAGGCAAAAGTTCTATACAGAGAGAGTGATTGCCCATTGGAATGGGCTGCCTGGGGAGGTGGTGGAGTCGCCATCACTGGAGGTTTTCAGGAGAAGACTTGATGGGGTGCTTGGTGCCGTGGGTTAGTTGTTTAGGTGGTGTTGGATTGGTTGATGGGTTGGATGCGATGATCTTGAAGGTCTCTTCCAACCTGGTTTATTCTATGTATTCTATGTATTCCCTTCTGAAATCACAGGATCAACCAGGTTGAAAAAGACCTCAGGGATTGTCAAGTCCAACCTATTACCTCCTGACAACTAAACCATGGCTCCAAGTGCCATGTCCAGTCGTTGTTTTGAACACCTCATGCTCACCATGATCACATTTTTTCATGTTTTGTTATGCTGCTTTTGCCACTGCTTCAACTTTGGAGCGTTCTGATTTAGCATCTGTTACAAGGGGATAGGTGCATATTGTAGAAATCACTGCATACCTCAATACTGAAGATCTATTTGGCGGCACCAGCACACCACTGGAGCACACTGGCAGCACACCAGCTTCTGGAGTCTTTTTGTAGTAATCAAAGAATCACGGAATCCCAGAATCAACCAGGTTGGAAAAGACCTCAGAGATCATCAAGTCCAACAAGTTACCTAATACCTAACACCTCATGACCACTGAACTATAGCTCCGAGTGCCACATCCAATCCTTTCTTGAACACCTCCAGTGATGGTGACTCCACCACCTCCCCAGGCAGCACATTCCACTGGCCAACAACTCTTCCTGTGAAGAACTTTCTCCTCCCCTCGAGCCTAAACTTTCCTTAGTGCAGCCTGAGACTGTGTCCTCTTGTTCTGGTGCTGGTTGCCTGGGAGAAGAGACCAACCCCCTGCTGGCTACAACCTCCCTTCAGGTAGTTGTAGAGAGCAGTGAGGTCTGCCCTGAGCCTCCTCTTCTGCAGGCTAAACAACCCCAGCTCCCTCAGCCTCTCCTCATAGGGCTTGTGCTCGAGACCTCTCACCAGCCTCTCATCCAAGGGTCAGCCTTGGGCAGTCTCCTTTCAAGCCCACACAGATTGCAAATACCAGCACATACCTTGTTATGACAGTATTTTTCTCTATCCTGGCTCTGAGTTCTTCATTCTGCTGTTGCAGCTTGGTGATTTTTTCTTCTAGTTTTAAATTTTTTTCAGCCTGCAATGAAAGAAGGTTTGTTAAGTCTGAAGCAAGCCCAATGACTGATCCAAGAGAATTTGGGTTGGGTTTTTTTTGTCCCTAAAGTAACTTCTACAATTGGAGAGTAGATAGAGGTAGTCGTCATGACTGCAGCTGAGACTTAGAGGTCTGATTCATACCACCTCATGCTGGTAAAGTGGGGTCATCTGCAGAGCATTGAGCAGGGGCAGAGATGAAGTAGCTCTCACTTCTAACTGAGGAGAAGGAGTATCTTAGTCTTGTCCAGCACAAATAAAACATCTTCCTCAGTGATGCCCCTTTACTCCCTTGGGATCCAGCATTACCAGCCATTGCTCTTGGACATGAAAGCTGGAGGCACTTGGGGAACACAGGGATACCCAGCATGGAAAAGGCACTGTGGTGTGAGTGGCCAGCCTAGTAAAGAAGGAGGGGTGCAAGGTGGTGTGAGATGCATTATCCAGATCAGGTAACTGTCCTGAATATAAATGTTTGGTGTCCAACCTCTAGGATTATGATTTCCCAGTTATGGAAAGGAAAGAGTTACCTACCCAGTGGCAGCCTTAGCCTGGTGCTGCACTGACAGGAGGTGAGCTGCCCCTTGGAGCCACTTCTCCACTGCTGACAGTGTCAGCTTAAATGACAGGCTTAAACTAGAGAAGCAACTTTAAGCTATATTTAAGTGAAATGAATCTTATCCCAAACACAGGTAGCTTTTACTCAGAACAGTTCAAGGAGAGAGTCAGAGGATGTCAATAGCAGTGTATGAAAACATCAGCAAGATGTTTATAGGTAGGTACCACAGCCTCATATGCTCCATTTTCCCCAGGTTCTGAATTGGACATACTTTATCACCTTAGTTATAAAATCATAGAATCATAGAATGGTCTGGGTTGAAGGGACCTCCAAAGGACATCTAGTCCAACCCCCTCTGCAGTATGCATGGACATCCTCGACTAGATCAGGTTGCCCAGAGCCCTGTCGAGCCTCGCTTTGATATCTCTAGAGATGGGGCCCCAACCACCTCCCTGGGCAACCTGTTCCAGTGTTCCACTATCCTTGTGGTTAAGAACCTGCTCCTAACATTCAATCTGAATCTGTTCTTCTCTAGTTTGAATCCATTGCCCCTCATCCTATCACTATAGGCCTTTGGAAACAGCCTGTCTTTGTAGCAGAGGTGCTCTAAACCCCTGATCATTTTTGTGGCCTTGCTCTGGACCTGCTGGATCAGGCCCATGTCCTTTCTATAGTGAGGGCTCCAGACCTGGATGCAGTACTCCAGGTGAGGTCTCACCTAAGTAAAGTGTCAGAATCACCTCCCTGGGTCTTCTGGCAACACATCTTTTGATGCATCCCAGGATGTGATTTGCCTTCTGGGCTGCAAGTGCACACTGCCTGCTCATGTCCAGCCTCTCATCCATTGGCACCCCCAAGTCCTTGTCCACAGAGCTGCTTTCTACCACCTCATCCCCCAGTCTGTATTGATAGTGAGGACTGGCCCAGGTGCAGGACCCAGCACTTGCTCTTGTTGAACTTCATGAGGTTGACCTGGGCCCACCTCTCCAGCTTGTCCAGGTCCCTCTGGATGACATCCTGTCCCTCTGGTGTATGGACACTCAGCTTGGTGTCATCCGCAAACTTGCTGACGGTTCACTCCATCCCACTGCCTATGTCACTGATAAAAATATTAAACTGTACAGGTCCCAGTACAGACCCTGAGGGTCTTGGTTTTCAAGCAGTTTGACAGTTATAAAGGTAGATCTTCACAGAAAGCAGTTGTGCCTTTGGACCACAGTAGCCTCGGGGTGTTACTGTGACGAAGGGCAGGACCAGGGCTGTGTGCTCGTCTATGGTCAACTAGTAAAAGCACAAAAGTGACCAGGAAAAAAAAAAAAGAGGAAAAAAGAAGGAAAGTTGGGGGGAAATGGGGTGAGGAAAGGCATTGCTGGGGATTTTTTTGCCCAGTATAACACTTCAGTGCATGCTTTCAAATGCTGTCTTAGCTCCAGGAGCAGCACGTTGGAAGGAGCACAGTTAACAAGCCTCAGTTGTAAAGAGTCACTTTTCTATACCTCCATTTACTCAAGCATCTGTTCAGCAAAATAATCATCAGAGTTCTCAAATTTCCCCCTAAATGGAAACAAATCTTGCTGAATACTGTGCTGAACCAGCTGCCCTGGCTCCCCAGTTGAGGTAATGTCTCATCCTGTCATCACATTATACGTTTACTGTCACTGCAGGTTCTGCCTTCCAAAATAAATCCCCATTCCAACAAAAAATGTCATTGGTGGTGAACTGGTGAGTTCCTTGTTAGGGACTCCCATATACAAAGGATGAGAAAACAGAGTAGGCTGAAACAAAGCATTACTTCAGGGTTGGAGAAGTCTTTGCTAGCATAAGCCGTGCTAGGGACTGCTTGCTGAATATTGCTAATTTGAGTTTGTGGCTTAGACCTCCCTAAGTGCCTGCTCAATCCTTCTCCACTTGCTTGTTCCATTCCTAAACGGTTACCTGACTCCTGTAGAGGTGTATGGTGCAGGCTGGTAAACAAAATGGAAGCCCTGGATTACCACTGAGATTCCTTTTGTCCATTCTTCCTGCACCACTTCCCTTGCTGTATAATGGGCTGTGAACATATTGCATGGAAAAGCAATGGATGTGTGGGAGAAATCAAGGATATTATTGGGTGGGTGAAGGAATGGGAAAGGATTCCAGTTTCTGGGTGAAAACCAGAGACATGGGATAGTAGAAGCAGCTTTGTAGGCCGACAGTGGAATAACACAATACATAGCCATTTATGAACCTCTTTAACATCATGTGTTTTCTTATCCTTGCTGTAACCACAATTTTGCTACCTCTCTGATGTCTCCTCTGGAGGAAAAATGACAACTTACCTGTTTTTCTAGCTCCATAATCATCTTCTCCTGTTTGTGAATCTGATTGTTCTTCATTTCCAGAACATATTTTAAGCTCTTCAGGTCTTTTTCCAAGTGCTGATATGGGGCTCGTGCAATCTAGAAGATACACCAGTGATTTGGATATCTGTCAGCCACAAACACATCTGCAGCCATAAGATAAACATTCCTCTTTGTACCTAGTGGTTTATGAGTCTCAGTGATGTGAAAACCACCCGGACCTGGGCTTCTGCAGCCCCTCTGAGCCCTGATATTCAGTCCTTTGCCCATATAGCCAAAAGTGCCTTTCTTTTGACCAGTCTCATGGCTAGAAAGATGAGATGCTAATTTCTTCAGCAACCTCATTGCTATTCATAACTTGGGAACTGCATGAGGTGTTTGATGATTGTGCAGGAGTTATAGAATCAAAGAATCATAGAATCATAGAATCAATAAGGTTGGAAAAGATCTCAAAGATCATCAAGTCCAACCTGTCACCCAAGACCCCATGACCACTAAACCATGGCAACAAGTACCATATCCATTCCCCTTTTGAACACCTCCAGGGACAGGGACTCCACCACCTCCCTGGGCAGCACATTCCACTGGGCAACAACTCTTTCTGTGAAGAACTTTCCCCCCACCTCAAGCCTAAACTTTCCCTGGCACAGCTTGAGACTGTGTCCTCTTCTTCTGGTGCTGATTGCCCAGGAGAAGAGATCAACCTCCACCTGTCTATAACCTCCCTTCGGGTAGTTGTAGAGAGCAAGAAGGTCTCCCCTGAGCCTCCTCTTCTGCAGGCTAAACAACCCCAGCTCCCTCAGCCTCTCCTCATAAGGCTTGTGCTCAAGGCCTCTCACCAGCCTTGTTGCCCTTCTCTGGACATGTTCAAGAGTCTTATGGCTTGGGTAAGGTACACACAGGAAACTGCTGAAACTGGACAAGGGGACTGGAGGTGAAAACTATAGAGCTCTGCCTCACCTGCACACCACTGCATGCCCAGGCCTCAACATCAGTGTGACACTGCAGGATTTGTCCTTTCGTGTAAATGAAATAGGGCAGTGAAGGTGGAAAGGAACTGATGCTACCTGATTCCCATGGCCATGCCTGTTTCAGACATTTGTGCTCCTTTCCTAAGGAATTCACTCATCCAGAAGCTTATTGAGCTCCTTGCCTACCCCACTACTCCCATTTTGCCCCCTCTGTCATGTTGATACAGCTGCCCATGGGGCTATTCTGTGAACACACTGAAATGACCCAAGTTCAAAGAAAATTATTTTTGGAAGGTTGTTTCAGGGTTGTTTCATTTCAGATACATAACTGCAGTGTGTGTTTACTTACAAACTGTAAATAAACAGCATGGCCCCAATGGACAGCAGTTGAATAAACATTTCATGTAACAGGGGTGTTGCCTGAAAATCCAGAAAAAATGAGGGAACACAGAGGATATCAAAGAAGTTGCTTCAGAAGGCACAAGAAAGGAAACCTACATGTGAAAAGACAGAAAGTAAGGAGAAAGAGAGGCAGAAAGGAAAGGAGAATAGACAGCAGTAAAGACAGAGGTGGAGTTAATGAAATGTTTTTGAAATAAACCAACAAAATGAAGTAAAATCAAAAAAAGAAGGAACTAGGCTAAGATTCCTGACTCCTCAAGATGTGGGGTCTTGCCTGGGACCTAGCCCCTCATTCCTGGGTAAGGATCCCATTGCTACTCAGTGAATCACATGATGTGAGTCATATTTAGAAACGTATCTTGATGAGTGTATAGTTATAGCTGACATCTACCTTCAGCTGTTCCTCGTTGTTCTTCTTCAGAGCCTCTTCAAATCGCTCTGCTTTGGCCTTCAGAGATTGGTTCTGGAAGGTGAGGATGTCTATCTGGTCCTGGAGGGGAGACACATCAATGAAAACACCAGTCCCTCTTAGATTTGTACAAGCCAGTTTACACCGTGAAGCCATCAGGGGAGCTGAACAAGGCTCACGACCCCCTGGAAGGTGATATTTTAGAAGCAAGGTCATTTAAACATACAGTGGGGGTTTTAATAACCCAGGGAATTCTGAAATCCCTTAAACACCTGTAGCTGACTGACATTGGCTGGCACTAGTTCATACAATGTCTTTGATGCTAAATCACCTGCTCACCTCAGGCTGGATGAGAACAAGCACGTCTTTCCTTAAGGGAGCATTTGTATTACAGTCAAAATGAGATCATTTGTAGGGTGCCTAGAGTCTGAATGAGGTGGTGGATACCCTGCTCCTGCTCCCTTCACCTTTCTAGGCTTCTAACATGGTAACAAGCAATGATGAGTTAGTGGTGTAGACTTTCAATGCGCATCATTTCATCTCAGAGGCATGCGTAGGAGCAAAATGTTATTTTAAGCAATCACATTCCTATTGCCATTAAAGGCATCCCTGATGCCTCTCAACATACACCATGTGCATAAGCCACAGCTGCTGTGAAACTGGAATTCTTACCTTTTACATCTGTAATTTCTCAGCTGCAGCAGTTACATCAGTGCCTACTGCAAAAGTGCTGACAGGCCTCGAGCTGTCAGAGCCTCCTGCGGAAGGCAAGTGCCAGCTGCTGCGCACAACAGCGCGTGCTAGCTAGGGATTCTAAAAAGTCCAATTCCCCTCTACCTACAAACTCAAACAGGGCTTGCAGTATGTGCTGTGGCACCTTCACCTGTTCACACAAGATCTGCAAACTGAGTGTGAATCACGGGGGCACGCTTCTGCCCACACCTCCCCACCCCCACTCCCCCCTCCACCCCACTGGGATTTCATTATCTAGAGAGTGAGAACAGCGTGGAGTCATTAGAAGAACTGGAAAAGCCAAGACATTTGGAATGTGGAACATCTGATGTACAGGGCTGACCCTGGTTACTCACAGCCTAGCTGCACAGCAGGGTGAGCCCTGGGGCATCTCTCATCAGGGAGAAGTCCCCAGCTTCGGGACCAGCTCCTCCCCATTCAGGCAACAGGGAAGAATTTAAAGTGCAGGCACAGGGCCAAGCAGGGAGAGCTCAGTATCTCTGAGCTGTGGGGCTGCCTGCTGGAGGGTGCCATGTAGACAAGGTGATGCTCACAGCCACCACAGGTGTTGGAGCCCTCCCCATCATGCAGGGAGGAGCTCATCTTTGCTCCTTGTGCTGGTCCAGCAGCTAGCAGAGTCAAAGGGACATTTTTTTGCTTAACCCAGTTGCCTCTTCCTGCCTTTGAGATTTGCACTCTCCTCTCTTTCAGACAGCATTTTTTTTTGAACCAGACAGGGGAGAAGGAAAAACCCTGAGGGGGCACCTTTGCTGCTAGATCCCAGTCTGGAGTCTGGATAGGCAGAGGACAAGTACTATAGCTGGCAAAAAGCAACAGCCTGGTGTGCTGGCAGCTGGCAACAGGGCTGGGGCTGCCCCATCGGCTGCTCTAGAACATCTTTACAGAGTGGGAAACAACAAAACTACTAACCTGGAGTGACAGCCGCAGCTTTTCAAAAGCCTCTTCTAATTGGGCCTTTTCCAGCTTGTGGGCAGCAGTCAGTTCTGGGGAAGATACACAGACAGGACACTGCTAAGTGAAGAGCAGCAAACCAGGATCTGAGAGCACAGCCCTTGTGAACCATGCCCAGCTTGTGATGGAGCTTTAGGTCATGGAGGCCAAGTAGGAAACTGGTAGTAATACACACTGTGACCTGACCCTGACATCTTTATTGATGATCTGGATGAGGGCATTGAGTCCATCATCAGTAAATTTGCTGACGACACCAAGCTGGGGGCAGGAGTTGATCTGCTGGAGGGTAGAGAGGCTCTGCAGAGGGACCTCGACAGGCTGGGCAGATGGGCAGAGTCCAACGGCATGAGATTTAACACATCCAAGTGCCGGGTTCTGCACATTGGCCACAACAACCCCATGCAGAGCTACAGGCTGGGATCAGAGTGGCTAGAGAGTAGCCAGGCAGAGAGGGACCTGGGGTGCTGGTCAATGGTAGACTGAACATGAGCCTGCAGTGTGCCCAGGCAGCCAAGAGGGCCAATGGCATCCTGGCCTGCATCAGGAACAGTGTGGCCAGCAGGAGCAGGGAGGTCATTCTGCCCCTGTACACTGCACTGGTTAGGCTGCACCTCGAGTACTGTGTCCAATTCTGGGCCCCTCAGTTTAGGAAGGATGTTGACTTGCTGGAGCATGTCCAGAGAAGAGCAACAAAGTTGGTGAGGGGTTTGGAATACAAGCCCTATGAAGAGAGGCTGAGGGAGCTGGGGTTGCTTAGCCTGGAGAAGAGGAGACTGAGGGGTGACCTTCTTGCTCTCTACAACTACCTGAAGGGATGTTGTGGACAGGAGGATGTTGGTCTCTTCTCCCAGGCAGCCAGCACCAGAACAAGAGGACACAGTCTCAGGCTGTGCCAGGGGAGGTTTAGGCTGGATGTTAGGAAGAAGTTCTATACAGAGAGAGTGATTGCCCATTGGAATGGGCTGCCTGGGGAGGTGGTGGAGTCACCATCATTGGAGGTGCTCAGGAGGAGACTTGACGGGGTGCTTGGTGCCAAGGTTTAGTTGATTAGGTGGGTTGGATTGGTCGATAGGTTGGACACGATGATCTTGAAGGTCTCTTCCAACCTGGTCTATTCTATTCTATTCTATTCTATTCTATTCTATTCTATTCTGTTCTGAGGTGCACTGTTTTGAGGATAAGCTTTTCTTGATCTTTCACTAGTTGCAGATACCTTTATTTCTATGAGACTAGACTCTGATTTTTCAGAACTGCTTCAGATTCACAGCTCCTGGGGGCCCTGATCTGAAAAAGGTCTGGCAACAGGTTCAGAGTTACCAGTTCAGAGTATGTCCAAATGAAAGATTTTAAAATGAGTTGCAGTTTCTTTGGGGAGATAGAGAGGGGCACTAGCAACTGAGATGCAGTTGTGCAAATGGCAGTTTCACCAGGAGTTGTGACAGGTGACCTGTGAGGCTTATTAGTGATACTGCTGGAGCCTGAAGGTAAAAAAAAGTTCTCTATGATACATAATTAAAGGCTTTAATACTAGAACAACTCACTCCAGACTTCATAATAACCAAAGTGGAATACGGTTTAAACAAGTAACATCAAACTGCCGTTCAGTACAGTAGCATCACCTACCTTTTAATTACATGGAGATTGTGTTTACCTCCAGCCCCATGGCCCTCAAACCATGGCTTACCAGCCGCAATCACAGTACTAACAACACTGATGCTCCCGTGCCCTGTACAGCGCACCGGGGCGCAATGCTGCAATGCCTTTTCCATGCACAGGAGGGCGTTTCATACCCGCACCAGGAACGGGGAGCACGAACCGGCCACCAGACCGTCGTAAAACCCAGCCCAGTTTTATCAGCAGAAAATACTAACAACAAAGACAAGAAACAGCTTTCTGTTCTGCTTATAGAATCATAGAATTGTTAGGGTTGGAAGGGACCTCAAGGACCATCTAGTTCCAAACCCCCTGCCATGGGCAGGGACACTTCACGCTAGATCAGGCTGCTCAGAGCCACATCCATCCTGGCCTTAAAAACCTCCAGGGATGGGACTTCTACCACCTCCCTGGGCAACCTGTTCCAGTGTCTCAGCACCCTTATGGTGAAGAACTTCCTCCTAACATCCAGTCTGAATCTACCAATTTCTACTTTTGTTCCATTGCCCCTAGTCCTATCACTACCTGACACCCTAAAAAGTCCCTCCCCAGATTTCTTGTAGGGCCACCTTCAGACACTGGAAGGCCACAATAAGGTCTCCTTGGAGCCTTCTCTTCTCCAAAATTGTGTATATTAATTTAAAATTGGTGTGCTAGATACCATCTCTGCCTCTAGGACAGAGGAACAGACTGTTCCTGGCTCATACTATGCTTTGAACTCGTGCCTCTGTCATATTGCAGAGCTGAGATTATGGTTTGGGGAAAGTTGTGGGAAAACTTGCTAGAGCTGTTTAACAATTAGACCCTCATGCTTACAGGTAAAACAAAACAGAGGGAGATGGTACAGACAACTCTTTAATGTCAGCTAAAGCATGTATAAAGACACAAATCTAGATACATCTAGATAGATCAGGTTGGAAAAGACCTTTGAGATCATTGAGTCCAACCTATCATCCAACACCATGGCACCTAGCATCCCATCCAGTCTCTTCCTAAACACCTCCAGTGATGGTGACTACACCACCCCCCTGGGCAGCCCATTCCAATAGCCAATCACTTCTTCTGTGAAGAACTTCTTCCTAACATCCAGCCTAAACCATTCCTGGTGCAGCTTGAGACTGTGTCATCTTGTTCTGGTGCTGGTTGCCTGGGAGAAGAGTCCAACCCCCACCTGGCTGCAACCTCCCTTCAGGTAGCTGTAGACAGCAATAAGGTCTCCCCTGAGCCACCTCCTCTCCACACTAAGCAACTCCAGCTCCCTCAGCCTCTCCTCATAGGGTTTGTGCTCCAACACCCTCACCAGCTTGGTTGCCCTTCTCTGGACACATAGCTATGTCTGCAGCATCAAATCCCATGGGAAAAAGCAAATTGCAAAATGAAGATAACAGTGCTGAGGTGCAGATTTGCAGCAGCATGCAGCTTTGATGTCCTCAGCATGGCTAGACTTTTGCTACTGAAAATTATGAGTCTTGGGTTTAGGAGCAACATAGGCATTTAACCAGCTAAATACAGAGATGTTCAGTGAGTTCCTGAGCACTCAAGCTGTTAGGTGTAATTTGGACTCTATATTCAGTAGCCCATGGAGAACAGCTCATCTTTGGCCCAAAGACCCCTCTGTCCTGAAGGGTCAAACCCCCAAATGTGCCCTAGACCAGACAATGCGCTAAGCACCTGCAAATGTGCTTACCTGGACAGTTCCTGGGGTCCAGACGGACAAGGCAAATGTATAGCACATGTGATTAACCTTGTAAGCACCTGTGAATGTGCAAACCTGGACACTTCCTGGGGTCCAGATAAACACGTGCCATGTGTAATTAACTTTGTAACACAGCTGTGAGCTGTGTGTGCCCCTGGCCACGTTTGGATATGCCCCATCCCATAGGTTAAACTATCAGGGTTGTGTGTTACCAAGGGCATTAATTGTCTTGGGACAGTATTTAAACCAGCCAAGAAGTCAGGCAACTTGCCTTGTTCTCACCCAGACAGCAACTAGAGCCAAATACTGCTGGAGCATCAGCTGAGGGCCTGCTTACCACAAAGAGACAAGAGCCAAATGCTGCCTGAATAGCAGCCAAAGAACCTTCTCTAGCAAACTGACAACTTCATCCAGGCCTTGCACCTGGACCAAGCCAGAAAGGGGAAAAGCTCCAAGGAAATTGAGTCCCAGAAGAGGCTACAGCCCAGTGACTGGGCACTACAAGAGAGAGGCCACCTAGCCCTCTCCGAGCCAAGGACTGCTTGAATTATAGGCACAGCATCTGGGGAGATACCAGACAGAGGAGCAAGTTGTGAGTACCCAGCTCATCTGCCACAGAATCCCATTTGTGGGAAACCACAGATCACAGCACCTGTATTTCCAATCTGAATTGCTGTATTGGAAAGGTTAGATCTGTGCTTAAATCATTTAACTGTCTTTGTGTGTGCAGTGTGAAACCCGCAACCTGTGAATACATTTTGTAAGTAAGTTACAGTGGTGTTTGCACTGCCAGGAAATATTAATTAAATATATATATAAAAATATACATTTGTTTATTACACCCTCAGATGGTCTGAGATACAACATAGATGTTGTACATGCTGCTCTCCCTCCCTCTTAGCATGAGCCTTGTGGTCCACTCTATGTATCACCTGTTTGGAGGAAGAAAAATCAAGGCAAACAGAATCTCACTGCAGCACTAATTCTTGCTCTGTAGTGGCTTGGTAGCCATTGGGTTGTCTTTGGCTTACCTTGAATTTTGCAGTCATTCTCATCCTGCAGTACTGTAATAGCAACTAAGTGGTTATTTTCCAACTGTACCATTGCAGTTTCATGTATAGCTGTGATATCTTCCACCTGTTCCAAAGACAATGAATGGAGACATAAATACAGGATAAGATATGCTGTGGCACATTGATGAGCCACTGGTAGAGATTGATCCAGTGAGCTGGGAACAGTAAAAAGATCTACTGAGCATGACACTTCCAGTACCTGAGTCAGTTCTATTCATTATAAACCAATGCCTTGATTGGTGGGGTATAGTCACTACTGGAAGTGGTTTTGTTCTTTCACCTTAATGGTGAATAAAAGAGGTATGTAAGAAAGCAAAAGGTCAAGAAGCCCTTAAGTGAAGACGCCATGTATAAAATGTTCAGAAAGTACAACACTGCACTAATATGGATTATGAAACCTTTGGGTCAGCAGCTGTTAGGGATCCTTATTCCTCATGCACCTTGGTTCCTAGACTAACAAAGTTCCCCTTTTCCTTGACCAAGAAACATTGCCAGCAAGAAGCTTTCCAGCCTAACCTGTCAGCCTTCTCCAATCCTTGAAGGCTCTACCTGGGATCAATGTAATGGAGGAGTTAGACTTCAAAGGGAAAAACTGCTAAAACTCATAATGAAATGCTTAGGGAACCATGGACTGAAAAGAAGAGCTTTAACTCTGAGATATTAGGGTCACAGCAGCATTTTCAAAGCAGTGGAGAAAAATGTTTGTGTTATCTTCAGTAATTCAGAGACCAAAGAGCCACTCAAGTAAACCAAAGACTGGATGAAAGAGAACTATTTGCAGAAGGGGAAAGATAGGTTTCCATTGTTTCTGTGTATTGAAGAACAGAATCAACAGATGGGAACAAGAGAAAAGTAAGTATACTTCTAGTCAGGTCCTGTGGTGGCCTATTATCACCCTCTCTTGAACTGACCAACTTGACAGGGAAAAACGCCACCATCTGTTCTTGTGGTTCTGGGAGCTTGCAGGAATGCTTCACAGAGCAGCAGAGATAAGCCACAAACTATCTCAGCAAAAAATTAACCCATGGAACAAATTCCTTCACAAATGCCAATGTCTGGTGATCCAGGAGAGGCAAGGCTTGCAGCTAGAGTTAAAATCTTCTACAGCCAAACTGATACACAGACACAGTGGTAGTTAAAAAAAGCCAAAGCTTTTGGGAACACCACTTCTCCTTCATACCAGAGAGCAAAGCAGAAAGTTGAAGGGATATTGCACAAACACCATCTTACATAAACTGAAATGAGAACCTAAAGCCATGGCTCAGCACAACCTCTAGGAACTTACACAGGCTGGTTTAGAGCACAAAAACCTATTTGACACCACCTTCCAATGCATCTTTGAAAATCAATGCGCTAACAGAAAAAAGACAGTTTGTCCAGGACAAAACAGCCCAGGTCCATAAAGCCTTTGTGTTACAACCCTGCAAATGAGCACCAGCTAGCAGGTACAGAAATTAAAACAGGTAAACCCTGGAGTGTTCAATGCATTTCATTACCTGAACCCATTCAGTACTGGCGTGGTTTACTCCTCAAAGGGAACAGATGGTGACTGACCTGATCCTGGTGCTGCAATTTGACTTGCTCTAGCTGCAGCCTGTGCTGCTCCTGCAGGCTCTCTTTCTTGTTGTTGTACTCCTCCTGCAGCTGCTGCTCCATCACCTGCAGATCTTGCTGCTGCTGCCTGCACAGCTGCTTCACCTCCTCCTCAAAGGACCTCTTCAGCTCCTCTTTTTCTATCTGCTGTTTCTCACATCTTGCTGTGTTGAGGGCTGTGGAGACAAGACCATACAGTCAGGCTCTGAGCATCTCAGGAGTAAACAGTGGCACTGGATCTTTTTGTGCACCTCTGAGCACAGCAGTTCTTACTGACTCTGGACTCCCACTAATTCTCATTCATCAACAAGTTCTCACTGTTATTTCTTTCTTTGCCCCACTCTTTCACACATACATATGCACAGGCATTTGTTTAGATAGAGGCACTGGCAGAGTATGCAAAAGCCCAGGTAAAACTGTGATAATGATGATGAGGAGGAGAAGGAGGAGGACGATGCAGGTGATTCCATGGTCCTGTAGAGTGACTGGATGTCCCTTCCTGTTCAGCATGGTCTTGGATCCACAAATCAGGGCTTTGGGGCTGTTACTTTGCTTTGGATATACGAAAGGGTATGAGATACAATAACTTGACACACAGCCTTTCTATTGGGATTACATAATTCTTCTCTCTCTCAAGCCAGAGTCATGGCTAAGTCCCCATTTCCAATGATGTGCCAGGAAGGCAGAAGATGCCTGGGCTCTTGGGGCCATTCCTATGCAAGTTATGCAGGGAGTATGATTGAAAACTTGATCAGGAGAAGGAGATACATTTCACACATCCCACTTTTCAGTGGTTAGAAGCTGCTCACCCCAAAAAACTGTATTTCTCAGCAGGCCCATTGAGGACCTCTTAAATCCATGAATGCATACTTGCTTAATATCTTTTTATATTCATGTCTTGTGTGCTTCAGAGCACAGATGAAAGGCTGGTTCTAAAGGCAATCAGAATATGTGACATTTCTACTCTTGTGAACTAATTGACAGATCATTATCTCTGGATTCAGAATCATGTCTACAACTAGTTTCAGGAGGTGCAACTCCAACAGTTTCACCAAGGATATTCAGCCTATTTCCCCTTGTGGTTCCTCACCTATATTTTCTTCCAGGTCTTAGGACAGCAGTGTCATGAATACTGCGTCCTCAGCCTTTTGCTTTGATAAAGGATGGTTGCAATCAATCCAGATCCTGAAGACTCCATGCAAGTTGAAAAAGGTCAGATAGACCACATTCAGGATGCAAGTTTGCTCTTTTGCAAAGATCAAACACATACGAAGTTATTAAAATCATCATGACCTTAACAGTCAGAAGGACACCAGAGGGGAAAAGCTGTGATTTTAATGGCACTGCTAGACCCTTTTTTCTGCTTTAGTCTCATAGCTGGTTTAGCAAAATGAGCACCTTTTGAGTGTACCGTCTGTAGCAGCCACGAGTCCTTCCTCCGCCTTTCAAAACGCACACACCGGGCACAAACCTGCACGGCATCGTAAGTAAGTGAACTGGGAGCACCTGCCTCCCTGGGTAGACAGTATCACAGTGTCACAGTATAACTAAGGTTGGAAGAGACCCCAAGGATCATCAAGTCCAACCTGTCCCAACAGACCTCACGACTAGACCATGGCACCAAGTGCCACGTCCAATCTCCCCTTGAACACCTCCAGGGATGGCGACTCCACCACCTTCCTGAGCAGCCCATTCCAATGACAACCTTCAGACAACTTCTGAAGGTTTCAAAACCATATTTACCCCATGACCATCTATTTGCTATGTATCTGACAAAACCCCTTCTGTTTTCCTGACTCTTTCTACTACAGGTACCTGACCTGTGCTCACCTTTTTCAGGATAGCAACAATTCACCAAAGTTGCCTACTGCTGTGACCACAGTTCATGTTAGGTGCACCCATGCGAGGTAATTTGGGCACTGAAGCTAACCATCCTCTTCCCTACATAGCTCTTTTTCACTTTGTTTAGATACCTATGATTCTATGATCTGCTTCCACACTTACAATAGGATAGGGTAGGGTAGGGTAGGGTAGGATAGGGTAGGGTAGGATAGGATAGGATAGGGTAGGGTAGGATAGGATAGGATAGGATAGGATAGGATAGGATAGGATAGGATAGGATAGACCAGACCAGACCAGACCAGGTTGTAGGAGACCTTCAAGATCATCGCATCCAACCCCTCATCAACTAAACCAAGGCACCAAGCACCCTATCAAGTCTCCTCCTGACCTTACTGGACATCAATATTCAGACTTGCACAGTATGCCCAGGCAAAACAGCTACTGGAGGCTGTTCTGATCCCAACATTTTCTGAAGCAGGAAGAGAGAATTTGCATCCCTTTCAAGCTCTCTGATCCTTGCAGAAGAGAGAAAGTGAGCCTGAACCAGTGAACTTAGCATTGCAGCAGTGGCACGTAGAAAGCTTTCCCACTAGACTCATACCAAAAATGGAATATTAGCTGAACCATAGAATGGCCTGAGTTGGAAGGGGCCTTAATGATCGTCTAGTTCCAAGCCCCTTGCAATGGGCAGGGACACCTCACACTAGATCAGGTTGCTCAGAGCCACATCCAGCTTGGCCTTAAACACTTCCAGGGATGAGGTGTCCACAGCTTTTCTGGACAACCTATTCCAGTGCCTCACCACTCTCATAGTAAGGAACTTCTTCCTAATGTCTAATCGAAATCTACCTTGCTCTAGTTTGCAACCACTGTCCTTTGTCCTGTCACCACAGGTCTTCATAAATAATCCCTCTCTGGCTTTCCTGTAGACCCCCCTTAGGTAGTGCGAGGCCACTATAAGGTCTCACTAGAGGCTTCTCTTCTCCAGGCTGAACAGACCCAGCTCACTCAGCCTGTCCTCATAGGAGAGGTGTTCCAACTCTCCAATCATCTTTGTGTTCCTCTCTGGACCCTCTCCAACAGATTCATGTCCTTGTGTTTGGGGCTCCAGAGATGTATGCAGTACTCCAGGTGGGGTCTCACAAGGGTAGAGGGTCAGAATTCCCTCCCTTGACCTGGTATCTTTTGATGCAGCCCAGGATACAGTTGGCTTTTTGGGCTGCCAGTGCACATTGCTGGCTCATGTCAAGTGCTTCATCTACCAGCGCCCCCAAGTCCTTTCCTGCAAGAGCTGTTCTCAATCCACTGATCACCCAGTGTGTATTTGTGCCTGAGATTGACCCCACCCAGGTGCAGGACGTTGTTGTAATGGGTTGGGGTAGGTCCCCTCCCCACCACAGGCAGAAATAACGACTCAGACAAACGGATTGCAAAAGTGATGAAAGTTTAAATAGAAAGCAGTGAATGTTACAGAAAACCCAAAGCGCAGTGACAAAGAAAGATCCCATCCCCACCTGAGGGTGCATGCAAAACCCCCAGGGCTCCTTCTTCCCCCTCCCTCTGCTGGGCTAGTCTCAGCTGGCCAGGCCTGAGACTGCCCATCCCCCTGTGGCCTTGGGCCCAGTCAGGCCCATGGCCGGGAGATCTCTCCCCCAGTTACCAAGTCTCGGAGAGGGAAGGAAAGAGGAAGTGCCAGACTCCGCACTGGATCTTATAGTGGTGCAAAGAATTATGGTAGGAAATACACAATTTCCTGTGTCCATCCCTCTGGGCTGGACTTCTGGACACAGGAAGTGAACACCCCAGGGGGGCACCCAGCTCAAACTGCAACATGCCACCCCTGTATTTCATACCATAATCTTTGCACCCAAACACATCATCAGATCAGAAAACTTCTGATGACATATCCGGCGGAGTCCACATCTTCATCTGGGCGTCCACTCAAACAGTCTCTCATTCAGGCTCAAGCATCAGTCCATTCCAGTTGTTCTTCCTCATGTGATGGAACCTCCCAGCGACGCAGTCCTTCTCCTGCAGTGTGAATTCCTTGTGGACTCCTTGGGACATCCTGGTCACCTGGAAATACCTCACAACTTCTCAGCCAAGCCTTTACTCTCCTATTCAGCGGCAAATTCTCCACCCCTGGGGCAGGCCAGTCGGAACAATCCGGCTCCACGACTGCCTTTTTCAATCCATCCAGGGTGCCGCAGCCAACCGCTTTCACGCGGACCAAAGCTACACGGATGCATGTCAGAGGCACTCCGCACCCCCCGGCTGGGCGCTCGCGTACCGAGGCAGGACAGCATCCGGCTGCACAACCTCCACCCCCGGAAGAGGGAGGAGCTGCGCCACAGCCCGCTGAAGAAGCAGGGAGGCGGAGCCAGGTGCTCGGCGCCATTTTCGGAACACGTCCGAAAACACCAGGGAAAGATTTACAGCTGCCGCCGCCGCCTGAACGCAGCCCGGCTCGGGCGGTGCCGCCGCCGCCGCTTGAACGCGGCCCGGCCCGGCCCCCGCCGTCTCTGTCGCAGCGATGCAGAGTCCGAGTCACCTCCAGCAGTCGCTTGCCCGCTCGCCGCGGGTGTCCGCTCCCCGCAGCGGCCGCGGGCCGACCACGCTCTGCTTGCCGCTGCCCCTCCTCCGCTCCCTGCCGCTCCGCAGAGAACGAGGAGAAGGCAGGTCTCGCCTTCTTAGGCTACTCGAGCATTCTTAAGCTACCCTGGGCAGAAAGTCACAGAAAGAACCACCCCTCGCTGTTTGCCAAAGTCATAGAGTGGAGCATTTAAGGCTGCTTTGCCAATAGGTTTTGCTATTTTTCTAACTGACGCAGCCCCTTCCTCGTCACTCGAGGACTCTGGGGCAGATTTAGAGGAACGCCTACGCTTCCTAGATTTTTGCTTAATCACAAAGCATGGTCGAGAAACCTTTTTCTCTATATATAGAGCCCACAGCAGACACACAGTCGCCCCGGTAACACAAAACCTGAGCCCCAACTTTCCAAACCCAAACCGACGCCCAGAACTAAATTTAAACTCTCCATCTTTTGCAATCCGAGCTGCAGTTGGCCCCACGTTGGGCGCCAAAAAGTGTAATGGGTTGGGGTAGGTCCCCTCCCCACCACAGGCAGAAATAACGACTCAGACAAACGGATTGCAAAAGTGATGAAAGTTTAAATAGAAAGCAGTGAATGTTACAGAAAACCCAAAGCGCAGTGACAAAGAAAGATCCCATCCCCACCTGAGGGTGCATGCAAAACCCCCAGGGCTCCTTCTTCCCCCTCCCTCTGCTGGGCTAGTCTCAGCTGGCCAGGCCTGAGACTGCCCATCCCCCTGTGGCCTTGGGCCCAGTCAGGCCCATGGCCGGGAGATCTCTCCCCCAATTACCAAGTCTCGGAGAGGGAAGGAAAGAGGAAGTGCCAGACTCCGCACTGGATCTTATAGTGGTGCAAAGAATTATGGTAGGAAATACACAATTTCCTGTGTCCATCCCTCTGGGCTGGACTTCTGGACACAGGAAGTGAACACCCCAGGGGGGCACCCAGCTCAAACTGCAACAGTTGTATTTCGTGTTGGTGAGCTTCATGAGGTTGACATGGGCCTGCCTCTCCAGCCTGTCAAGGTGCCTCTGGATGACATCCCTACCTTCCAGCGTGCCAATCACACCACACACCTCAGTGTCATCATGCACTTGATCCCACTGCCCATGTCACCAACAAAGATGCTAACAGCACTGGTCCCAGTAGCAATCTCTGAGGGACTCCACTCATCACAGGTCTCCATTAGGACATACTGATAGCAACTCTTTGAGAGAGGCCATCTTGCCAATGTCTTATCCACCGAGTGGTCCATTGATCAAACCAATGCCTTTCCAAGTTGAAAACCAGGATGTTGAGTGGGACAGTGCTGAACACTTTGCAGAAGTCCAGGAAGATGATGTCGATGGCTCTTCCCTTACCCACCAATGCTGTGACCACATCATGAAAAGCCAACAAATTTATAAGGTGGAATTTGTCCTTAGTGAAGCCACATTGGTGCCCAACAGCTATGTCCTCATTGTCCATGTGCCCTAGCAGCATTGTCAGGCACTGAGGCGAGACTGGTCTGCAGTTCCCCTGGTGTCCCTTATCTCCCTTTTTGAGAAGGAGGCTTTGGAAAGGGGCCTTTTCCAGTCAGTGGGAACTTCACCAGACAGCCATGACTTTTCAAATGTGAAGGGAAGTGGCTGAAACATCTTGTCTCCTGAGAGTTTTTATTTTTGATTTTCTTCAGCATGCAAAGTGATGCCAGAGCTGGAGGACAAGGGTTAATGCTTGCAGCTCTGTGCTCAGTAGAATTCACACTTACTCAAGCTCTAAATTGGAGCTGTAATGAACCCCTTCTCTCTCCAGCCTCTCTAATGAAATTACCCAGCACACAAGGAGGGCTGGGAAAAGAAGTGAAGTGATCTAACCAAAAGAAAGTCTGTCTGAAACACCTTCTATAACCTGAAACACAAAACTGTTAGCACCTTGTAAATCAAACCCTGATGCAGGTGCAGGAATGGCAGGAAGAGGAAAGCAGAGAAAGTGTGTCTGCATGGCGTGCTCCCATCACACCCCAAAATGCTCCTGGAGGCCATTGCCCAGGGAAAAGGCCCTATACTGAATACCAAGCACCTCTCACAAGAAGCTGTGATCACTACCACAGGATTGAAGTGGTGAGGAAGGACTGAATCTCTTCTCAGTAAGGAGATGGACTTTTGATCCTGGCCTTACTGAGACAGGTGGCTAGAAGGCAACACCTGTGCAGCCTAATATGAAGTCTATGTCTCCTTTATCCAGGTGGGGAACATGAACCAGTGTAGGGCTGCTTATCCTGCTGGAAATAGCATTTAACCAGCTGTGGCTTCAGCAGATGGTTCTGGTGAACCAGGCTGAACTGTCTGCAGCAGGGCCTCAGCAACAGCTGTCTGAACAGAAGACTGCTAATGTTGCTGGAAAACAGCACATTCTGCTTTCAGACACTGGCATATGGGTACTGTAACAGTGAGCTCCTCTTGGAGAAAGAGATTTGAAAAATCACTAAGGAAAGTTACATAAATGTATTACTGACAGGAAACAAGACAAACTGGAGCACAACTGTTACCAGCTGCTATGGGAAGAGTTACACAGTGGTTTTCTCTTTCCTCTCTGCAGGTATTTTCAATTGCTGCTGACAGGCTGGAAACGACTCTGACATAACATGGCATTTCTGAAGAGGACAGCGTGCTGGGTTAAATGAGAGTGGCTGCCGCTGCTTCCCTGCTCCCTGAGCTCTGAGCAGCTTTTAGGAAATGAGCAACAGTTAAGCAAAATCCATTTCAGACCAGGCTGTCATGAATGGGCTGACCCTCCTGTACAAACCCAGCCTGAGCTGCAGCCCAGTCTCCCCAGCCCTGGCATTCTGCATTCAGGGGAGATTTAAAACATTGGTTGTTTCACAAGTGCATTAAAAAACCCAAAACATTCATCTTCCACATGTATGGATACATACCAGGATTTGTACTGCTGATAGGCTTTTTCACATCCTGCTGGAGTGTAATACCTCTTCACGTTGTTGTCCATCCCCTCTACTGGGAGTCCTTCTACCTGGGCACGTTAAGCCTCAGGGTTGTACAAGCCTCAGGGTTGTACAAGCAAGAGTACCTTCAACAAGCAGGAGGTATCACCAGCCACACCTGTGGGTCTTAAATGCCTTCTGCTCCACATCCTGGAGTCTCTCAGTGTAGAAGCTTTCTCCAGGAGGAGGTGGCCTGTGATGACTCCTCTCCAATACACAACCACTGAGGAAAGGACTACCTCATACTGTGTTTCCCCTCTTTGAGAACACAAGCACATACAGGTCTATGGCTAGTCTCCCTTCTGAAGCAGCACAGTTCAGCTGAGAAGCCAGCCTGATTTACTGGAGTATTTGGGATTCTTTCCAAAAGTGTCTCCATGTACTCCATCATGATTCAGTTTTGTGCAGAAGAAGTATCTTGCTGTATGCACAAGAGCAATGGCAAGGGCAGGCAGTGCAGTAATCTCCTGTTACTGAACATGTTGTGCTGTGATGCCCAAACAGGCGGTCAGTTATATCCCTGGCAAAGTTCTCCAGCAAAACCACCAGTGATTTGTATTCTCTTCAGCTGTACTAACATGGCATAAAGGACAGCAGAACTCTATTTCCAGCACTGTACCTCTTTTTTTTCCTTTCTCATGTCATGGCCATTTGCAAAGACACTCAGGAAAATGAGCAAAATCAAGCTGATAGAAAGAGGTAGGGATTTCAAATAAGAAATGCATATTCAATGAAGAGTGTTAGGTGTGCTTTGCCCAAAGAATGCACAAGTGGCAACAACTCCTCTGCAAGAGCTGTGGAGATGCTGAGGATAGGTAAAGGCAGGCATCAGGGAATATCTGGAAATGCTGTTTTGCTGCAGTATCCTTCAGCTGTGGGGACAATAAAGCTCTCTATGAAATGATAAACAGCCAAAAAATTTCAGAGGGGCATAGGAGGGACCACAAGCTGCTGGGCATCAGACAAGGGCTGTGCCCAGCTTTTCTTCAGGGAGCTGTCATAGGCAACGTGAAGATGAAGCATAGGGAGGATTGATGTTTCTTCCCACCTCACAGGGGTTTGGCCTGGGACCTCCTTTGCAAACCAAGTCACCCTCCCACCACATGGCATAACCTCTGCTTAATGTGTGACCCAGCAACTGGGCTCCCACATGCAGGGAAAGCTGAGAGGTGCCACACGATCACAGCTCCAGTCATCAGTGGTGCAAACACTTTTTGGTACTCAGCCTGCCCCAGTGGTCCTCTCTCCAGGTCTCCTTTTTCCTCTCCCTTTGCTCCGGAGTTAAAAGGACCGAATGTCACATCTGCTCTGGTGAGATTTAAGCCCAAAACATCTCAGCCTGTTGGCTGAAGACAGTGCAAAAGCACATCTTTTCTCCCAAGAGTTGCAGCTTCCCTGTGTCTCCGGTCTAGACTGGAAAATGAACAGGAAAAGCAGTGCATGCAGATGTACAGGGAATGCATGGATTAAATGGCACACATCTTTTGCTGTCTTTCAACTAGGAAGAAACCTCACAGATATTAATGAGCAAGTTCTGAACCTAGTGCCCTTCACTTTGTAGCTGAACTGCAAACCACAGAATCATGCAACCATTAAGGTTGGAAAAGACCTCCAAGATCATTAAGCCCAACCATAACCCAACTTCCATGACCACCAAACTATACCCTGAAGCACCACATCTACATGCTTCTTGAACACCTCCAAGGATAGTGACTCCACCTCCTCCCTGGGCAGCCTGTTCCAACAACACACTACTCTCTCAGCATAGAAATTTTTCCTAATATCCAATCTAAACTTCCTCTAGCACAGCTTAAGCCCATTTCCTCTTGTTCTATCACCAGTTACCTGGGAGAGGAGACCAACACCAGCTTCACTACAACCTACTTTCAGGTAGTTGTATAGAGCAGTCAGATTTCCCCTGAGCCTTCTCTTCTCCAGACTAAACAACCCTAGTTCCCTCAGATGCTCCTCATATGACATGCCCTCCAAACCCCTCACCATCCTTGTTGCTCTTCTCTGGACGTGTTCCAGGACCTCAATGTCTTTCCTATACTGTGGCACCCAGAACTGAACACAGTACTCAAGCTGTGGCCTCACCAGTGCTGAGTAGAGGGGCACAACCACTTCCTTGCTCCTGCTGGTCACATCGTTTTTGATACAGGGCAGGATACCATTGGCCTCTTTGGACACCTTGGCATACTGCTGGCTCATATTCAGCCAGCTGTCCACCAGTGCCCCTAGATCCTTTTCCACTTGGCTGATTTCCAGCAACTCTTCCCCAAGCCTGTAGGGATGCTTTGGGGTGTTGTGAGCAAAGTGCAGCACCCGGAACTTGCTCATGTTAAACCTCATCCCATTCGCCTCAGCCCACCAATACAACCTGTTAAGATCTCTCTGCAGAGCCTTTCCACCCTCTTAGGGGACATGTAAATGTGCACAAGCAATGCATTCCTGGTCACTATGCACCACAACAGTCACAAATTCCCACTTCTCATCACACTATGCTTTCTCCTTGGCAGTGCTGGTACACAATTTGAGAACAGAAGCTATGGATTCATGAAGAACAATTTGTCTAGTAAAGATGATGCACAGCTAGCTCCACTGTGTGTGGTGATGGATCCATCCCCACAACAATTACAGTCCACTCCAAAGCCACCAAACCACTTGCCACTGGGCTCCAGAAGACCCTCCGTCACATGTATGCAGGTTCCCCAGAGTCAGATCACAGGGAATAACTGCTTTTGTGCAAAGTGAGAAAATCATTTTGGTGTTGTGTTGCTTTGGCTACTTACCAACTTCATCCCTCATCTTTGCAAGCTCGAATCCTAACTCCTTTATTTTCACAAGGGCATTTTCATTCTGTTTAAGGAAAAAAAAAAAAAAGAGAGAAATATGTACAGCCCTCAGACTTATTCCAGATAAGCACTTTCACATGTTCATTTAGTGAAGCAGATTAGAGTAGACTGATGCCTCACTTCCTTTTTTCCCCTCTTTTTTCCTTGTGGAGGGTGGGGAGGAGGGTAGAGGATTATAATGAACTCATTCATTCATTCATTCTTTAAATCAGCCTTAGCAGCCACAGCTCACTGGCTACAAATACCCTGTACGTCTATGAACACATGTACATACATTCATGCACAGGACAGCAAAGAATATTTACTCCCATAAAAAGACACCTGTATTTTTCTATCACTTTGTATTCAACCTGAGTACCATTTATGACTGACCTGAGTAGAACAGAATGGAATGGAATGGAATAGAATGGAATGGAATGGAATGGAATGGAATGGAATGGAATGGAATAGAATAGAATAGAATAGAATAGAATAGAATAGAATAGAATAGAATAGAATAGAATAGAATAGAATAGAATAGAATAGAATAGAATAGAATTAACCGGGTTGTAAGAGATATTTGAGATCATTGAGTCCAACCTATCATCCAATACTATCTAATCAACTAAACCATGGCACCAAGCACCCCATCCAGTCTCTTCCTAAACACCTCCAGTGATGGTGACTCCACCACCTTGTACAAGACAGTTTTACTAATTCTGTTAAAACACTTCCATCTGCTTATTGCTGCATTTAACCACCTCTAAACATAGTAATATGCTCACATGGTTAAATTTTCAGAGCAGATACTGTACTTAGACCATCCTAGGCATGGTGGGCATACCCATAGAGACACCACTAATGGCCTGATGTTCATACCTATTCCCAGATTTATTCCTGGTATGTCATTGTCTGTAAGGTACAAGAGCTTCTTCCCTCAATCTGTCTCAAAAGAAATCTGAACACTTAAGGAATTAAAAGGGATGAGCTGGCTAAAGGAAAATGGAAACATGTCCATTAACAATGCTAAGGTGTTAGTACTAGAACGCAATGACTTTGACAGCAGATGTCTCATGAGTGTGCTGTGCAAACTGACAAATAAAAGCCTCAGCAAAATCTATTGGAGTTTGGTTTAGCTTAATAAATCCCAGCATAATGATTCAAGCATAAGGGCACTTTAAATGGGAATGTGTCATGAATCACATTAGAAAGAACACAAAGGAACATATCCTGCTGGGAAGATCACTAATGATTAGGAAAACTAGATCAGGCTACTATAAATACATCCTGGGTGAGAAAAGGCCAAGAATCTTTAAAGGACACCACAGAAAAATTGTATTCAAGAGAAAAATTGAGGAAACAGAAAATTTTAGTTCATTAACAGGATACAAAGCAGGTAGGAGAGCAAATTACTTATGCCTTACAAAACTTGGAAACCCCTCCCCCACCAACATTGCAGAGTTTAACCTTTCTTTTTATTTTGCCTGCATCTAATATTTAACTCTGCTAAGAGAAATAACAGAACAGCTTTGGGTTTGGTAATACCAGAAATACGGAATCTGGAATTTAAATTAATCTTTTACATAATGCCCTTTGGTGACAATTTCTACCAGACCTGAGGGATGCACTTTCTGGAATGTTTTGCTGTAAATGGAGTGATTAACTGAGCTGATTTGAAAGTCTTGGTGATGAGGAGACCCAGGTGGTGCCAGCGTCTTTCTTACTCAGCTATGAGAAGAAGCCAAGCACGCAAAGCTGGGCTCCTCCAAACAGCCAGCTCCCTACAATGCTGAGTAATGCACAAGGGGTTGTGTGCCAGGACTGCAGAGTCCTCAGTCCTGACTGACTGCATTAGGCTCAGAGTAAAATGCAGTGGGTTGTTTTGTTTCTTGGGTTGTTTTTAATCAGTAAAAAAGCTATGACAAAATACAAAGCCCTTCCCACAGATTCCCAAATCAGCAGTCTTACAGAGATAATGTTTACCCTTTTGGAGAACACCACTGCATCTGCCCATACTGCCTGCTTAACTCACTGGAGTCATTTTAAGAGGTGTTCTTGACAGATTGCCAAGGCTGGTGTCCTTGAAGGTGCATGCACAGGGACATCCTGGATATGAGACTTGCAGATGGGAAGCACCCATTCAGATTACCAGCTTCCACTATTTGAAACAAAATCCAGTTAAAGCAAGAGAGATTTGTACAAATCAGTGCCAGCACCTACAGATAAGCAGAGTGGTATTATTGCTATTCTACTTACATGCTGAAAATGAAAAGCAATTAAAAATAAAGAGACATCCATGGAGGGGAGGGGGAAGGGGGTGGGGAAAGAAAGGTGTAAAATTTTGTTGTTGGGTTTGTTTTGTTTGGTTTGGGTCCTTTTACATTATACTTTATCTTACATAAGGTGTGTGCTACTCTTGGGGACACTTGGTGGAGGGTCTCCAAAACTGAGGAGAATCACCAGCTTGAAACCACTATCCCATAACTCAGTTTGCATCTTGGACACCACCCCTGAGGAGAGCAGGCTGCCTGGCCATGCTGTTGGGAGCAGCTTCAGCAGCCGATGTTGGTACAGCTCAGGTACCTTGTTGATCAGTTGCCTGTCCTGCCAATGCTTCTTACATTTGATTTTATTTTGATTAGAGCTTTTTGTCTGCACCTCAGGACTGTGTTTCCTGGGAGGTCAGATGTGGAAAGGTTGCCCTCAGTGCCAAGGCCTCAAGTTAGTCTCTTTTTCTCAGTGGGTTCATTCAGGGAATAACAGCACAAGAGTCCTTATCTTCCTCTTCTGCAAGAGAGGCAAGAGGTAGTTTGGGCTTGGCGTAGCCTCATTCTCTCCTGGATGCACAGTGAATTTACAAATCCTTGACATTTTCTGTTACTGTAACCTGTTTTGTCAGGGTAACACAATAGGCTTGGACTACACATGTTCCTGTAACCCATGCAAACACAACATTAATGCAAAGTGAAAAAGCCCCTTCTTGTTAACATCAATGTAGCTCTGCAGATAACCAGCACCTCAGTGCTGGTGCACTTGGGGGACTGGGAATGCCAGCTCTTGGGAGATCAAACTTTACAGTAGAGCAAAACTGGATCTGGGGTGAGAATGTAAAGCTATCAGGTCCAGTGCTCAGATTCACAGCAGTTCAATGTCAAATATCAAAGCACTTAGAAAATTCGCAAGAGTAAGAGGAAATATCTGCCAAAACAAATGTCTAAGAAACCAAATTAACAGGATATCCCATTGAATGATCTTCATGAATACTCATCTCACCACAGTATTGCAAAGAGAAGACAGAGTATGCTGGAATCTCTGCTGCCCTCCCAAGAGCTTTATGTCTAACAGTCTCAGCACATCAAAGGTGCTCTGTAGGTGTCCTTTACTAGGCCACTGCTTGGAGTTGAGCCATTGAGGCTGACTGACTAAGGGACAAATCCAACTTAGGGTTAAAAAGGCTCAGCAACCTTACCAGTGACACAGCTGTTTCCAGGGGGTGAAAAGGTCAGAGACACTGTTAGGAAATTGTGTAAATAGCCAGAATTTCAGTGTGGCTGTTAAATGACAAGGGAGGGGAAAATTGCTTCAATGTTATTTGGCATTAATTTTTGTCAGCCAAAATGTGAAACCAAACCAGCAGGTTTTGTATTAACTGCAGTGTTGCATTTACTTTTCAGATACTTTTAACAAATGACTGATTTCACTGTTGCTTGGAAAACTGATGAAAAAGGTCTTCCATTGGCTGTGACCCAAGAAATTACTCTGATACTGAAATAAAATGAAATAATGCTCATGACTGAGCTGAAGGGAATCTTCTTCCTCATGCCTCTACTCTACAACATAATGGTTAACTCTTGTGTCTGGAATAGGTCCCATATCTTCAGACAGAAAGAAAAGTAGAATAGAACAGGTAGAATGATATATTTGCTCTGTGCTTCAATTGCTGTTGAATAGAAGACACAGTAGCAACTAATTTTCCAGTAGTAACTAATTTTCCTGTCATCAGTCTTTATGTCATGCAGACCTCCTAATATTTCTCCCATGAAAGGCTCAATGCTGGACTGCATTTCAGCAAGTGAAACAGACACTAGAAATGGCATTTTTGTATTCGCTATTCAACTCAAAGCTCCTGAGAATGGACCAAGGTATGATTTATGTTGGTGCAACATCCAAGATGCTCCAGAAAAACTGACAGGTAGTCAGGCAGGCAGAGGGGTAGAAAGGAAGACGGAATTAGTCCAATTAATTAAGAATGCCCAAAAATTAGCACTGTAGTTCAGGGAAAAAAAAATCATAGAATCATAGAATTTTTAGGGTTGGAAGGGACCTCATGGATCATCTACTTCCAAACCCCCTGCCATAGGCAGGGACACCTCACACTAGGTCAGGTTGCTCAGAGCCACATCCAGCCTGGACTTAAAACCCTCCAGGGATGGGGCTTCCACCACCTCTCTGGGCAACCTGTTCCAGTGTCTCACCACCCTCACGAGGAAGAACTTCTTCCTAACATCCAATCTGAATCTACCCATTTCTACTTTTGTTCCATTCCCCCTAGTCCCATCACTCCCTGACACCCTAAAAAGTCCCTCCCCAGCATTCTTGTAGGTTCCCTTCAGGTACTGGAGGGCCACAATTAGGTCTCCTCAGAGCCTCCTCTTCTCCAGACTGAATAGCCCCAACTCCCTCAGTCTGTCCTCATAGGAGAGGTGCTCCAGCCCTCTGATCATCCTTGTGGCCCTTCTCTGGAAACATTCCAGCACATCCAGATCCATCCTGTAATAGGGGCTCCAGAATTGGATGCAGTACTCCAGGTGTGGGGGGGAAATATTTAGACATATCTGCATATGGGGACCTGAAAAATAACTTGGCAAAAGATGCCATGATACAAGTCTGAGAATGGCCAAGATGCTGGTGCTGTTTAGATTAAGAAAGGCAGTAGTGACAAAGGCTTGGAGGAGAGGCTGCATGGGGCTCTGAGGAACCTATCTAGTTAAAGATGCTCTGACTCATTGAAGGGGAATGTTGGACTAGAAGACCCTTAAAGTTTCCTTTCAACCCAAACTACCATATGAATCTATGAAAGGCACTGCTTTAGTTGCACAGAGCTTCAGCTGACAGCTAGACATCCTACAGGAGACCTCATCAGGGAGACAGGTCAACATTTTACTTTGGATCAGGAATAACTGAGGGATGGGGAGGCAAATTTGAGGTTTGCCTTGAAGTATCTCTCCTCTGAGAACTGCAAACTACCTGAGAGCTACTAATCCATTAGAAATGGTAATTAATTAAACCTCCAGGTACTTTTAAAACAATAGGTAAGTGATAATAGACCCACTGCACAACTGGGTCAGACCAGGCAAGAAACATCAGAAAATTGTCCAGAGTCATGAGACCCCAAAGCTACCTCCCCAAAATGACATGTCTCTTCTCCCAGACAAATTACATGCTTGCTTATATTCTGAGGTCTAAATATAAGTATAGTATCTCCACAAACACTTCACAATTCTCTATGATGCCCCCTAAAAATAAGCATTACATACAGATGCTTTGTGGCACCAGTTATTAAAACAATCCCTTCAGAAATAGCATTTCTGTATCCAATGCTTTCAAACTCTTAAAACAAAACAGAAAACAAACAAACAAAAAACCCACCACAGCCCCAAAGTGTCCAGCAAATGGTGCTTAGTCACTGTGGTGCTTTATTCAGAGTGCCCTGGGGCAAGGCTTAAAGTGTCATTGGAAAGAGAAGCATATACCCTGGAGTTCTTGTATAAAAAAATAATCAATACTTCAGACAATACTTGTAGAAGAAGTAACTGAATCCCCCTGCAGCTGATGTTCCAAATGACCTACAGATTTCCTCAAAAAAGAGGTATTTTAACACTGCTGCTTCAATCATGCTGGTTATCAGGTAATCCTCCCTCATAATACTCTTCTGGTTAAACTTCACAAGCATCTAGATAACCCCCAGTGACATTAACAAGTTTTGTGTGAAGCCATGCATTTTTCCTTAACTTGGCTAGCAGAGTATCTCAGGCTTTACTTGAACATACTATTAGTTAAATGGAAGATACTATCAGCTTTCCATTAGACAGAACATATGAATATTTTTTAAAGCCAAACTCTTAACAAAATACACAGCACAAGCATGTGTTCCTGCCAAGATATTTCCTATTAAGCAAATGAAATACAAATGCTCCTTCTCTCCCTCTTCTGTACTTAGTTAAAATCTAGGCAAATTTCCAGAAGAATAGTGTGAAAGGCTGTGTGTTAGAAACATCCCATAAGTTCTCTCACACATGCTATTCTCCTACTACCTGTAGCTATGCACTTTCCTCTGCACTGGCATTTGTTACAGGACTCATTTTGGTGCCTGGGAATTTGCTTGATTTAGATTCACTGTGACACATGAAAACACAGAGTTTTGCCGTATTTCACTTCTCCTAAGTCCAAAGATTAATCCTTTGCCAGAGAAGAGAATCATTAGAGAGGTAAAACCTTAGGTCAGCTAGAGACTGAGGAATCTCTTTTCAAACTTTAAAACTCTGTGCAAGTTTCCTTTATGAGTTGTACTCAGCAGGGTTATTAGAACAGTATGAAAAGCACAGCAAAGAAATCAAGCTGCTCTCTAGGACAGGGGGTGCCAGTGGTGCCTCTTTTCACGAAAATCCTACCCTTACACCCATGCTGCAGGCTGATATTATGTAAGGTGCTGCAGTGCATGGGAGAGCCACGGTTAGACTTGTCCCCGGTGAACGAGAGTTCAGCATGCTGTAAATAAGACGAGCATCGCTCCCCTCTCCACTACCCCGGGACCGTACACACCACCGACGCCAGCTAGCAGCAGCAGCTCAGGTTGATTCCCGGTAACGGCGACCTATCCGCCCTTTCCCTAAAGGATAAAAAGAGGCAAAAGTACCGTCTCGTCCTTGCACCGAGTACAGGGCTTGGAGGAGCATTTGCCCATCGCGGCAGGACGGCGCCCAGCCGGACCGCCGCTCGCCGGATCGCGACGGGCAGTGCCCGGTGACAGGGGCACCTGTGCCCCCAGCGCTGTTACTGCCAACGGCGGGGTCTCTCCTGCGTCCGCCGAGGCTGGCCCGGGCTGGGCGCCCTCCCCCTTAGGCTCCCTAATCCTCCCGGGGTGTCGGAGAGTTCGGGACGGGAGCCGGGGCCGGGAAGGTGGCACGCCGGCAGCTGCCTGCGGCTGAGACAGATCAGCGGGTGCGGAGCAGCACAGAGGACACAGGTTTCGCCCCCAGCGGAGGGCTGTCCGCTCCGCTCCCTGCCTGCGCACCGGTGCTCGCCGGCTTGGTCAGGCCTCTTCCGAAAAAGAGGGTCCGATCACTCCGGCTGGCAAACGTTTGCCCACAGCAGGGCACGTCCAGCAGCGCCATCTCAAGAACGTGCCGGAGAGAGAGAGGGCAGGGAACGACTTCGAAACTTCGCAGCGACAGCCCCAAACGCACTGAAATTCGAGAGCGCGCCCGGGCTCTCCGCGGGAGGCGACTCTGGCTGGTTCCCATCTTCGCGCTGCATCTGCAGCCATCGATCCCTGCAGTCCTCGTTCTCTACAACCGCTCGGATGGTGCCTTTAACCCGAACGTCTGTCGGCTCGGCTGCTCGCCCACACAGGTCCCAAATTCAACCCAGGGCTTGGGATGCGCGTAGCGCGGCTGCGATGCTCTCGGACAGCGACTCTGCCGCGCTGGAGCCCTCCCCAGCTGCTCTTCGGGATGCTCCGAGGCTCTGCCGGTGGCGGACGGGCGCTGCTGCCAGCGGGGTGGTGAGGTGGAACAGCGACCCGCTCCCAGCCGTCTGCTTTCCCTGAGTGAGGGGTGTCCTCTCGCTCTCAGGTGTCCCCCGGGCCTCCCGAGTCACTCTCATCTCTCAATAAGGACTCTTCCTGAAGGCATTTAGTTAAATTCCGAGGAAGATCACCACCCTCTGGACATCGGCCACTGCTTGTGATTGCAAAGCACACATCCCTGCAGCATGCCTGGAGACGTCTGTAATCCTTAAGGGCTGGGGTGCCTTTTTGGCCATATATATGTACATAACCACATAACCTCACCCTAATCCTAACCTGCACATGTACACGCATATGTTGTATATGCCTGCTCTGTGCATGTGTGCCCTCGTGGAATAAATTTTTTGTCTGTACTCAGGACATGGAGCTGCAGCAATCTCACCTCCCCTGGGCTGCTGTCTCTGGCATGGTGTTTTCCTCTAGCAACTTAATACTAAAGGCTGGAAAAAGGCAAAGCAGTCCAATGATTTCCACTCAAGGCAGAATTTGTGCAGCAAATGCCTACACTTTAAATCTATAAACCACTATTTTTTTCTGAAAGCCAAATCACTGCCAAACATAAAGAAAAAGTAAGTTGCCCTTAAAGCTAAACAGCTCTGCCTACTGATGGGAAAGATTCAATGCTCAGATCTTTGCCTCTCTGGAGAGGTGTTTTTCTTTTTCTTTAGTTGTGTTGTGTACTGGTGATGCTTGAAGTGATTTGGAAAATAGCAGGAATTAGCAAGGATCTCCATGAAAACGTTGCATTAAATCACATTTAAATGCTCAAGTAACTTTCTGGTTTGTGTCATCTTATTTTCTGCTCTTCCTCAGCAGGACTCCCTGTCAGGACTTTAAAGTTTCAGAATATCATGAACAGGTAATAAAAAACCAAACCAAACCAAACCAAACTAAACCAAACTAAACCACACACACACAAAAACAACCACCAAAATATCAAAACCCAAAAGAAATTAAAAAATCTCATTCAAGATACATATGTTTTAACATGTGTCTTCAAGACCTAACTGTTCTTGATAGCATGTGAAAATTAATTTAGTTGACTACTGAACAGCTACAGAGTGGAGGTCAAGAGAGCCTTCTGTGGACAGATACTCCTCACAGTAGGAACTTGCTTTTTTTTGCCACAGAACCTGAAGTCCATGTTTTGGATCTTTTGAAGTCTAAACCCTGGAAAGATTTTAACTGCCACAGAATAGCAACAACAACAACAATATCCCCACTTGTAGACAAACTGCCACAGTAATTTCTCAGAGCCAGATAGAGAATATTAGCATCTAGTAGTCATGAGGTGTTGGGTGACAGGTTGGACTTGATGATCTTTGAGGTCTTTTCCAACCTTATTGATTCTACGATTCTATGATATTTAAAGGAACATGTCTGACTGTCAGGCAAGAAAAATAAGCTCTCATTGTTTCTTTTTTTATGCCCTTCCCCCTCATCCCCCTTCAGCCACTCCACTAATAATGGCAGATTTGCTGTTTGCATGTGGTGACAAATCCAAGATAGAGATTAGTTAGCTAGGTCTATGCACCGCTTCAGTACCACTTAATCACTAAACTGGAAGATAAAATATTCAAGTGGAACTTAAATTAAGCAGAAGCCATGTGTTGTCCTTCTGGCAAGGGTGAACTGGGTCCCCACAAGCTGTTTTTACTTGGGACATAGCGCTCATAAGAGATAAGGACACGATGGGGAAGCTATTAGGCAATTTGGTCAGCCTAGGTCCTTTTGGATAAACTCAGTCCAAACTCACTCATTTTAAATTTAGCTCCATCTTGTAGGTCAAGGTGTGTATCATTAAGGTGATAAAAGACCTAAGCTGGGAAAGCAAAATGAAAATGGAAACTATTCTAAAGCTCAGTTAAATGTAATATAAAGGAGGATGGAGAAAGAAGAATTTAGGAGGGTTCTCTGTGGTGGTGTGGTGGTTTGAACATTAACTGGGATTTAAAAGCTCAGATGAGGGGCAAGACTGAGAATCCCTCCCCTGCTCCCCCCTCCTCTTTCCTGGTAGAATGGAAAAAAGGGAAGGGGGCAAATCCACCGAGAAATAATTTGGAGTCGGTTTGGAAGTAGAGAGGTAAAAATTTTCTTTAAACAAAATATATATATATATATATATATATATATATAAAACAGTAACAGAAAGGGTTCACGAGGCTAAGGAGTAAGGATGGATGGGGAAAACATATATATACAAAAACAGTCCTTTGAAGTCCTTTGAAGAAGCGTGAATGTAGCAGGGAAGAGGAGGACAAGGTCTGACCACGTGGAATCAGGAAGCCAGCAGCAACTCTCTTAGTCCCCATGAGGCAGAAGAGACCAAATGGCTGCAGTGTCTTCCTTTTTATAGGCATGCTGGACAGGGAGGGGGAGTGGAACAGACTAACTCAGTTCCCCAAGGGGAAAATGCCTTCCAGGGAGAGCAAGGCTCTCACAAGCCCTCCCCACCACCCTGCTTTCAGGATGGGAGTAACCTATCACAGGTGGGAGCATGTTCCAGGTTGAAGATGGGTTACTATATGGAGGACTTTGAATACAGACTTGAAAGCATTAAATGCCTATGGGATTAAGGATGTAGAAATGTAAATAACTGATAACTGAGACAGAAGCAGAAAGTGGGCATGTCATGGGAGAGGACAATCCCTATACCCAAATTCTATGAGAACTGGCAATCCAAACAGCAGTTTCTGACTAAGGCTTTGAATTATAGGGTTTTGGGGTTTATTTTTTCAAATTTTAGAATGTTAGAGTCAACTGCCTGATTTCAGCAGCATGTGGCACTGAGATCAAATACTGAAAGGAGTAATACATTCAAAAAAGAAAAGTGTGAAGCACAACAAAGGCAGCCAGACCCATGGCAATGCAGACTGCTGCCTTTATACACTGAGAGAGTTTAGACAAGAGTAATATGTAACTCCCACCTATTGGGGATCAAGTGACCTCAGGTATGGTGTGAATCACAACACTGCTTATTAGGCTGGGGGAAGATGAGGAGTTGCTGAAGAAGTGTTCAGCAGGGAGAAGCTGTTTGGGGAAAGATGGCAAGGAGCTGCAGTAAATGGAACCACTGAGCTGAGTGGAGATAATCAATGGAGCTGCTCAAAGATGAGTCCTTGGGGCAAATTATGGTCTCTTATGACCCTGGGAGAAAGTTAGAGGAGTGCTAATGAGATACTGGGATGCATTGTCCATCAAGGGGAAAGTCAAAACAACACGCTTGTCAAGCTGGATGGTATTAGGGCATAGAAGAGGTCATAGGAGGAAACATAAAATACTGGGAAGTCCAAGGTCACAATCATGGGTACAAATAACAGGACTTTCAAATTGAAGATGCAGACTCATCAGCTGGAAATAACAGCAAAGAAAGGTATTGCTTATTCACTCTTAGGATGACTAAGAACTACATCTATGGCATAGCTCTGAAAAAAAGCAAATGCAACATTAGACTATAGGGAACACTAAAAGAGAAGTTCAAATGCTTTATGGAAAGCCCCAGAGAGATCTGACCTAGAAACTCACACAGTTCTGGTCACCCAAGTTTTGGAGATAACAGTTCTGACCTAGGGAATATACAGCCTGCAGGACCACTGCAGGACTGCCACATAAGAACACATCTGCATCTGCCTGGAAAAACAACAGTAAATTTGAAAAATGATAGCTTTCTATAAATACATCAGGGAAGAGAACACTAGGAGAGGGAGAAGTACTTCAAGGTCAAAAAATGTATTTTCATAAGAAAAATAGGATAAGAACTTAAGACCAGGCTCTGGCCAGCCTGATCTAGTGTGGGGTGTTCCTGCCCATGGCAGGGGGGTTGGAACTAGATGATCCTTGTGGTCCCTTCCAACCCTGACTGATACTATGATACTATTAATCTTGCAGTCACAACAGGTTCTAAATGTCCTCTGGTAGAAACAGAGGAAAAGATAATGACTTCTAAGCCGGGATTTGATAATTTTAAGGAAATGGTTATAGGATTTGGTTGTTGGCAACCAAAGGGACTGACCCAAGATGAACTTTGCTAGCCTTACATTCCTATCCATGTAGCACAGCTTGTTTGTGCATTGCCACTGATATTGCTGCACATCTTGCTGATGGTCCACATCCAAAACATTGTGCATGCCTCTACCAACCTGCTTTGTATGGAACTATATCCCAGCAGATCTGATTCACACTGGCCTTCAAGGCAAAAAGGAGAAGTCTGTGGATAAGACAGAGACCAACAAGGCCTAGAGAAAACTATGTTGTTAATTAAAAACCACTTTACATGTAAGTTGTACCTTTGTTTCCTTATTTGAAACAGAAAATAAAGGTAAGTCTCCAAAGATTCCTTATTAGGTATAGGATTGGGCAATGGGGCAAGAAGAACAAAGGCTATTAAAAGTAGATTTTAAAGCATCAAAATGGTTGCACACAACAAGCATCTTAACAGGGTATGTTTTACAAGGTATCAAGTCCTCCAGCATTTATTGACTTCAGTGGAAATGCAATGTAGTTAGCACTTCACAGGGTAAAGTTCCTGGGTAATTAAAGCCCAAGGAGGGCATCTCTATTTTGTTAAATGTCCTAGGGGAGTTGCTTAGTCTATAAACAACCTATTCTAACGGTAAAGAGAGACCATGGGAAGTAATTTTTTTTCTCCAGTGACAGAATCAATGCCTTTCTCCGTGGTGAGAATAATACATTCCTGTTTACTGTTCAAGCAATTCCAATATTTTACATCTATCTGAACTAAATTTGGAGGGGTAGGGTTTAATTAGCCATCTTTCACAACTCACAAAGGTTCCCAAATGGAGCAATATTCTTTTTAACTCCATAACAGTCTTTATGTATCAGTGCATAGACTGTTACATAGAAGATAAACAATGAATCATTTCATTTGGGTTCCAAACATACAGTCTAATATATAAGCAGTTTGGGATTCTTAAGCCTTAAGCCTTCCTTATTCTGTGGAGTTTGGCTACCGTTTCTAGGAGAGAGATAAAGCTTTCCCTGGATCTTCACACTTGTGGTCTGCAAAGGTTTGGCAAGTGTGAGGATGGAGGTCCATGAAGACAAGAGAATAAAAAAAAAAAATACCAGAGCCAAAGGCTTGGGAAAGCTCTGAGAGATAAAGGTAGTAACACCATACTACTCTGTGTGTCACCAAGGAGGAGAATCTCTAAGTGAAGTGCATATTATTCATTGTGGCCGTTTGACTACATTCATCTTCTATGAAACAGAGAAAACGCTTGCTGAGAGGTATAGCAAGTAAAGTACGTAAAAAAATTACTCAATTTAAGCTGAATAGATAACAGCCTGAGGGAAGAGCAGCACAAAAACCTCAAGGGACATGAATTTGTTTGCAAGAGGAATGCCAGTTTGGAGAGTAAGTCGATAGGGCAGTATCAGTGGGTATGGCAATAACCATAAGCAATTACAAGAAGGCTGAAGAAGATAGTCATAAGAGGAGAGGATCAAGAAGTCTTGGGACACATCACAGAAATATGAAAAGAGAGAATGGGGAGGGAAGGCTGAGGTGGGGCATACCAGAAGCTAGAAAACTAATTCATCTGGTAAAGAATCAAAGAATCACAGAATTGCAGAATGTTAGGGGCTGGAAGGGACCTTGAGAGATCACCTAGCCCAACCCCCCTGCCTGAGCAGGATCACCTACACCAGATCACACAGGAATGCATCCAGGTGGGTTTTGAATATCTCTAGAGAGGGAGACTCCACAACCCCCCATAGCAGCCTGTCCCAGTGTTCTGTCACCCTCACAGTGAAATAATTCTTCCTCCTGTTTCCATGGAACTTCAGGTGCCTCGGCTTCCAGCCATTGCCTCTTGTCCTGTCGCTGGGCAATGAATCCAAAGGATGGATTCAAAGAAGCAATAAAACAGAGGAGAAAAAATGGTTCTGAAGTTGGCATTTCAGAGAACAAAGGACTATGCAGTGGAGAAGGAAGACAAGGAACAGGAGACTGCAGGAATGAGGACATAAAGAGAGACATGAAGGTCATATTCAGATGACTTGGTGCATAACTGAGACACTGCAACTTCTGTGATATCTCGGCTCTGGAGGGTGACGGACAAGTCAGGCTATCAGCAACTGCTGCCTCCTGGCATTCTCTATAATCAACAGTGAGAGGTGACTGTGACACTGACATTAAGTACCTCTACAGGATGATGTAAGGAGAAGAGGCATTTGGGGAGGCACAGGGTTTTGTCTAAGGCAGTGCTGAGGTAGTGTGAAACAAAGCTCTTCTAGTAGTACAGTCTGAACAGGAGGCTCAGAAGATGATTGAGTGGTATGCCACGAATTACCATGCATGACAAAGATGGGGGAGCAAGGCAGGGAGAAGGGACAGCCAGCACTGCCTGTGTGATTACTGCAACATATTTCTCTGCACTTACTCTTTTCAAACATGGTTAGCTGCATTTAGTGTGACAGAACACACAGGTGGACTTCCTCAGAATTTTGATATCTACAAGAGAGACTTGCAGACAACTGGGGAGACTGAATTTATTTTCCAACAGGCCAAGTCTCAAAGCCTGCAATCCATTGATAAAGGTATTACTGGTATTTTTAGTCTTTCAGTTTTGCAAGCACTGTAACTTGGAAACAGTCTCAACTACTCCTAAATTCTCTTTGCCAAGATTTGGTTTTTGAGAGTGCCACTCACTTTGTATTTCTGGGAGCACTTGAAACTAATAAAGATGAATGCTGCTGTCAAAGGAGGTAATTTCATCTTTCCCTCTCCTGGTCATTTGCTTTGTCCCTGTTTTCTTCCTTATGGTCACAGAAAGTGTTTGGCAGAGAAAACAGATTTGGGGTAAAACTAAATGAGGGAGAAAGTGCCAAATTTGGGGAGAGAGAACTTCCCTAGTAAAGGGCCAGCTTCCTCAGGCACATGCATTTGTGCAGTTTGTGTAGCAACCTCCACACTCTGCTATCAGAAGGGAGGAGAGTCCTGTCACAAGCCCCTGCACCCTTGATCTTGTCAGATTGAAAACCACAGCAGCTCAAGGAAATAGAAAAGCAAAAACATTCACTGCTACACTTCATCTTCCTTGCTGGGGGTGGAGTACAGATTTTCTCTGATACAGCTCTAATGCTAGTAACACAGTTTCCACATTAGTCTTTGAACATAGACATGTAATTCATAATTTTCCATGTTGGGTTGGCTATTTTATTCTTATCCAACTTAAAAAATAATAATAATTCTGAAACTGTAACACAGTGATTTGGAGCT
Source organism: Dryobates pubescens (assembly GCF_014839835.1). Classification (NCBI taxonomy): domain Eukaryota; kingdom Metazoa; phylum Chordata; class Aves; order Piciformes; family Picidae; genus Dryobates; species Dryobates pubescens. Next base: position 22,214,272 of record NC_071621.1, read on the forward strand.
TTCTGAAAAGTATCAGTCTGTCATGAGTTTCAGCTAGAGCTGAAGGTCATGTCAGATGTACCCAGAATGGCATTTTCCCTAGGATTTAGAGGAAGATTTTGCCTTTTATGTATTACTTGGTGTGACCGTTTTAGGCTGTGCCCTTAAGAAAGGGACAGCTACTGGAACACTCTGGCTGAAGGCTCTGGTGAAATTCAGTGTATTTCACAAAGAAATTTAACTTTAACTGAGAGAGTTTAATTTCAGAGCATTGTACAGATACATCATGCCCAAAGGAAGAATCCGTGAGGTGCACAAAACCGTGCACGAAACCTGAGAACCCTGAGATCCCTAAGTCAGCTCAGAGTTCCTGATTCCCTTTTCTTCACCTCATCTGCGAGGAGAAAAACTGTTTTCTTGTTTCCTGATTTTCTTGGACTTCTAAATCAGCTACACCTGAGAATAGCTGGAATGGACTATGAACTTTACTTATAAATTGTAGATATTGTTCTAGATTGGATGGACAGTATGAACAGCCAATGAAATTGTTTAGAAGGGGTGGATTGTGACCGTTTTAGGCTGTGCCTTTAAGAAAGTGACAGCTACTGGAACACTCTGGCTGAATGTTTTGGTATAAAAAGGAAAACAAAGATATTCTAAATGAATTTCATTGGTAGATTGGTAGAATGCAACTTTGAATTTTAGCTTTAGTTCAGTTTGAATCTCAGTCAGTTCAGTCTGTCTGTTTCAGTCTCTCTGAGCCGCTGTGTTCTGTCTGTGCTGGCGGGTGCTGACCTTCAACTAACCAGATAAGAAACTAATTTTTGCATATGCTTTGAGCTAACAGAATTTCCTCCTTAATAATTACCTTTTCTCTCTCTAAGCCTTTTTGGAAAAAAAAAGGAGGAAGGGGGAGAAGGGGGATTATGAGGACCCTTCTCCTTGGAAGAGGGAAGGATTTCTGTGTTATGCTCTTTCCTGTATATTTGTGTATATATTGTAAATACTGTATATTGTGTATATATTCACTGCATCTCATCCTGCTTGTAAATAAAGCTTATCCATTTTACTCCTCCAACTGAGTTAGCTGTGGTTTTCTTTTGGGGGGTGGGAGGGAACTGAACCTCTCACCACCACACTCGGTACCACGAGGTTTTAGCAATCCTCAGGCAACTTATATGGAAGTAATTTTTTTTTTAAATATAGGTTTTAAATTATACAATTTTAGTATCATATATCTGGATGGGCAGAAACTTTACTCTAGAATTTAACAAATTAACTTGGACTATATGCTTTCTGTTTCCCAAGGAGGAGAGCCCAGCTGGAGGACTCCATCTTTAATTCAGTTCTCATAGGAAAAGAATGTGAGGATCTAAACAAAATTCCTTCAGACTTCTGTTATTTCTGCTAGTGTAGCCTTACATTTATTTTTATGTCAGTAGCTTGTACTGCCATGGATTAATATGCACTAGAGAACAATAGTTTATCGCTATGTTTTCTAGGTCTTGATGTCTGGAATGGAGCAAAGTAAGCATTTGAAGTGAATTCCAAATGAACTAGCTCTTGCTGACAAGGAATTCATGTCTCCTTGTATGAAGCACCATTTGTACACCAAGATCACAAGAAACTAAAACAAATGCATGTTTTCACTGAACTCCTCACCTGCCCTCTACCCTGGAATACATCCCCTGCAGGGCTGTTTCCAAATTCCAAACTTCTGAGTAGCTGGAAGCAGATGGCCATTTTCTTATATCAACTTTGCAGAGAAATGTTCCCTTCAAATGTTCTCCCCACAAACAGGGAATCTCCTCTTTTCCACTTCTGAGATTTTCTGGCCAAAATCCAATGACAATGTCAAGCTGCTGTATTTTGAGGCCAAACAGAGCAAGTGACAAGTGCTGGCATTCTGTAACAGCAATGTCAGTGGCAAAATATTCCAGCAGCTTCACATGGACCAAAATTTCTCCTATTGGGAAGACTACCAGTGCTCTGCTGAGAGGAATAGCACATACATTAATGAGAATCCAGTTTATTAGTTGTGGACTTGGGATGTTTTTATCTGAAGAAAAACTTAAATCAGGTGATTTTTAGGACTTATTTTTTAAAAAGTATAATTTATACTAATTCCTCTGTCTCCAGCATCTGCATAGTTAGAGGTAGTTTTAAGAAGAAGTCATAATAGACAGTTCTCAAATCATTATATTAAAATCCCCCATCATCTGAAAATATTTCTCTAATGTGTGAGAAGTGATTGTAGGAAGCATCATTTGAATAAGAACTCAGGAATGAGAGTAAGGCCAAGAAATTCCAGGAGATTACAGCTGAAACAATTTAGAGTTCATTTCTGGAATTGGAGAGCTGAGATCTGAAGGGGTAAATCAGAGAGACAGGCTGTATTTTGGGTATCTGATGACACACAGAAAAATATCAAATGGATGTATGTTCCACTTGAAAGAATAGTAAAAATAGATGTGAACATCACTGGAATGCATAGTTACCATGTGGATACGTCTTCAAGTTATGGTCCATCTAACCCAGATCCTGCATCCAGGCAGTGATTATTGCCAGAGATATCAGAAGAAGGCAAAAGAAGCCATGCATTAGAGTGTGATGAAAAGTTTTTCTTCATGGAGATATTTATCCCCTCTAACACCAAATGTTCCATGTCCAGATATTCTTGTTGCCTAAAGACCTTTGCACAATATAGGGGCAAAGGGATGATTCAATGAAATAACATGCAAGACATTATATTTTACACAGCTTATATTCTCTGTGTTTGATTAAAACATCCACTCTACAAAAGTGTCTAGCCATGAACTGCACATATGAAGATATGGTGCTGCTTTCTCTTCTCACAGTGGTTTAGTAGCGGATCATCTCTACTGCTAAAAGTCTGTGTTTCTTTCACGTGCTGAAGGGGCAAAGCTTCTGCTTCCAATCAGTGGTTTCTGCTAAAGCTTTCCCTGCTGGTGGAAAAAGCCCTCTGGTACACACAGTGGTACCTTCTTATGGTGATTCTTCTGCTCTGGACTTAAGTCACTTTGTTCTTTTTAACAAAGAAAGAACAATTGTGCTTTGCAGTCTCTCACAGTAAAGTCTCTCACAGTAAAATCTCTCACAGTTGCTTGTTGTTTTTCTGTTTCCTCCCCACTTTTTCATTGTTTCCTGAAGAAGTGTGGGTACCAATGCTAAATGTCATATTCCAGTCTCAATTTCCCCAGTGCTGAATGTGCAGGTGTTATCTCCCTCTCCCTTCTAGTTGCTATGTCTCTGCTTATCCACACAAGGATCTTGACAGTTTTCCATAAAGCATGTTCACAGTAGGAACTCACATTGATTTGCTCTGACATCAGAAATTCTAATTACTCCTGGAGTTACTCCTTTCCAGGAGATGCCCAGACCACAATTCTGTAGACATGGCCCTGTTCCTTGCATTTATGTTTATTCATTAACCTCTAGCTGCATTACAACACATTTTGTTTGAGTGGGCCCAGCTCACTGCATGATCTAAATTACTGGTCCAAAGACCCTTTCTGAGCAAGGCTATCTGTGTGGTTAGTATCAGCCAGTTAGGGGTGGAGAGGGTGAAGGGATAAAGTCCTGGGCTTTGCTTTGCACTGAAGCAAGTCAGGATTGTACTGAAAGACAGCTCCAGATAAAGGTGTTTCCAGCCTAGCTTTGCTGTATCCATCACTTATCAAAAATGAATTGGTGGGAATGTGGGCATGTTGGATTTACACGCTTAAAAGTGCAGGCAGCTCAGTCTACAAATCAAATATGTGACTACCTAGCTGCTAAAATCTGTAACCCTGATCATAGAATGTAATGGGAATAGGAAACTACAAAATTGAAGATCAAATCAGAACTTCACTAACAAAGCAAGTGCTCCTTCTTCATCAGCGTATCTATAGGAGAGGTCTTTGCTTACATGGCACAAAGTCTTGAAAGGCTTAAAGGTGGGAGTTGTATTTATAGTCTATCTGATTTTCAAGCCTTGTTTTGCCCTGGAGTGACCTCACATCTGCCAGGAATCTACATTAACAATAGAAATTCCACTACATTGCTGCAAAATCTCTCTTATGCATCAGCTCAGAATGCATCTGCTGATATATCTACACAAGAAGACTCATGATATTTACAGTCTCGCCCGCTGGGACTGCAGCAGTAGATTTGGAAAGACTGAGTATTGTATCAGCAGAACTTTCTATCTTAGGAATATGCAGTGGTGAGGGAACACAGTAAATAATCTTCTGAAACCTTTCTACCAATGACATTTAAAAATGCCTTTGGGGCAGGGGAGAGAAGACAGAACTTTTCCAATGCTTGTAAAACACAGCAACTTCTAGCACTTAATTTTAACTAAAAATGGGTGCAGTGCTGTTATGCATGCAACAGAAGTTAATACAAGACTATCAGAAAGAGATTCAAACACTAAAATCATACTCATGGCACCTGCATAAAAATTTTGCAACTATTCAGTAGTTTTGTACTCATTCATTCCATAGTTATTTTTAAATGAACCTGTGTAATGTATTCAGCCATTGCTTTGGGTATGTTATGCTCCTTTGCAACATGTCTGCTCTTTAAAATGCCAGCTAGCAAAAGATGAACCCCAAAAGGTCAGGACAAATATCTGGATGCTTGTGCCAAATCTAGAGATGATCTCTCTTCCTTCAGTCAAAGCAGAAAGAACCCCAGGACTTTTTTCTTTTTCAGTATGTATTCCACCAGGAATGCAGAGAGCTGTGTGCAAGTCTCTCCTGAAAACCTTCCTCCTATTTTCCAGGACAGAATAACTCTGCAGGCAATTACCCCTGTCAAGCATCTCTTTCCCTAGCCTGCAAATTACTTGTGGGTTGTTGTTAGCACATTTGACTCCTGCCTGAAGTTAAATGTGGGGCAGCTCAAAGCAGGCAGCTCAATCTTACACAAGCTTTTCCAAGAATGTCCAAAAGCCATGTCCAGAAATAGAGCTAACTTCAGCTGCTACAGGGTTCACTACTTATTTAACAGTCTTGCAATCTGATCAATCCTCTGAACTAAGGCTCAGCCTGAGGGAAGCAACTATGCTGGGTGCAGAAAGAATGTGCCACGTGCCAGGCAATGGAATCCTTCAGATTAAGGGAAAAACTACTTAGCTCTGCTCTTAGGGAAGCTAAGTCCCTGCACAGGATGGGAGAGTCATGGGACCAAGAGGGGCCTTCTCCAGCATGCAGTTAAGTGCCTTGGGCACCAAACCTCAGAGGTATAAAGCTCATCTCAAGCACAGCTCCAGAAAAAGACCAAGTTCAGACACCCCGCTGTTAAGTGGTGGTGAACCCCAGTATTGCCTAGCCAGGACACCAGAGGTGCCAGGGCCTCTTGCATGATCCACAGGCAGACAACCCCCATATGTCTTCTAAGGGAAAACATCATTCTAGGTCTGTCCATTGACAGTAGATCAGATGTAAGTAGTCTGTGAGAGGCAGACTCCCTTCACCTAACACCTACACCTCAACCATGGCTGCTGGACTAAGCCCCTTGTTCTGACTGTCACAGGAGGTTCATTGTAGAGCAGAGGAGAGCCCTTCAGTTTGCTTTCTAACATCTTTTCATCACTACCTCAAAGTAAGAAACAGTTCATTAAGGAGTAATTTTTTAACTTAAGGAAACCTAAATGATTCCATGATTTGTCTATAAAGGTATCTTAGCTTCCTTTTACAACACTTAAGGACTGTCTCCTGCTAGCTTAATGAGCAAGATGTTTATGTTTGTGAAAAATGCATACAATTTCAGTTTTACTTCATCCTCCTTTCTTCACCAGTAGCATTCACTTTACACAACATGCTCCTTTTTTGTCTCTCCAAACAGAATTCTTTACACTATATATATGTGGTCCTTTTTTTGCCAGTGTGCTAAGCAATAAAAAAAACCCAAAACAAAAAGAGAAGAAATGAAGCTTTTTTCCTCCACAGAGGACATCAGAGTGAGATAATAAGAATAGCTGTGCAGCCTGTTTGCCTTGGAGGCAGCCATCAGCCCAGTGGTGCCGCCAAGGACATGCACTGCTCCTCATTTCTGCAGCAGCCCAGAGACACGTGCTGCACCACAGGAAACACCATCAAAGGCAGGTGGGATGAATTTGTGTGGGATGTAAAATTTCATCACAATCATTTGACATGAATGAACACAAACAGTGGGAATATCCCTGTCTGCAGAAAGGAAACTACTCACTGGGCTCTCTTTTACAGCTCATACAGAGCTGCATACACACAGCCATAGATGCTTCCACACTTCCCAATGTGCATGGCTTTGCTTTGACTTCTTGCCTGCCCTCATGACTACAACCAGCTGAAGCACTGGCAGGACACTGCACTGTCTGGTCCTTCTCCAGAGGTGTCTGACACCATGACCCAAGCCCTGTGAAGCTTCAGCTCTATATCTGTAGGCTCACTGCTAACATGTCTTCCCAGAGAATACTTGAGATGGCAGAGCAGACTGTAGATGTGTGCTTGTATGCTGGTGTGTGTACCTCTGTGCAGGTACACAACTATGTGACTATCTTTCCATATAAATCCCAGAACAAACTGGACATATGGTAATGTTCAGTCTGGAGAAGAGGAGGCTAAGGGGAGACCTCATGGCTCTCTACAACTACCTGGAGGGAGGTTGAAGTGAGAATAGGGCAGTCTCTTCTCCTTGGTGTTAAGTGACAGGACTGGAGGAAATGGTTACAAGCTACACCAGTGGAAGTTTAGGCTGGGTATTAGGAAACACTCCTTTATAGGGAGGGTTATTAAACATTGGAATGGTCTGCCCAGGGCACTGGTGGAGACACTGTCCCTGAAGGTGTTTAAGCAGCGTGTGGATGTGGAGCTTGGGGACATGATTTAGTGTTGATCCTTCAGTGCTGTGTAATGGCTTGGACTGAACGAGGTCTCTTCAACTGGATGTATTCTGTGATTCTGTCATCTCTGAGCTGTCAACTTCCCAGTTTTTACAGGGTTATTGCCTGCTTAGAGGCTAAGCACTACAGGACTGGAATATCATCTTTATACCACCTGCAAAATGTCTAGCACTCTGTTGGGATAACCGTGGAATAATAAAAAGTGAGAATGTCCTAGAGGGGTCAGATGTTAACTAAAAGGAATACACTGTCAGCCAAGTGTTTGCTGTTTCTAACACACCCAATCCAATCCAAACAACATCTTTTTGTTTCTTGTTCTGTGTAAGTCAAACACAACAAGGTAAAGTTACTTAAACAGATTTTGTTGCACTGGCATATAAGATAAATATAGATAGACTAGACTAGACTAGAATAGGTTGGAAGAGACCTTCAAGACCATCATGTTCCAACCCATCACCCAACACCATCTAATCAACTAAACCATGGCACCAAGTACCCCATCAGGTCTCCTCCTAAACACCTCCAATGATGGTGACCCCACCACCTCCCTGGGCAGCACATTCCAACGGGCAATCACTCCCTCTATGAAGAATTTCTTCCTAACCGCCAGCCTAAATCTCCCCTGGCACAGCTTGAGACTGTGTCCTCTTGTTCTGGTGCTGCTTGCCTGGGAGAAGAGACCAGCCCCAGCCTATCTATGACCTCCCTTCAGGTAGCTGTAGAGAGCAATAAGGTCTCCCCTGAGCCTCCTCTTCTCCAGGCTAAGCAACCCCATCTCCCTCAGCCTCTCCTCAGAGGGCTTGTGCTCCAAACCCCTCCCCAGCTTTGTTGCCCTTCTCTGGACATGTTCCAGCAAATCAACATCTTTCCTAAACTGAGGGGCCCAGAACTGGACACAGGACTCAAGGTGTGGCCTAACCAGTGTGGTGTACAGGGGGAGAATGACTTCTCTACTTCTGCTGGCCACACTGTTCCTGATACTGGCCAGGATGCCATTGGCCTTCTCGGCCACCTGGGCACACTGCTGGCTCTTGTTCAGCCTACCATCAACCAGTACCTTCAGGTCCTTTTCTGCCTGGCTGCTCTCCAGCCACTCTGACCCCAGCCTGTAGCTCTGCATGGGGCTGCTGTGGCCAATGTGTAGAACCCGGCACTTGGGTGTGTTAAATCTCATAGCATTGGACTCTGCCCATCTCTCCAGCCTGTTACGATCCCTCTGCAGAGCCCTTCTACCCTCTAACAGATCAACACCTGCTCCTAACTTGGTGTCATCTGCAAATCTGCTGATGACTGACTCAATCCCCTCGTCCAGATCATCAATAAAGATATTGAATGGGATGGGACCCGGCACTCATCCCTGGGGCACACCACTAGTGAGTGGCTGCCAGCTGGATGTGGCACCATTCACCACCACTCTCTGGGCTCAGCCCTCCAGCCAGTTCCTAACCCAGCACAGAGTGCTGCTGTCCAAGCCAGGGGCTGCCAGCTTGGCCAGGAGTTTGCTGTGGGGGACAGTGTCAAAGGCCTTGCTGAAGTCCAGGTAGACTACACCCACAGCCTGCCCCACATCCACCAGGCGGTCACCTGATCATAGAAGATCAGGTTGGTCAGGCAGGACCTGCCCTTCCTAAATCCATGCTGGCTGGGCCTGATCCCTTGGCCATCCTGTAACTGCTGTGTGATTGCACTCAAGATGACCTGTTCCATAATCTTGCCTGGCACAGAGGTCAGGCTGGCAGGTCTGTAATTCCCTGGCTCCTCCTTCCAGATCTTCTTGCGGATGGGCATCATGTTGGCCAGCTTCCAGTCATCTGGGACCTCTCCAGTGAGCCAGGACTGTTGAAAAGTGATAGAGAGTGGCTTTGCCAGCTCATCTGACAGCTCTCTCAGTACCCTAGGATGGATCCCATCCAGTCCCATGGACTTGTGGGGATCTGAGCAGCTAAGCAGGTCTCTAACTGCTTTCTCCTGGACCACAGGGGAACTATACTGCTCCCTGCCTCCATCTGCCCACTCAGGAGGCCAGTTGTCAGGAAGACAACCTATCTTGGTATTAATGTTGAGGCAAAAAAGGTGTTAAGTACCTCTGCCTTTTCCTCATCTTTAGTTACAATATTCCCCTCCATGTCTACTAAGGAGTGGAGCTTGTCCTTGCCCCTCCTCTTGCCATTAATATATTTATAAAAGCATTTTTTGTTGCCCTTCACAGCAGAGGCCAGTCTAAGCTCTAAATGGGCTTTTGCCTAGCCTGTATTTGTGCCTGGGGTTGCCTTGACCCAGATGCAGGACCCTGCACTTGGTCTTGTTGAACCTCATGAAGTTGGCTTGTGCCCACCTCTCCAGCCTGTTAAGGTCCCTCTCATGGCATTCCTTCCCTCCAACATGTCTGCTGCACCACACAGCTTGGTGTCATCAGCAAACCTGCTGAGGGTGCACTCTGGCTCTGACAAACCCTGCTCAGATCCATACCAGATTTTCTAGGATGGACAAAGTGGTGTGTTCAGTATGCACAAGCACACCTGGACCACTGATGAGGTAGGAACTGTGTGGCTATGGTGCTAAGACCAAATAGGACAGAGATCTTCACATTGTATCTATGCCTGGAGAAAAGAGCTAACAGAGGTACCAAGCTCCCTCTTGCAGAAACAAAGGCCAAACCTAACAAGAGGTTGGAAAGTGAAGAGTTTATTCAGCAGCTCACAGTATCTGCATAAACTGAGAATGTCATGACCATTCCTTCTTGCAAGTGACAGGATCCCAACCAAAAATAGATATTCCAGTTTAAAGTGGAAAAGACATTCTGAATTTTAGAAAGAAACACACTGGCTAACTGTGAAAGTGGTATTTAAAATGCATGAGATTTCGAAGAGGGACAATTTCCTCCTTACATCATTGCTGGCCTTAAAGAACAGCATCAAAACATTGTGATTTGAGTCTTGCTCTGTCCCCTGCATGAGCAAATACCACTGGAGCTTGGTACTCTTCATTGCTTTTCACACAACTCCCAATGCATTGCTCAATCCCTCAAGCCCACCAGAAGCCAAATACCCAGCTTGGAGCCTGCCATCATCGCAGCAGCCACTCCTGAGCCTCATTCTGCCTTTTTTTCCTCTGAATGCAGTGCAAACATCAAGGCAGTCGAAGTCAGTTGCTTACATGGAGATCAATAATTTAAACAAATGGAGAAAAAGAAAGTTACCTTTACCTGATGCTTGGCACAGAGACTAAATATATTTCTCTTCAAGGACAACATGGAAATAAAGAGATCTTTAATTTTTAATGGACATTTAAAACCTCTTCAAGAGGAGCATTAGAATCCATGGGGCTTTTTTATTTGTTTCTGGTTTTTTCAAGTTTTGAAATGTGAACTATTTATGTGCAACTAACAAAACTATTTTCCAAATGGGGGACAGAAGCACAGTCTAACTGGGGAGGTGTTTCAAAACAAGGTCACGTCATTACCCCAGCACTTCCCAAGGAAGCCTCTTCCTCCACCCTTCAAAACCAAAAGTTGCACTGTCACAGCAGTGGCTGTGAGAAAGCTACTGAGAATAGAGAAAGAAGCCAAGAGATTCCCTGTACTTTCTTCCTCTGTCTTGCAGAGACTGGAGAAGAGCAGGCCACACTGTCTGGGAGCAGTATAGGGTATCTGCAGACGTTTAATGTTTGCCACCAGTCTGGCTGCAAAGCTGGCAAGAGACCCTTGTCTGCTCCAGCTGAGGCTGCTCCAGGACACTTGTATTCACTAATGAAAAGCTCTTCCTAGTGATGGAATAGTAGCAGTTTGTGTCTTACCTAAATGGGCCCTTTTGAGTACGAAGTACCTGAGGACACTGATGTGCATTTCACCTGTCGAGTAAAATACTGAAGGTGCAGCCAGGTGCAGCAACGAAAACCAGCAACGGGATACTGGTTTTCCTCCATAGCGCCCTCATGCGATGGCAGTTCCCTGCTGACCCAAACTGACAGCTAGGCACCGAGGCCCTTAGATCCTATGTAGGTTTTGCTACCAGACCCAAAAGTTGCAGTGCAGGGAGTGTCTGGCTTCATAGCTGCAGCAGCAGAGCACTGAGCACCAAGAGGTACTGTGCAGGTAGAAAATGAGTGACACACTGGTAGGGAGGTGGAGAGCTGGGATTAAATGATCTTTCTATAGGCCCTCTGTAGCAAGGTTGCCCAGTTACCCAGGGGATGAGGAGGGGAAAGATTTTCAGCTGCTTTAATGTTTCTTCTCCTACAGCACCTCTCCTTCTCACTGCCTATCTTTTAGCATCCATAGCAAATAAGCAGGTGGCCTGCAGATGGCAATTTCTTTCAGCTCACAAACCCTGATCCGTTCCTTTGGCAGATCAACCACAGGTCCTGTAGCAGTCACATTATAGAGCTTCCATTGTAATGCTCTCAAGTAAAGCAGCACCTCTCAATTCCTACTGCTCTGTTTGACTCTAACCAGTAGCTCCCAATACCAAACTTCTGCATTTCTACTGAAAGAGCACTTTAGAAAGCCCTAAATTATAACAAAGTTTCTATTTTTTTCCTCCCAAGTAAACAGTTTTGTTTGCCTTGCAATAAAATTCACATCCCTAAGCTGTCAGAATCTGATGAGTTCAAAACTGACTTTTTCCAGTATACAGAATGAAGACTGAGTTGTTCTGACTGCTCTGGCCTCCAGCAGGAGCAAAGACTGAGCTTTCTAAATACAGGAAATCTAGCCAAGCTGTAATAATGATGAGGGAAGACTGACACTTTTCTAAGGACTATTTTTGGGCTAAATTCTAACATATTTTGGAAATGTTGTGGAAGTAATACCTCTGGAAGCCAGAAGGTCAGTCTTTCTGATGAGTGCTGGCTTCTTAACATTGTGCCACCAACAGACACAAAAAATAGATATATTCCTCTTAAACCCATTCTCAGAGACAGTTGTGGAAATGTACAATTTGCAGCTCAGCCAGAGATAAGCATTTGAAATGTTAGCCCACATTACTGGTTTGGAGACAATGGTGGGAAGTGCCAAGCAACTTATAACCAGTGCAGTCCATTTTGTCTCTAACAAAAGAGGTCATTAGGCTTTGGACAAGGTAGTTACATGACACTGGGTGGCATATTTTCCATTCATGGGACAGATACATTATGCTGAGAAATACATACAAGCACACACAGTTATTGGAATAGGGGAACAAGTTTTCCTTGTCCATCCTAGATTATACAGAATGCTACTGTGTCTTGTCTGGAAAATGTGTATTGTGTACCCATATGAAAGTAACCCTGACTAAGGTGTGGAGACAAACACATGCTGGCTACTTGTGACACATCTTTTCCAATGTTGGTTAACACAAAGTGCTGGGATACCATCAAGTACTGCATTGCTGTCCTAACTGTTGTTCAGGGCATTTGTGTGGTTCCCCCATTCCCAGATGGTCCAATTGTGCTTCCGTGCTGGGACCTGTCCTGAGCAGTTTTCCCTCCTGTAATGAGGACTCCAGCACAAGGCTGTGCTGTAAGTCTGGAAAGCTCTCTGTGCCCATACAGAGCAGACAGACTATTCCAGCAAAACCTTTTCTCTTAGATGATTCCATCCTTGTGATCTGCAGCCCAGAGAAGATCCCTTCCCCTCACTTGAGCTGTAGATATGAGGTTCTAATTTGACATTTCCGAGACAGAACTTGCTAACTGGACTGTGCTTTTCAGCTGTTGGGGCACGCTGTGCTGGCAGGAAGGGATCAGCCCAGTTTTCAGGGCCTTGGAGCAGTTTAGCCATGACAGTCCTCAGCACAAACACATCTACTCTGACTGTACCAGAGATGTGAAAGCCGATTATTTTTGTTCCTTGTTTATGTGCAGGTTTTACCCTCTAGAATTTGTCAGTTTGGGATGCTGTCCTTTAGATGGCACTGTTACCACTTTTAAGAAGGATTGCTGCTGGCTACTTTGCTGAACAGTGACAAAACCAGGCCAGGACTGTGATTATTAATTATTGGGTTTACAAGCCCGATCAGGTCAGGAGTGACCCAAGTCAGAGGCGGCCATTCGTGACACTTGCTCTAAAACGTTTTCATGTTCTCCTTGTCATATAACACTCCATCTCTGACCAGTCACATGTTCACTGTGGGGTATCCCTCAGCATAAAGGGTGGTATCGATGTGATGAACGACCAGCACTAAGGATAAATGCCAGCTCTTCCTTTTCAAAACAAGTTTGAACCAGTTTACAAAGCCAACAGGAGTCATGCATGCTTATCTGAGGGCTTTAGCGAATGAGTCTGCTAATTAAATACCAATTAGAAGCCATCCACAGGCACTGCAACCATTACTTTTCATAACTAGCTAAATGCTGCTGTCAGAACCACTGCTTTGAATTTTTTTTTTGTCTACTGCCTCAGTCATTACCTGATGAGGTTTATTCCCAAGACAACTAATGGATTTAGCTGTCATTTTATGGGTCTGTGTTAAGTACTGCTACATGTAGTACACTCTTTGATGTGTATTAAATGAATCTTGGCTATTAAGACCATTTTTGAGGATGAGATGAGAAAGGTAAAGAGATATGATTCCAGGATACAATTTAGCAGTGTCCTGGAACAGCCAGAAAACAAATCTAACAAAATGTAAAGAAAAAAGGTGATGCAACCTTCAGGCTGCTACAGCAAGAGCTTAAAATTGGAAGCACTCCAAGAAACTGACAGTGTGAGCAAACATTCTTTGCTACATATTGACGTTCTCTTTCTTCATCTAAACATGTTTGTTGGGTCACTTGCATTGATGCTTTCCTCAGCTTTGGAGAGAGAACAAGCACCGTGAGCAAGAAATGAGACCCACAGACACAAGCAGACTCCTACCTGTGTGCAAAACACTTGATGGCTTTTAAGACTTAGTCCAATCCTTGCTGCCTGGGAGCACATTTTCCAAGGGAATTTAGTTCCAGTTCAGAGAAAAATCTGTTTTGGTGTGGTGTAAGGAGAGAGAAACATACTAAAATGAGGCTATGGGTGACTATGGCTCTCTAGCATAAAGTAGGACTGGGCCCTCGGCTGAGCAGATTAGAACTGCCAGCCGGACAAATCAGCCCCAAACTTCCCTGGAATAAGCCCCCAACTTATTCCTGAATGAGTATTATTCCCTTGCCAAACTGCAGTTCTACTCAGACTTCAGCCATTTGGCCTGCAGGCTTCTCAGAAACAAACACACTGTTATTATTATTATTATTTAGAATGGGAAAAATGTCTTTTTCCATGCCTGCCCTATCTGGAAGCCAGCCGATGGGATTTTGCTCAAGGTTTCAAACAATAATGCCATCCCAGAAAACGTCTGCAGATTGTATTTTCAAATGACACTCAAAACCTTGGAAGTCTGTGTCTGTGTTGCAACACAACAGGCTACCCAATTACAAAACTGCTTGAGTAGACCCAGATCATCCCACTTGCATCTAGGCTCTCAACTTAGGCATTGAATTTAAAAGTGGGGCAGACTTTAGCCTCCTTGGAGGCCTCGGTTGAGGCAGTCAAGCACCCCAGGCAGAAATCCAGATTTCTGGATTTTTGGTGCTGTAAAAAGTCTTCTGAAAGTGCTGCCCTGCCTCCATTCGCTAAAAATGAAGCCTGAAACAACTGTCCTCCTAAAGTAGGTACCATATCTGAGTGCCCAGTGGGCAACTGTTTGGCTCACGCTGACTGTGCACCTCATCGCCCGGGGAAGCCAGGAGTGTGTTTGTTTGAGAGAGGTCAACTTCAAATTGCTCCTGCAGTGAATGTGCAGATAAGTATACTCCAGGGAGACCAGTCAAGCCCATTTTGGACAACCAAGATGACCATAGGTAAGCAAGTCCAGTAGCACACCTGAAAAAAATCTACGCCTAATCTTGCCCAAGCCTGAAGGTGCTTGAATTCCACAGGCACTCAGAGCAGCACTACTGCAAACCCCTAGATGGCCTGGCAGTGCAGAGGAGCTGGGAACATAAAGTACAGCTATGCCCATCCAGGACCTGGAGAGGATTTTATTAAATATATTCCCCTGAGGTGTCCAATTAAGGAGACATTCTCAGGACCGATCTAACATGCACCAATGGGATGAGAGTCATCTCAAATCTCAGTTGCAGCAGCTGTTCTCATTTAAAACATATCCAGAGGAGATGAAGGAGATATGCCCAAGCTTCCAGATTTCCTTCAGCAAATTGTGTGAGGCATGAGATAAAAAATCTCTCCCCAGTGGACAGCACAGACAAAGATGAGTAGACACTGCTCTGCCCTTTTTTGTTTCCCTCTGCTTTAATCAAGGACACTCCACAGTCAGCTTCCAAAAAAAAAAAAAAAGGGAAAAAAAAAAAAAAGCAGCTTTTCAAATGCCCATCAAGCCTAGAAATGTCAAGACTAAAGAAAAAGAGAAGGAAAATCCCCTGGGAAGGTATTTAAAATATTTAGTACTTTTAAAAAATTCCCTGGGTTTTTTCAGTTCAGTGCAGCTCCCTCTGGCAAGATCAGCTCCTGCTTAGGGAAAAGTGTGAACTACACTATTTGTTCAAAGGTAACCTTTCCCACCAATAGAAAAAGCAACTGAACAAAGTGTTTCAGAATGTGTTTGAATCAGTGTTTCGTTATTTACTTGTCTTTCCCCCTTTTCATAGTGGAAGTTTACTCTTGTTTCTTTCAAAGGCAGACAAACAGGCAATCAAGGATACAATCCAAACCTTGGCTAGCTGTGTTACAAAGTAGTTGGGACACCAGCGTAACCTGGTATTGGTACAAATTAAATGGTCGTCAAAGGAACCACTTCCAGACCTCAAGAGCCCAGCTAGATTTCCTAGATGACTAAATGGCTTTTGAAACAAGCAATACCTACAGGTCCTTTGTGGTTGCTGTGATCATCTTTTAAACTTCACTCATTTTGTCTCAGATGAAGTGAATAAATAAGCTTCTCTAATCACTGACATTTTCTTTATGTTCTCTATACCTGCTGCATGTAATCTCCTAAATGCTGAGATGATGTTATTCTAACTTCTTTAGGATCTTGCACATCTGTATCAGGGACACTGTCTGATCTGTGGTGAACAGGAACAGTAGGTAAATAAAACTGTGAGAAAGCAAATATTTTCCTTCATTCAACACCTTTGGTTTACTAAATGTATGGATTGCTCTTGCATTTGTTCACAAGTACATCTCAGTTACACTTTCCATTTCAGCACTAGCTGTCAGGCTGGGACTACTAAGCTTATGCATCTGCTTCACTCCTAAAAAGCACCCTGAAACCCATCTGTGCTTGTGACAAATGCTGCAGTCACAATTATTGCTCCTCCATGTTCCTGAACTTTGATTTTCAAATACATAGCATCAAATAAATAATTCCCTCCTCGTAATAACTGTTGTAAGGAACTGCATGCTTTGCTCCCAAGAACAAATTTTCAGTGACTGTGGAATAAATTCAGGCAAGTGGCTGGTGTAAAGGCAAACTATCTTTCCAAAGGTCAAAAGTATCCATTGTACTCACCTGCCTGAAAAAGTGCTGTGTTGTTACAGCAAAGACGTCAAAGCCGTGGATGGCCCTTTTAAGCTCATCTTGAATGTTGCTCAGTTGCCGTGACTGCTCATCACACTTTTCCTTCAGTCTCTGAATGAATTGCTTTTCAGCATCTCGGCTTTCTCCTGGTTTGGGGGAGAAGCCATTCCTTGGAGTGGTTGGTCTTTGCTTGGGATGTCCTACAAAGGAGAGAGAAAAAGATCACCGGGATTACTTACATTTATGCATGCACATAACCACTATGTGTTTCCAGGGCCTTTGGACTCAGCCCTATAAAAGAAAAAAAGGTTTGCAGTATGCCCACAGTTTGCAATGACTTTCAAAAAAAGAAAGAGAACAGCACAATGTTCCTCCCTATGGGCCAAACCTCAGAGATTTGTAAAAGCCATCTCGCCACAGGCTCTGAGCCTGAAGATTGCTACAAGTTGAGGAGAGCTGTCGTAAGAGTATCTTACTGAGGTTGTCAGAGGAAGGATTCATCACACCTATTTCAGACATCTACAGGATGCATCTTGACATGTGATGTTGAACTCTCCTGAATGGCAGTGAGAGAAAGGGGCACTTCCAGGTTGAGGTTCACTTTGTCCTACTGTGGCTATTGAAAACAGCTGGATGACATTTACACTCTACATACACCGTGTTTCTTCGGCCACCTGAGCCTCGAACTTGGTGAGCTGACAGAGGTGCCAGATTTCCTTTGTCTCTGCAGATTTTCTTTTGCTTCCCAATGGGACAATGTGGAGCTGGAGCTGTCCTTCCCCAAATGCAAACACAGCATGGATTGTCACTATTTCTTTTTATCAACAATATTGTAATCCGCCTTCCCAGTTCCCCTTGCCCTACCCTTTGTAACACTTGCAAAGTTGCGATACAAACCAAATATGTACAGAAATGCCACCATGGCTGCTCTCTCTCTGCACCATTGGTCATGCCAGAATCACTATAAGCCTGCCCATAAAAAGGAGTCCAGACAGACTCTGGCTCCTCTTGCGTCCTCTGAATTGGCTTGAAGCAAGCCTGATCCTGTATAAAGATGTAGTCAAGGTACCAGGTGAAACAGTGTCATACTCACATGAATGGCACAAAACCTAAAGCTTACTCATGATAAATCTGAGAAATGAGACTTTCATCGTAAGCTAAGTTCATATCTTGCTTAACTATCCATTTCTCTGGATATACTCAGTTGTAAGGATGAAGTAGGAAGGGGTAGTGTTTTGGAAGTGTCAGGTTGCTGAAGCCACTACTTGGAAAACACATTTGCCTTTATCTTAGGTTTCTGAGAACTCTGCAAAAATTCATGGTCAGCTGGGCAATACCTTTGCACAACTTACAGATTCTTTTTGCTATCCTCAGTCTGTCCTCAGCTGATTCTTTTTAGCTCATTCCTGCATACTGACCAGAAATCTCTGGTTCTCTTCCTCAACTCCTCCCACTAGTCTCAGGCTTTTAGCATAGGAGGTAGAGTCAGTAAGAAAGAGGGAGAGAACAGAGTCAGATACCTTTTCTCATGTGTTGCTAGAGATGGTAGACATTGTTCTGGATATGGAAGAAAAAAGAACATTTCTGTACTAGCAGAAAAGCTTGTGTATGCAAGAACATGAAAAAAAAATTATCTTGTATTTCTATAGTCCTGTAGTATGCAGGTCCTGAAGAGTAATACAGAAACGTCTCCAACCAGTCCTCAGCAATGGATGTAAGAGGGAAAGGTCTTCTGCCAGGGATACCACCTACCCCTTTCCCGCAAACCAGAAGAATCCCTTTGCAGAGATGCATCTGCTAGTATGAGTTTGAGCCAATTTGTAAAGCAGAGCATTGTCCAGAGGTAATTCTGACAGATGTGCTTTAAGATATTTTAGATCTTTAAGACTGTAGCCTGAGTGCAAGTGTATCCGTAGGGCAATTTTACTGAATTGGGTAGGGAAGTAGCATGACTTTGCCAGAGTAATACCCTATCAGTCCTTTTGGTTGGTTGGGTGAGGTTTTTTAATACTTTTTCCTTCCCCCGCTCACCCCCGATCTCCAGCTTGTGTGGAGACACTGGGACCATGTCTTGCAACTTGTTTGACTACATTCTTATTCCAGGCTAAGCTTACAGGGATCTAGCTTCAGCAGAGATACTCCCTCATGTCTCCATTGTGAAGAGCCACAAGTGCCTTTGAAAAGCAGCCTTTGAAATTCTCTGTGCCCATGACTTTGTGCCATGACAGCATGTCAAGGCTAACTTCATCACGTTGCAAGGCCCAAGTAATACAAGATGGGATGGTAGAGAAGGACTTTTTGTTGTAAGAGAGTTCAGCCAGTACAGCTATTGACCTTTATCAATTTTTGTATTAAAGCCTGAAAACCTTTCTGTGCAGGAATGATACTTTCTTACAGATTCTTCCACTCATTTAAAGGAGCTCTTAACTGGGCAGTAGGTATCATCACAAAATATGGTATTCATAAAAGCAACATCCATAAATATCTGCCTCTTTAGTATAAAAATTTCAAGTTGTTTAGGCAGCATGGTGATGTTACAACAGAAGGCATAGAGAGGAGTGTAGGAGGAAGCCCTTGAAATCAATCCAGTTTTAATTAAGACAGAAACCCATCAGGTTGTTTTGTCTTCTATCTTCCTGGCTTCTCTGTTCACTGGAACATTTGAAATGCACATCTCCATGTTGTCCTTGTCGGTATTATAAGCTGTCCTTGTAAATTAAACTGTGCTATTCTCCTCAGGGATAAGCCTGAATTTCTTGGTTCATTTTGGGCTGAAAAGCAGCTTGCTAAGCTTATTCTGCCACTGATGTCTCTTCTCTGCGGCTCTGCACAAAACAAAGTATATATTAATGATGCTGGCCCTGATCCTGAGTGTCCTTTTTGCTGATGGTGGGACCAGGGGGGCAGACCCAGTGTACGCTGAAGTCACTGCACCCCTTTGATCCACTTTAAAAGCCTCCAGGTGTTTTTTATCTGCTTGAGTGTTTGAACTAAGGGGACATAACAAGTATATACTCATAATTAACACAGTCCACGAGGATTTAGATGGGGAATGCAATTTATTTGCCTTTTAACTGTGGACTTCCCAACATTTTGGTAAGAAAAGAGGAAACTGCTTGTTGTCAATCCTCTTGAAGTAATCTGTAGAGTGACATGCCAGAAACAGACAGCACTGTCCTGCAATGGAGTGAAAGGAGAGCACCTGCATAGAATCATATAAATGTTTCAGTTGGAAGAGGCCTCCAAGGTCATCAACTACAACCATCAAAATATGGCTGGACACCTATATACAGTAAATGCACCTATGTACATCTGCTCCTACACACAGGCTTCAGGAAGTGTATGGCATCAATAGAAAAAACTGAGATCCCTACAAGATCTTTTATTTCAAAACTCCCTTGAAAGTCTTCAAGAGGATGGGTCCAAATGATGAAGATCAGATTCAAGGCTGACAAAATTGTAGAACAGTAAAAAAGTCACTACTAATTAAAAGGATTACCTGTGAGGAGGCCAGTAACAGGGAAAGCAATCTATAAACAGCACTCACATTTAAAAGCCTGTTCCATGGCCACATGTAGCTGTGGTAGAGTTACCTGGGAACACACATGCTCTCCTATCACAAAGCATAAATGTCACACGAGTTTGTGATCCTGGTGCCAGAAAGCCCATGCTACTGCCTCTTAGCCCCAGCTACACTCACTCCTTGTCCTATTCAATGGCTGCTTTGATTATTTTGTGACATTGTTAGCTAGGTGAGAAGATTGTCTTTATTGTTTTGTTATTGCTATTTCTTCTATACAGAGAGAGTGATTGCCCATTGGAATGAGCTGCCTGGGGAGGTGGTGGAGTCGCCATCATTGAAGGTGTTCAGGAGGAGGCTTGATGGGGTGCTTGGTGCCATGGGTTAGTTGTTTAGGTGGGTTGGATTGGTTGATAGGTTGGATGCGATGATCTTGAAGGTCTCTTCCAACCTGGTTTATTCTATGTATTCTATTTCAAAGAACTTTAAAAGCTACTTCAAAAAATAAACAAAGATGAGATTTATTTTCCTGTTTGGTCCTTAGTGATTTTAGGTTACCATAATTTCAGTCACCCAGGTTTAAGAAGTCCTGAATCAGTCTGATGGAGAGAGGGCAGTTATTCAGCCTCTCATGAGAGTAAAGAAACTTCTGAGGTCTCAGGAATTAGATATACCAAAAATTTAAGCCTTGAAAGTCAAGTCAACTATAGAAATGTAGGTCTCCTTAAGGCAATACAAATATGCCTATGCTTCATTTTGCTTTCTAGTTCTAGTGAGGAAACAAATCATCTCTACTGCTTCTACAGCCACAGTCAGTGCTGGTGCTTAAACTGAACTCCCACTGCTATAAACGCTGGTGAGCTGCCGGTCTTGCACTCTCTGCAGCAAATTTGTCTTTGGATCTCTCTTGGTGATCTCACCAGGTGCAAAACAGCCTGAGAATCACATGATTCAGAGGACAGTGTTAAGTTCACCTTTTTACTCTAGTATCATAGGAAGGAGAAGAATAGGGATTGAATTTAGTAAACATGAGGAGATTCTTGATGCAAATGATGGGAGTCTAAGAGCTGTTCTACATCTTCTATACTTTACCAAATGAAGAAATATGGAGTTTCACCCACCCCTAATTATAATTCAAGTATCATATAGCTGTAGAGATGACATTTACATAATTTAATTGAAGTCCAAATATGAAGCAACAGAACAGACTATAAAGAGCAAGCACAATTAATTCAGTGGGACCACAGCCACTTATTTCTGCAGCAATTAAATCAACCAACGTCTAGCCTTAGAAAAGCCTTCAGGTACCCTACACACTTCTTAACAGACATAGAGATAAGTTATTTACAATAAACAAAGGTATTCTTTAGAAATGCTAAACCCATGTGTTTGTGCCCAATATAGACAGGTAAATTTACCATGTTCCAGGAGCACTCTGAAGATTATTTCCATAGATAATCCCTTTTCCAGTTACGCATGGAAATATCCCAGAAAGTTTAGTGCCTCTGCACATTATTTCACTATATGTGTTCTCTTTTATATAAAAGAGAATTGTAACAATGCAGGATACCCCCCTCTGCTGTTAAACATGTAATAGCAGCAACTCTTTGCTTTGAAGAAGAGATGATAGCATGGCTGTAATGAAGAAAACAGAAGTCCATTTAACTCATGCATGGGTATGATAAATTCTGATGTATTCATCCAGCTTAATGAACCCTGGACAAAATCACTCTTCTCTTAAGAATAGCAGTTCTCAGATTTTAGTGCATTAACAAGAGATGCAAGCTCAACAAGTGTAAATCTTCCCAGAAACAGTGCTTTTGCATTCATAAATACCTGGTGAATGGAGCTTGGTAGCTGTTACTGCTGATCTCTTAGGAGATGAGACAGCTGGTCTGTTGGCATCCTGATCTTTTTGTACTTCTTTCTTTACACCTGTTTTTGGAGGGAAAAAAAAGCCACAACAGAAAGTAGAGTTGGAAAGAAATTCACATTATAATTCTTGGCAATCATGTCACTAAGATATGTACCAGAAGGGCAAAATGTAAGTATTTCACTAATACACATTCAGAGCTTCACACAAGATGCTACATAGAACATCTGTGTTGGATGCCAACCTGCCACTTCTGCATACATGAATGTGTGTGCATGCCTGAGCTGATATGGACAACACAGTCCAGTGCAGAGACACGAAGATGATTAAGGGAGTGGAACATCTTCCTTATGAGAAGACACTGAGGGAGCTGGGGCTCTTTAGGTTACACTACATTTAGCATGTGTCTGGGGCTAAACTACAGCAGTTACTCTGTCACCCAATGAGGCCCTCCCAGTACAGAAGAAGAATCAGGAAAAGGAGAGAAGACCAACAGGTTGAAATGGAAACGGATTTAATGAACTAGCCAAATTAAATTCAATGTCAATACAAGACATAAAGTTACACTCAGCCCAACAAAGCGTAGCAGTCACGATACAAAGGAAGGCAGTCCTAAAGTCAGTGAGTGAAGTACAGTGAAAAGGGGCCCAAACCAGACACCCAGACTGAAGGCTCCAACAGGATGCTCCCTTCTCTTCAGCAAACTTCCCTCTTTATAGTGAATGTGATGCTTATAGTCTGGGATACACCTGTGAGGTAATTCAAGTCAGCTGTCCTGGCTGATTCCGAACTGATAAAGGCCTCCAGCCCATGGCTGGCCTGGAATTCTGTTGCAGCAAAACCAGGAGATGTGCAAAGCTGACTTAAGTTATCTGCAGGGCCCTGCTCTATCAACATTGTCCAGATCATCGAGTCCAACCTGTCACCCAAGACCTCATGACTAGACCATGGCACCAAGTGCCACGTCCAGTCTCCTCTTGAACACTTCCAGGGATGGTGACTCCACCACCTCCTTGGGCAGCACATTCCAATGGTGAATTACTCTCTCCGTGAAGAACTTTCTCCTCACCTCGAGCCTAAACTTCCTCTGGCGCAGCTTGAGACTGTGTCTTCTTGTTCTGGTGCTGGTTGCTAGAAAGAAGAGACCAACCCCTTCCTGGTTACAACCACCTTTCAGGTAGTTGTAGAGAGCAATGAGGTCACCCCTGAGCCTCCTCTTCTCCAGCTTTCCTCCTCACTTTAATTTTCTGTTGGGAGGAAATTCAGTGTCTATTATTATTTCTCCCACCACTGGAGCTCTCTGTTTAGGGGCTCAAGAGGGTCTGTCAGTTGTCCAAGCTTTGAATTCACTAACTGGCTCTGGTACCAGAGAGATACAACTTCATCTGAAAGCCAGAGCAGCCACCCAAACTCAACTCACCCCTCCTTCCCATCTCTAACTCCCATCAAAATAGCTGTGGAGACCATGCTGAGTGCAGTAACATGAAAGCCATGCCCTGCTGGTTTGCCTGTGGTGTGAGAGGCACAGCCTCAGGCTTCCATGCAGAACAGACTAACCAAGAAAGTAAGGAAGAACAGCAAGAAAAAGCAAATCCCAGAGACATTAATATTTGCTTTCCTTTTTTACTGTTACAGTTTGCTGGGGGGATGTATTCTAGCCTGCAGTATTGTGTCACAGCCCCTGGATATACAGGGAAAAGGGATTTAAGGCAAAACACTTGTCAGAAAGCAAAACCACTGTTTGCCTATGCTTATAGACAACTTGCAGGAAAATGTCTAACAGAATCTGAAATATATGAAGCAGGAAAACAAATCCATATTTTCTTGGTTGTGCTTAAAGACAATGGCAGTCCAAAAGCTAACAGTATCTTCCATTTTGCTTAATGCAAATGTGATCTAAGAGTGCAAATGTGATTTAAGAGTGATTGCACATTGGAATGGGCTGCCTGGGGAGGTGGTGGAGTCGCCATCACTGGAGGTTTTTAGGAGAAGACTTGATGGGGTACTTGGTGCTGTGGGTTAGTTGCTTGGGCGGTGTTGGATTGGTTGATGGGTTGGACGCGATGATCTTGAAGGTCTCTTCCAACCTGGTTTATTCTATGTATTCTATGTATTCTATGTATTCTATGTATCTGTCTATTTTGGTAGTAGAGAAAATTGATAACTTTATATGGGGGTCATAATCTTCAGGGATACTTACTGGATGACTAATTTTCTGCCCTCTCCAAAGCCACAGCTGGTCACGGTTGCTGTATCAGGCTTGTATTTAATGCATCGTTCAGCCTTCCACTTCTCTCTGAACCAGGACTTGCAAAGAGCAAGCTGCAGACACAGCATTTGGCATGCACCGGAACCTGAGCTTCATATTTTGTAGCATCAGCTCACAGAATTTGCTTGCAGAGTGCTTCTATGAAGAGCACATGCTCACACGCAAGCCCTGTGTCAACCTATTTGTGGGAGGATGGCACAAGAGAAGGTCTAAGACCCTCCTTCACTCTTTCTCATTGATCATAGGCAAATGCATCATCAGCCATCACAGACTGGGAAAACCCAAATTTCTTCATACTTTTTACTTTTGTCCATCTTCATTTCTCTGCTCGTTCATCATTGGAATGTGCTGCCCAGGGAAGTGGTGGAGTCACCATCCCTGGAGGTGTTCAAGAGGAGATTGGACGTGGCACTTGGTGCCATGGTCTAGTCATAAGGTCTGTGGAGACAGGTTGGACTCGATGATCCTCGAGGTCTCTTCCAACCTTAGTGATACTGCGATACTGTAAATTGGACAATGTTGAGGCTATGATTTTCATCTGTGATCAACAGTTTTTACAGGGAAATAACAGGATGTAAATTTCCTGTTTGCCACCTACTACAGCATATTTTACTACAGAGCAGGAGATAAAATAAATTTATGGTGCCATTTAATTACTGGGGACCGAGGAAAAGCAATCTGAGATGGGAGCCGTGAGACAAAATCAGAGGCTGTTTTGTAAGGTACAGTTTATATGGTTACAAAATCAAGTATTACTTTTCTATGACAATGAGGCCTGGGTTTTTTTCCTGTGGTTTTCAAAATAAAAATATTATGCACAAATGGGCCATATACCAAGTTCCTCTGTAAATTTTGCTATGGCAAATGTCAAACAGACAATGGTAGGGAAAGTGCCTTACTGCTTTCAGCAGTAACAAGGGACACATAAATACTTAACTACTTTTGTTTCTGAGACATTGTGCAGGAAAAACACCTGGGAAATTAGTTCAGCCACTTAACCTTAAGCAAAAAGCAAGGAACAATTCCCCAATTAGAGCTCAGTTGGAGGAAAAGAGAGAAAAGAAACAAAGCAGCCCAGCAAGCACCACTGTTCCGTACAGGGCAAGTTGAGCTCTGCGGAGAACAGTGAGAATTCTGTGTGGGCACAGACGGCGATTGGAATGGAATGGAATGGAATGGAATGGAATGGAATGGAATGGAATAGAATAGAATAGAATAGAATAGAATAGAATTAACCAGGTTGGAAGAGACCTCTGAGATCATCGAGTCCAACCTATCACCCAACACTAACTAATCAACTAAACCATGGCACCAAGCGCCACATCCAGTTTCTTCTTATGCCTGTCAGAATACAGAATACAGAATTAACCAGGTTGGAGAAGACCTTCAACATCATCAAGTCAAACACCATCTGATCAGCTAAACCGTGGGACTAATGCCTCATCCAGTGTCTTTTTAAACACTTCCAGAGATGGTGACTCCACCACCTACCTGAGCAGCCCATTCCAATGGCCAATCACTCTTTCTGTGAAGAATTTCTTCCTAACATCCAGCCTAAACCTCTCCTGGTGCATCTTGAGACTGTGTCCTCTTGTTTTGATACAGGTTGCCTGGGAGAAGAGACCAACTCCCACCTGGCTACAACCTCCCTTCAGGTAGTTGTAGACAGCAATGAGGTCTCCTCTGAGCCTCCTCTTCTCCAGGCTGAGCAACCCCAGCTCTCTCATCCTCTCCTCACAGGGCTTGTGCTCCAGACCCCTCACCAGCCTTTCTCTGGACATCTTCCAGCAACTCAACATCTTTCCCAAAACTGAGGGGCCCAGAACTGGACACAGTACTCGAGGTGTGGCCTAACCAGTGCTGTGTACAGGGGCAGAATGACCTCCCTGCTCCTGCTGGCCACACTTCCTGATACAAGCCAGGATACCATTGGCCTTCTTGGCCACCTGGGCATACTGCTGGCTCATGTTCAGCCTAATGTCAACCAGTACTACCAGGCTCTTTTCTGCCTGGCTGCTCTTCAGTCACTCTGACCACAGCCTGTAGCGCTGCCTGTTGTTGTGGCCAATGTGTAGAACCTGACACATAGATGTGTTAAATCTCACGCTGTTGGACTCTGCCCCTCTGTCCAGCCTGTCAAGGTCCCTCTGCAGAGCTCTCCTACTCTCTAACAGACCAACGCCGGCCCACAGCTTGGTGTCATCTGCAAATTTACTGATGATGGACTCAATCCCCTTGTCCAGATCGTCTGCCCTGGAATTGTGGGAGATCAGCAGAGACTGAAACAGGTTGTGAGCAAAGATGCAAATAGGTATCTTGGCAAGGACAAAACAGCAGGATTAACAACAAGGGGGTGAAACAAGGATAAATACCCTCCTTCAGTCTGTAAGATTAGGAGAGCTCCTGAGGTGTGGTAGGCACAGCAACACAGCAACCAAGGAAGTGAGAACAGTCTGTGTAGCAAGGAGAAGCCAGTGCACAGCACAGTCCTGCTGGGAAGGGACTGGGGTGAAAGGCACATGGAGCAAGCGGTTATTCAACTTCTACTTCATAAGCAGATGGGTTCTGGTGGCCTCTTCGTGGCCCTCCCTAGTGCAGAGGGGTTTAGAAAGCACACAGCAGGCAAAAGAAAGGACAGTCTACAGGAGCATACAATTATCGTTCTGCTCAGCTCATCACCCACAGGGAAATCTTGGGGAAGAGCTGCCTCTGGAATCAGGCCTTAAATAAGAGGTTGTGCTAAATGTTTTTTTCTAAAAATGGGGTTTGTTCTTTATTTTCTGTTTTGAAACAACAATAGTAAGTTGTTTAAAAGAGGAACACGTTGGTGTCCTGCAGGGAAAATTCATTTTTAAATGACGTGGGTTTGGGCTCTGAATTTGTCATTTCACAGAAATCTAGATTTTTCAGGTTTAAGGAAATCTGTAGGAGAGCATTGTCATGATGATCACCATAATATTATACTGCAGACTACGGCATAGCAGGAGGTTATACAGTTTGGTATTTACAATCTCAGAGTGCGCTGGAAGCATCTGAAAGGTTGTGATGTGTATGAAAAGACAGAGACTCCACAATAACTCGGGAAACAAGGCAAACATTTCAGTTGTTACTGCAGGCCTGAATGCACGTAAAACCTCAAAAATACTGACTGCCAGATGTATTTAGAACTGTCCAAAAGAGTTGTGTGTAGAATCATAAAGTAGCAAAAGAGTGATTGGGCTGCCCAGGGAGGTGGTGGAGTCACCATCACTAGAGGTGTTTAGGAAGAGACTGGATGGGGTGCTTGGTGCCATGGTTTAGTTGATTAGATAGTGTTGGATGATAGGTTGGACTTGATGATCTCAAAGGTCTTTTCTAACCTGGTTAATTCTATTCTATTCTATTCTAAAAAAAATATGTAAAATCCTCTTATAAAAAAAGCTGTTGTAGACAGCAGATGTTGGTCTCTTCTCCCAGGCAGCCAGTACCAGAACAAGAGGACACAGTCTCAGGCTGCGCCAGGGGAGGCTTAGGTTGGATGTCAGGAAGAAGTTCTATACAGAGAGAGTGATTGCCCATTGGAATGGGCTGCCTGGTGAGGTGGTGGAGTCACCATCATTGGAGGTTTTCAGGAGAAGACTTGATGGGGTGCTTGGTGCCGTGGGTTAGTTGTTTAGGTGGGTTGGATTGGTTGATAGGTTGGACGTGATGATCTTGAAGGTCTCTTCCAACCTGGCTTATTCTAGGTATTCTATGTATCTTCTTGAGACCTGCTGCACAGTCAGTGCTTGTATTTCCCTGTACCTTTCTGAATCTTTAAAAGCCAGTACAGTGGGGTAGGCTTCAATTTGCTTTCACACTTCAGACTGAAAAGATTCTAACAAATTATGCATCAAGTATTTATTTCAAAACAAACCCTGACTTGCTGTAGATACCATTAACAGTTCAATGGGACTGGCTGCATTCAGCTGGATTCCAGCTGTTCTCTCGTGTACTTTATCAGCTAACTAATGGAGTCTGCAAGTTTAAAAAAAATCCAGGGAATGGTTTTTAAGTCACTCACAGATACAGAGAGCCACTTTGGGTTTCCTTCTGCCTTTCCCCCTGATACCCATGATCGGTTGTGTCCTTGGTGAGTGAGGACACATCCATGCACGCATTGTTTGAGACAAAATGAGCCAAGCTGGAAATCTGATGGATTCTGCAGAATCCTAATTCTCTCTGGAGACTCTACTTCTTGTCATCTATGAGACACTGAAAGACTGAATAAGTAAGTAGATGTAGAAGAAAGACTACACATTTGTTGAAGTAGAAACTGCTAACCCTTGCGCTCTTCCCTTTGTATCAAATTTAAAGTCAATATGATATGAAAAAAAGGACACAGATTATTGCATTGGCTCATCTGAAAGTGATTGTTTTCTGTTTATATTAAAACTAAAAGCCTCTTTAACTGACATTGAAAGCTAAAGGAAAAAAGTAAACTTGACAAAACAAACCATGCTTTGGACTGAATAGAAAATCCCAGGGTAACTCAGAACATTCAGCATTAGTTGAAGAGTCAGAACAGCAACTACTCTTCCTGTCATTTTACATGGATCCCAAGGCATTTTATTGTTGTTTCCTCACGGTCTTGTGCTATGGCATGTTTCAGAGAGGTTCCCAGGACAGAGCCTGGAAAACTTGTCTTTGAATGACTCACTTTCACCTGCAGTGCAGTACTGCTTATCCCTGTTCTCAGTACAGGAACAAGGTGAATGTAACCCACCATGTATTGACTATTCAGCTTTTCATGGAAAGTGTTTGCCAAGGGAACAAAGCCACAGCAGGCTCTTCTCCCTTTGTCCCTGCAAGACTGGTGCTGACTTTCCCCCCCTCAGCTGATCTTAGCTCATCCCTCTTCCTCTTGCTGAGGTTGTGTTGTCTGGATTTTGCAGAAGCTGGTTAAAAGAAACACATACTATACACTGTGAGCTTGCTGCTGAGAGCTGTGATAACACTGGCCTCCTATTTTTCATCTTGACTGATTGTATTTAACAGCCTTCCCTCTTACATATGATTTACTGGTGCTTGTAAAAGTGCAGGAATGGACTGGGCTAGTGTTTTTAACAATTATTTTAATTGTCTTTAATTTAATGGGCCAGAGAGAAACAAGCTGCTCAAATTAATTCCTTATTGCTACTGCCATTGCACTCGAATTAGATTTCTTATGGGGAATAATGGTCATTTGTCTGTGAGATAAACATTAAATAAGAGTAATAACCAAGTTGAAACAGGTAGGCCATAACACACACACACCCCCCAAGCCTCACAACATGGCACAGAAAATATAGTATTCTTCAGCTCTCTAACTTCATAGACTGTTGGGTGGCGAGCCTAGTCTGGTGGGCAGAGCTGAGGTCTGGAACAAGCAGCAGCCTGATGACCAGGAGTTTGCATCGAGACTGCGGGCAGAAACAAGGGAGCCCAGAGTTGCATCGGTATTCAGTGCCCTGGAGGTGAACCACAATTTCAAAAGACAGCAGAGTTTGGAGATGCCAAGAAGGATTTTCTGTGGGTTTCTATGTTCTGAGAGAAGTATGTGGCTGAGTAAGACCAGACAGTGATGAGGCCATAAAGAAGCTGTATCACAATGAAGAGGAAAAAACTATGCACAATAAAAGCATAAAAAGTGTAAGTGGATAAAAACTATGGTCAGATGTGAATGACTCCTCAAACCCTTACACAGAATGATTGAACCATACTTTCTTGATTTTCTTTTTCTTCTGAATTGCATCCAAGTCTTGTGGCCTTTGTGGGAGCCATGCACTCAGCTCCTCACTGCAGACCTACCCTTTATCTAGATGCTCCTGCTCACAAGTTGCTCACTCTGAATGTGCAAAAAAGGCCATAGCACTACAAAACAAAACAGTGCCTGCACTTTTATTCACCTGTGGGTCCAAGATGTTCATAGCACATAGAATTGTGCAATCAGCTTTGTCAGAAGGACCTCTGAAGTCTTTTGGTCAAGCCTTCTGCTCACAGTAGATCTGACTACAGCAGGTTGCACAGGGCTTTGACCAGCTAACTTACAGATGTCTCTAATGATGCAGCATTCATCACCTCCCTAAACAATGTGCTCTAGTGTTTGACCATCTTCACAGGTGATCAAACAACCACCACCTTCACAGATGGGCAAACAACCACCACCTTCACAGATGGGCAAACAATGGTAATTTCCTGTGTTCCAACTGGAGTTTGGCATCTTTTGCACTGTCATTGTGAATGTCTGAGAAGCGTCTGCCTTTACTTTTTTTTTATATCTTCCCTCTAGAGAACTGAAGACTGCAATAAGATCTTCCTTTGACTTCTCTGAACAAACCCAGCACTCCCAGCCTCTTCTCCTGACCTGCTCTGTCACACATCTCAGTCCTTTGACCATCCTAGTGGCCACTCTGCTGCTCTCATTCCAGTATGGCACACTATTCTTATCCTGGGATTCCCCAAACTGGGCACAGTTGTGAGTGGCCACAGAAGTGATGAATGAAGGGGTAGGACCACTGATGCTACAGGCCACAAGCTTCCTAATGTAGCCCAGTGTGCCTCTAGTCGTTCTTGCTCCAAGGGCACTTTGTAGACTCAGATTCAACTTGCCATCTAGCAAGACCTCCAAACAGGTCCTCTTGGCAGAGCTGCTTTTCAGCCAGCTGGCCCCAGCCTCTCCTCTCAAATGGTAGTGTTCCTCCAAGGGGCAAGACCTCACTTTTCACTTTCACAGCCCTGGCAAAGTCCCTCTGAACTGCAGCCCTACTCTCCAGCATAGTGACCAATACCCCTTGATTTGCTATAATCTGGGAGCTTGCTCAGGGAGTGCCAATGGATGCTAAAGCCTGACAGATGGACTTTGTACCTCTAATCACAACATCCTGAGCCTGACAGTCTAGCCAGTTTCCACCCACCTCATTATTTGCCACAAAGCTGAGATACTCAGAGACTCTTCCCTAGACAGTCACAGAAGAACCTAGGCATGGGAAAGGAATTGCAGGGTAGAGGTTTCAGGCCACACTTGTGTTGTTTAGTGGCTACCAGCATGATTTTATGTGGAAAATGCTACTCCTAGGCTCTATTCGTGTGAGTTGCTTTTAGAACTGGAAGTCTGCCGCAGCCCAAACCGATGCTCCTGGACAGGAAATAGCCTAGTTCTAAAGCAATTTAATATTAATCAACTGATGGCAGCACTGCATGAATGCACTGTGCTGCTGCTGCTGGGTCCAAGCAGGGGCACCTGCATGGTCCTGCATTTTGTGACTTTCCAGATCTGTCAGCACCAGCTCAGGAGTCACTGCCTATCTGCACCTCCCTTTCCACTGCACAGCACAGACATGCTCTTCTTGGATTGCTAACTGCTCTGGTGTGTTATGCTGGGGGGTGGTTTATGGATCCTGAAGGGCTCACTAGATATTCCACTAGCTGCTTCATGCCAAATCAAAGGGGGTTTTGCCCAAATTATAGCAAAATTAAATCTTGATGTGATTTAGGTTCTGCATTGTCCTGTGATGAACAGCAATCTAAGAGGTCAGTAAAACAAATTCCCTGTGAGGGTGGGAAGCTGATAATGTGCTGTTCCTGAACATTTCCTTCTGCAGATGTTCTCACATTTTTAGAGACATTTGAAACAGAAAATTCAGTAGCCATGTGCCTCAAAGATTACACATTTTTATCCCCATCTGTGGAAAGGGGAAGCTTACATGTCTTTTCAGAGGTGGATTTTAGCTGCAAAGCTGCTGATGGAAAGCTGCTTTCACCTGTCTTTAAACAAAATATGAAACAACAATAGAAGTGGTAAATATTAGTTAGGTTATCACTGTATTTCTCAAAGAAACTGTTATGTTTAAATGAAATCAAAGAACCTGTCTCGCTTTTTGTAGGCAAGCATGCTTTTTATTTTCATTTTCTATATGCTTACAGGCATGCAAATATGAAAGGGGTTTAACAGCACACAAAAAGGGCTGTACAACACCCTGAAATCTAATTAAGTGTGCTCTTTCCATAGACTAGTTTAAAAGCAATCAGTTCATGTCTTCAAAATAATTTGCATGCCAATGATCTTCCACTGCTATTGTCCCACGCCGGAATTTTTTTGATCATCTGAATCACTACACAGCAACAATTCCAGAAGTCCATTTTCATTAATTAAACATGTTTTATTCCCTGTAGTCCTATTTATCTGACAGGCACTTTCTTCCTTCCTTTGTATTTTTTTTCTCTCCATGTGAATTTACAAGGCAGGTGGTCTTCTCAGCTACCATCCAACACAGGAAAGCTTTTGTGTGATTTCTGTTTGTGACAGGTTAGGCTGTGCCTTTAAGAAAAGGACAGCTACAGAATTCTCTAGCTGAAGGTTTAGGTGTAAAAAGGAAAAGAAAGATAATTCTAAATGAATTTCATTAGCAGATCAGTAGAATGTAGCTTTAAGAACTCACAGTCTGTCTTCAGTCTTGCTTTCATTCTTGGCCAGCCTGCATGCAGCTGACCTTGGACTGAAATTGATGAGAGAAGAAAACTAACTTTCTTAACAACTGCTTTGAACTAACGATTTTCCCTTAATATCCTTTTCTTTCTCTTTCTCCTTTTTCACCCAATTAACTACTAGGGGAAAAGGGAGGAAGGTGGAGAGGGATTCTGGGGGGAACCCGAGGGGGGATTCTCCTCAGGAGAGTCTTTCTGTGTTACATTCTTTCCTGTGTATTTTTGTATGTATTTTGTAAACACTGTATATTTTGTACATACTCACTGCATTTCATTCTGCTTGTAAAATACAGCTTTTCATTCACTTCTCTGACTGAGTCAGCTGTGCTTTATGTGGTGGGAGGATTAAACCTTCACATTACCACACTGTTGATTATTTTCCACTCATTGTTATAGGTAGATATGTTCCTTTATGAATTAATTTACTACTCAAACATCATTTAAATGGTGCATAGCTCTGAAATTCAGCTGTAATTCTTCCATCACCTGATACCTGTAAATCTCTGTATCTATCTATGCAATCTGTGAACCTGTGATATTGCACTCTTTCAGAAATATTATTGATATTTAAATGATTGCCATCCTTTTACTTTCATAAAAGATGCTCTGTGCCATACACTGAAACCAGAGCACTGGAGAATGTAGCTGCTTTTGCTTCTGCCTATTGTGTATACTAGCAACTTCCTAAACTTGCCAGCTGTCCCTATTCAGGATCTGTGTCTGACTGTTAGTATAACATAGCCAGGTACCTCTAGTTCACATGTTTAGCTTCCTCCCAGTATAAAACAGGCAAGTTTTACCTCAGTTGACTGAGCCTCCCTATCAACATCACACTACAAATTCAGCAAGGAGGTTGAAATTGGGTTCCATATGCTGATGCATCCAGTCTTTGCTGGTGCCTGGGTGGGAGGAGGCTGGCCAGGTGACTGAAGCCCCTGATCTCCAGACTGGGAGACAGTAATGTCAACTCTTCTCCAGTTGTCATGGATTTAACATGTTCTGGTAACATTTCTCCTGGCTCTCTGCTATTGTGGCTTGCATAAGCAAGTATGTGGACAATTCTCATCACATCCCTAGCATAGAAAGGCTATGGTAGGTTGCTAGGTTGAAACCTGCCTACAGTTTTGCACACTAACAGCTTCACAGCTGTGAGAAACTCAAGGAAACCTGAGCAGAAGCAGACAAATGGCCTTGCAATGGGAAGAACACAACTGACACTTCTCCAGTGCAAGCCTGGACCTTACATCTTCTGCATGGATCCATGCAACCACAGACACAAGCACTGAACATTCCAGGCTAGATAACCTGAAGGGAAGTAAATTCAATTCAGAACCTATGTTTCTGTGTCTCCAATAGGCCTATTAAGTCAGAAACAGCTAGACATTAACCACACTTTTGACACTATTGACCCACAAGCTTGACCAAATCAAAGCACAGGCGAAGAATTTCCTCTTGTTGCATCCATGAGACCAGACATGATTTCTGAAAGGTCATACAGAGACAATTAACAACTGCTCTAAAGGAAACCACCAAGACTAAGTGATGACACAGACAAGGTCAGGACAATGAGCAAATGAAGATTATATGGAGGGAGGAAAATCGGAGAACTTCTCATAATGATTTGAATTCTGGCCTTTTATTTTTCAGGTTTGCTTCCAAAGGTAGGAAAACACAGCAAAAAATTAGTCTTTCAGTTTGTAGATTAAAACCCCAAATTAAAAGTCAACTTAGCTTTCTGACAGCATTGTAATTCTTTTACCCTTCTGTGTTTATGCCCTGATGTGATGGTAAACTCTCTTTTTAGAAACCTGCTGCTTGATGGATATTGTTTTGCATTAAGCTGTTAATTTCTGCTCTCCTGTGCAAACTCAGAGGTGACAGCCTGAATCAATTAGTCCTGTCTACATCAGATTTTGTGTGCCCACATTAGCATGACTGCATATCAGACACCACAGTTCCACCTCACTGCAGTGCTCCAATACTGAAACCTGGCAAGGACTCGCTCATGTGAGGCTGTACAGGTATTATAAGATCCAGGTCTGCTTGCCTGTGACAAAAGAAGCCCAGAAGCTAGGAGAATTGTTCTACAGAAAATTGAAGCAGCCCTTTGAAGCTTACCATGCCAATACATCTAAGTGGAAAAGAAAAGCTTTTACTGGAGTTGTCTAACCAAACTGGTGCCATGGTTTAGTCATGAGGTCTGTGGTGACAGGTTGGACTTGATGATCTTTGAGGTCTCTTCCAACCTTGGTGATTCTGTGTGTGTGTGTGAAACAGCAGAAGCTTCTGCCCATGTCCAATACAGCAGATGTCAGCAGGCACCAAGATGGACCCACTGCTAGCCAAGGCTAAGCCCATCAGCAACAGTGGTAGCACCCGTGTGGTAACACATTTAAGAAAGGGAAAAATTGCTGTGCAGCAGCAATCAGAGAGAAACAACTCTGCAGACATCAATGTCTGTGAAGAAGGAGGGGGAGGAGGTGCTCCAGACACTGGAACAGAGACTCCCCTGCAGCCTGTGGTGAAAGCCATGGTGAGGCAGGCTGTACCCTTGCTCTCTGAAAAAAAGGCTGGATGTGGGGAGTAACTCTTGGGCAGACCTGTGAAGCAAACACAGGTACTGTTTATCTCAAACTCATATTTCACTACTGTCATACAAACATTGGAGTATGTTTCACTCACTAAAATACTGTTACACCTCATGCATCCCATTGTGATCCATAGAGTGCTTTCTGGAAATACAAGTCTGGAAACCACATTCTTCCTTCCTCTCCACATAAGAAGATGCAGTATTGACCTTAGTGACCACATCCCAAAGCCCAATGACCAATTCAGGCACAGGCTGCTCACCAGTAAGCTCCTCCAATTATGGCTTTAAAAATTACTGCTATTTTAAAATATCTTTCCCTTCAGGTGCTTGAAGGATGTCCTGAGCAATGAGGAAGCAGGAATGAACACAAAGACACATAAAGATTGTGGTCTCAAGAGCTTGCTGTGATTATAGCAGTATCTCTTGGACCCTGAGGAATTTCCATGCCTTTAAATGAGACTCTTCAGAATCTCAAGATCTTGGCTGATGGATGCCCCGGGGTCATGGCATTGCAGAAAGGTAAGTGCAGGGATCACATTAAGCAGAAGGGCAATGGGACAAACAGGAGCTGGAACAGAATAGGGAAACATTGTCTACTAGTGGGTAGGAAAGCACTTGAAACTGCCTGGGGTGAGATGTCATCTGCAACTAGCACAGAGGTTTTAAGACTTATTTCATAATTTCAATAATCTTACTGAGTCTACTTGCAAGTCACAATGAACAACCCTCACTCACCCATTACACCCAAACTTAAGTCTACATTGTCAGTGCTGATTGTATAAAGGATGCTCATTCTTCCCACTGAGTGGACAGGCAGAAGGGACAGCATTAGTATCACTCAAGGACAAACAGCATCAGTTACTCCTTACTCTCTCAAAGGTGGTGAGTCCTGTTCAAGAAGATACACCCTTGTCAAGCAGAACCTGGAGTTCAAGCACCATGTCCCAGTGCCAGGCTAGGTAAGGGGCAGCATGAAACAAGCATGAGCAGGAGATAGCAGAGAGATGCATGTTTTTCAACTGAGAACACATCTGGCAGAAAAGAGTAAACTTCCCACTGTGAGATGCTCTGGATTATTGCTGGATGATTTGTGCTGAATCAAAGAGCAAGGGTGACTGGCTAAGGAAACAATTTGGAAACAAAACTAGGATTGGTTTGTTGTGGGGTTTTTTTTGCTTTATTTACTTTCCTGCTTCTCCCTCTCTGAGTGAAAACACCACAAATTGCTTAACAGAGTAGTATTCTCATGCTCGCAAGTATACCTAGCAACGAATTTACCTGCTCAGTGGAATGCTTTGGTATCTAAAGCAATGCAATGTTTTCAACAAGCTGTTTGGTGAGAACCAATAATGCATGCATGCTGTATCTCTGGCCTTTGCAATTAGGGACACTAAATGACTTCAATCCCAGGCACAGTTCACAAAGTGAGATTATAGCTGTGTTGCTGACTGTGTTTCAAAGAGTCTACAGCAGAGTCCAAATCAGCACACTGGCAGCATGCCCAAGAATGGCACAAAAATTAACAAAATAAGCAGTAAAATAACATCATAATAAGGTTTCTGCATTTCCTGGCCTGATGCAGATGGTGTTTCAAGGTTGGAACACTTACCAGTAGGTGCTGTAGCAGTTTTTGGTGCTGGAAGTAAGCTCTTGCGTGGAGTTGCTGTGCTGCTCGATACCTGGGTCATGCTCTTGCTGCTTCCCTTGGGGACATCTTTAGAAGGTGCAGCTGCCTTAGGAGCAGTTTGCTCTTCATTTCCAAAGCTGGAACCTGCAGGAGACCAAGATTATGAGTCCATGAAAAATGTATGTGAACTCTGGCATAGAGACTGAGCTTGTATCAGCGATTATGACCTACACAGATATATTCTTGTTGCTATTTGGGTTTATTCTATGATTCTAAGTAGCATGGAATTTCTCCAGCACAAATTGTTATATAGAAATAAAAAGTTCCTAGCAGCTTACTTAAATGCTAAGTCTCGGTGGCTGTTGAACTGCAGCTCCAACAGGACCTTAACATCTGCTTTTGACCTAGCTCCATAAAGGTATCTGGCTGCAAGACTCATAAAGAAACCAAGGAATTTCTACATGTCTGTGTGGACAAGATCTTTTTGGCTTTGTAGCTTCTACAGGAGTCACCCTACACACTCATTCTAAGATTTGAGACTAAGACTGAAGTGGAATAGCAGGGCATAGTGGTACAAGGCATTAAATTCTCCTACCCA
Organism: Dryobates pubescens; assembly: GCF_014839835.1. NCBI lineage: Eukaryota > Metazoa > Chordata > Aves > Piciformes > Picidae > Dryobates > Dryobates pubescens. The sequence goes on from NC_071621.1 coordinate 22,251,583, forward strand.
GGAGGGATTTCCTATAAAGAGGTCCTTAGACCACACTCAGATATCGAAATAACATGATGAAAAACAAACAAAACCCCCTGCCTTAACTCACATCCACTTCAACACTTCAATCATAGTCTCATCATGAATCTTCAGTTGCCAAGTTTTCCAGTTTATATTAACCTCTTTCAAAACCTCCAGTGGGTTTGGTTTCTTCCTGCATTTTCCATCCAGTGAATAATGACATCCTAGGTTCCTTGTAGATATATGGAAATCAATCTTTTCTTAACAACTGAATATGGCAAAGTTAGATAGTCTTCTTTATCTGTTGAGTAGAAAGCCTAAGAGGAGCAAAAGATTACAGCACATCTGGACCTGAATGTTTGCAGAAGGGTGAACATGTTGTTTGAAAAACCGAGTGGAGATAGTGGCAAGAAATACACAGGAGCTCAGAACAGGGCTGTAATTTTTATTTCCATTCTTTTGAAAAGAAACAATAGAATAGAATAAACCAGGTTGGAAGAGACCTTCAAGATCATCGCATCCAACCTATCAACTAATCCTATAAAGGACACTGCTGCTCAGTGCAGGCTTGAACCCACGACCCTGAGATTAAAGGTCCCATGCTCTGCCAACTGAGGTAACTGTGCTCAATGCTGTGTAGGTGTTGCCTGCAGGAAAATGATATCATTATTTTAATAACTGGCATGTTCAAGTCTCCAGTACTCTTAAGGTGTAGGCTTCTTAAATGTATGCAGGTAAAAGAGATCTATTTCTTTTAAACTTTCACACTGGGAAAAAAGTGTAGGTTGGAAAAGGAAATCCTCTTCTCTGATAAAGGAATAACACACCTTTTGGCCTTGACAAAATAGCTTTAAGTTTTGCTGTGTCTTTATGGTTGCATTCATGTAAGTTTTGAATCAAAGTGCCTATCTGCAGTATACATGGAGTGCTACAAACACATGTGACCTCTGTTCGAACGATAAGCCACATTAAATGTTTAAACAAAACAGCACGCTGCACGCCGCACAGGAACAAAAAAGGACTTAAGCATTCGTCACCATCGCACTGCTGTACACATAACATCTCAGAATACCAGGTCATTGTTTTATGTCCAAGCCACATGGATTTTTTTCACTCATCTAACAAGTATTTAAGGTTGTGTGCTGAATTGTCTGCTGACAAACTACCGCTGACTCCAGTGAAGTCACATCAGCAGAAAATCCAGTCCGATCCAGTTTCCTCTGCAGCTGTGCGCAAGGACATCTCTACCAGGTGCTGGGAGGGTGTGACAGCCTGTGTGTCCACCTCAGTATGTCTGTATCATATTCCTGAAGATACTGCTGAAGTGGCTTCAGACACATGCTCACCCCCTCGTCAGTTTGGGCAGCACTGCTTGTAGAAGATCTTTTCTTTTTGTTTAGAAGTTTCAGTTATGGAAACACCAACCCTGAAGAGGAAACTATTCTTACTATTTGCAGAGAAATACCATTTAAGTGCTCTTTAATGCAAACTATTCTTTATTATGAAATGCTTGGACTCACAAATCTGGCTGAATGGAAGCTATTCCCATGTTGAAGTAAGGTGTCCAGAGTAGACATGCAACTTCTTGTGAAAATAAAGCTTTAAAAGCTTTTGTAGCTACTGAAGTGCCACCAGCTGCAAACACTTTTACCAACTAAAACACATCATATAAGGTCTGCTAATTACAGAAATGAGTGGGTGACAAACATGGCCTCATCAGGTCCCCTGAAATAGAAAAGCCTGGAGACAGCCAGCTATACAGCCACACCATACTTTCTGTGAAGGAAATATCTCTCTGCAGCTTCTGGAGAGGACAACAGTGGTGAAGACAGCCACAACGCAGCCCACAGAGAACCCTGTGTTGGAGTAAGTGGACCTGCTCTGAAGGAAGCTGCAGCCCATGGAGAGCCCTCTCAGAAGCAGGCTCCTGGACAGAATCCCACACAGGAGTAGGTTTATCCTGAGAGAATACAGCCCATGGTAAAGACTCATGCTGGAGCATGAAAAAATTGTGAGAAGGACAAGGAAGCAGTGAGGAAATACTGTAGATGCACTACAACCCTTATTTGCCCACCCCTCCCCCCCTGTGCACTACTCAGTGGGGATGTGGGATAGAGGAGGTAGAGGAGTTGGGAAGGAAGAAGTGGAGTCTGGGGAAAAAGGGATGGGGAGACACTGTTTTAGCTTTTTTGGTCTTTGTTTCTCATCATTCAACTAATCTCTGCCCTGGTGAGATCACACCTGGAATACTGTGTCCAGTTTTGAGCTCCCCAGTTCAAGAGAGGCAGAGACCTGCTGGAGAGAATCCAACAGAGAGCCACGAGGATGACTGGGGGACTTGAGCATCTTCCCTATGAAGGGAGACCTGGGACTGTTTAGTCTTGAGAAGTGAAGACTGAGAGGGGATCTCATCAATGTCTATAAATATCTGAGAGGTAGGTGTCAAGTGGAGGGGGGCAATTTCTTTTTGGTGGCGCACAGTAATAAGACAAGGAACAATGTATACAAACTTGAACATAGAAGATTTCACCTCAACATGAGGAGAAATTTCTTTACAGTGAGGGTGACAGAGCACTGCAACAGGCTGCCTAGAGAGGTTGTGAAGTCTTCCTCTCTGGACACATTCAAAACCCACCTGGATTAATTCCTCTGCAGAGTACCCTAGGTGATCCTGCTTTGGCAGTGGGGTTGGACCCAGTGATCCCTGGAGGTCCCTCCCAACCTCCAAAGTATTGTGATACTGTGAGAATTTAATTGGAAATATATGAAATAATTTTTTCCAAGTTGAGTTTGTTTGGCCTGCGATTGCAATTGGTAAATCAACTCCTTGTCTTTATCTGTGACCATTTTAATCTCTTTTTTCCCCATCCTCTTGAGGAGGGGTAGTAAGAAAGTATCCTGGTGGGTGTCTGGCATTGAGTCAAGGTCAACTCAAAACGACATCAATATGAATATATTCAGGATTTGCTGAGATAAGGTCCCTAGAAGCAGGGCAAAGTGAGCTCCACCTAGCTACATGGCGCTGGATTGCACTTTTCAAACAGCATTCAAAGAAGAAATTAATAAATTAAAGTTCCAGGAAAATGCACATTCCTCATGATTTAAGAGGAGAATTAAAGTTTTCATTTAATTGGAGAAATTAACTTCTCAATGAAAAAAATCATAAAGATCATTCATCAGATGGTACTTGTCAGTCCATCATGAGATAATGCCTTCCACTGCTATCTGCAGTGGGTATGTCAGTAGCACCTCCTCTCCCAGAATACCTTTATTTGCAGTAAAAGATCGTACAGAAACACCAGACAGGCTGTGCACAGTTTCCAGGCGATCACATCCTCTGTTGTATTATGCCTCTTCTCCCCTACTCCTCTATTTTTGCATTCTATATAAATCAGTGGAGGTTTTTCCTGCCTTTGAAGCACCTGGCAAGTCATTTGGGTTCTCCTACATAAAACACTCTGTGATTTTGCAGACTACGAGGAGCAGCACTGCTGACTTTGCAATAGAGTGTTTAACAGACTGTTAACAATTCAGTGGAGCTAAAGGCCTTCGGCCTCACTTTTATCATCTCCTCGCTATGAGCCCCAAGGAATGCTGCTCTTCTGCTTGTGAAAAAAACACAGGGAAGAAGAAAAGGTGCTTGAAGACTTGCAATTACTTTGGAGAGTTCCAGCTGCATCCATTCATCCCCTACATTGTTATGCCAGTAAAGATATTCAGAAGTCAGGCTGGCAACACAAAGCAGACTGCATGTTCTACAAAAACCATGGTCAAAATCCTTCTAGCTTGAGCTATCTTGTCTCCAAATCAGCCACTGTCCTGTTTACCACATGGCTCTGCCCTGCAGCAGCTTGCTTCAGGGGATCCTTGCACTCGGAACAAGAAAGCTCTCTCGTATGTGTTACCATAGAATCATAGAATCAATAAGGTTGCAAAAGACCTCAAGGATCATCAAGTCCAACCTGTCACACAAGACCACATGACCAGAGACTTGTGTTTCTTGTTTGTGTTTTCTTTTCTGGAAATATTTACAATATCTCTTTTTAAAATACAGAAATATGTTATGATGTTATACATGACTGTAAAACCTGTCTTGATCCGAGACAGCAATAGAAATGGCTGTGTTCTGGAACCAGACAGGCACAGATTTCTCTCTCTGCACTCAAGGGCAATAGGGTCTTCTTCTGTTGGGGATCTTGCATCCTTTCTAGAAAAATAACTTGTCTGACAGTGCCTATGGGTCTCTCTCTTTTGATGAGAAACAGACCCCAAAAGAGGGCATGATTGCAGCTGCTTCCGAAGCTCCCTGTCTCATGGGCTGCTAGGTGAAGCAAAAAGGAGTGAGTTTGCAGCTCGTCATAGCAAGTCAAGCATTCACTGCACCGGCAGTGGGCTTGGAGCTGTTAGCTCCTCACTTCATCTATAATCACACAGAAGACACTAGGAACGTGCTGGCATCGTGACCATTCACTGAAGCACAAACATTTACCCTGGTAACAGAAAGCCTTTTTCATCTTAAAGACCCTTATACGCCGCTTAGCACCAAGTTTAATGACAATGAAGCTTATGTCTACTTGTTGCAGTAGTGATCCCACTTAGCAATTCTAAAGCACTTTTCACTCACAGAACTCAATGAGCTTGACAAATAACAAACAAATTGAGCTGCTTTGCAAGCTCACACAGCAAGGGCATAGCAGAGACAGGCAAGAAAGCTAGTATGAAAACATGACTGTGAATAAGTCTAGACTGACTTTTTTCTTTCATCCACAAAGCATTGGGATGTATTATTCCTCTGGGTTTTACTAGGCTGCAGTTCTGTTGCCCCAGTTTTCAAGCACAAAATGAAACTTAAAATCACATCCAGGCATAATGAACTACTAAGGAAAATACCTAAGATACTTTGAACAGTCGGGTGATGTTTCAAACAAAAACTCACAAGACACATTTTTCACTAAATGGGAACACTTGCCCATCCCTCAGTGAATGTCCACTCCTCATTTCTGGTTTTTACTTACAAACTGGTAAGTAATTTTTATAGATTGATTACAAGATATGCAGCCTGTCAGGGCTGTAGCAGGGTTACTGCTTTGAAGTCCAACAGTATATTCCAAGATAATGTTTCACAGTGTAATTATCAAGAGACATGTTTGAATGTACAGCTCTGCAACTCAAGCTGAAACAATGCTATTGACCAAGGGGTACCAAGGAGTGACCAAGTGTGATTGTTAGTCTTGAGGGGTCACCATGCCATTACAATGTTATGACAGCAGATGGGATTAGAATCAGAGAATCAGTAAGGTTGGAAGAGACCTCAAAGATCATCAAGTCCAACCTGTCACCCAACACCTCATGACTACAAAACCACAGCACCAAGTGCCATGTCCAATCCCCTCTTGAACACTTCCAGGGACGGTGACTCCACCACCTCTCTGGGCAGCCCATTCCAACAGCTAACAACTCTCTCAGTGAAGAACTTTCTCCTCACCTCAAGCCTAAACTTCCCCTGGTGCAGCTTGAGACTGTGTCCTCTTGTTCTGGTGCTGGTTGCCTGGGAGAAGAGACCAACCCCTTCCTGGCTACAACCACCCTTCAGGTAGTTGTAGAGAGCAATAAGGTCTCCTCTGAGCCTTCTCTTCTCCAGGCTAAACAGCCCCAGCTCCCTCAGCCTTTTCTCTCTTGTGCCCAAGGCCTCTCACCATCCTTGTTGCCCTTCTCTGGACATGCTCGAGTCTCAATGTTCTTTTCTTTTCTTTGCTGAGAGCTAGTGCCTGATATTTCCTGAAACAACTGGCCAAACATGCAACAGATTAGGGACAAGTTGATGACAGCTTTTTTTCCATCCAGAACAAGAAAAGGCTCAAGGATTGACATTCACACAATGCTTAACCCTAGCTTGCTTATCTCAAAGAATTTTTCTCACATACATTTTTTTTTTTTGGCTCCAACAAAGGTGTTTGAGCAATAATCCTCTATAACATACATATTTTGGAGGAAGTTTGTGCATGCCCACATGCCTTCATGAAAGCTGATTTTTCAGAAGTCTCAGCATTCCAAATAGAAACCTGAACTTTCAATTTTGAGCTATTAAGCTCCACCAAAATTATGATTAATGAGATGATTCATGTGATCAGTCTTGGCTTTTGTACACTGCCACTTTACATCTGTAAGAAATTGCTTCATGTCCATCCTTCTCCTGCCCTCCAGTCTTAAAGCCAAGCGCTTTTCTTCTATGGCATCTGCTGTTGGACAGTTTTAGGCCCTCGCATTTGGCAATGCAGATAGCTGTTGGGGCACCTGGACAATGAGAACTCTGCAAAGTTGACAGCTGCTGGAAGAGCTGCAAAAGCACCTCCAATTGCCTGTGACTGCTTTTGCACTCAGTGGCTGGACCTGGTGCTTTCAGCTGCTTCAGACAAACCAACCACAGAGGCAGGGTGGAGTGAAGCATCACTTCTTCAGGCTGTACTTTCCTAACTCAGCTGACAGTTGTACTGTCAGAGCAGCACTGGCAACCCTTCTGACAACAGAATGCCTTTGCAGATGTGGTGTTTAGTTAAGACTTGTTCTATCAGACTATATCTATGCTACTAAATAAAAGCTAACCAAGTGGTGTAGGTTGGCCAATCCTGACACCACTCAGCCTAACTACAGCAGGTCCAAACCACCGACACTGTGTTAAGAACATGGTGAAGGATCAGAAGACTAGCCTTAGTCTGGCTTCCAGGCTCAACAGTACAGGTGGACTTGCAGCTAAGCAAGTGCTCCTTGCCCTCAGCAAAGGAAGTCATTCAGTTTATCCTCAATCAAAGTGGTTTTAGAACAAGTGGAGATGTTTTCTCTATGACAAGATGTTTTCTCTATGACAATGAGCTATGAAGCTCATTCCTTTACATGTTTCAGTGTTTTTTGACAACTCACAGTTGTTCGTGGCACAGACCCATCTTCAAGTGTCCTTCATACATAATAGATGGCAGACATACAGCCTTCTGCTGATGCACATCCTTGTATCAATACTAACTTATTCATTTCACCTCATCAATTAAAATACCCATTTTAGGATCCAGATGAATGGATTTCGTACTTGAGCAGAGTTACCTGCTGCTTCCTATGAAAGTGCTACAAGCCTCATCGGGCAAGATGACTATTTCACCACAAAGTCACATTGCTGTATGTGTTAGTGGGAGTTGCAGAAAACTTGCTGACTGTGCCATGCTTTGGAATCAAAATAACATATTTTATTTGGGCTCCTAGGAAATGCTACACCTCTACAAGGCAAAATGAGCATTTAGTTATGGAATACAATTTCACCACGCATTGGTGGTAGCTTTGCCTATTGTGGGGGAATTGTACAGCTGCTTGGCTGGCTGAGCTCATTTGCATAGATGGCTAATTAAATGTCTTTAGGGTACAGAGTGAAGATATCATAGTATTTTGCTCATCAGTCTTAATGTTTGTCAGAAAGGAAAACAGGAGGTAATTGGAATCTTGCCAAAGACAACTGTGAAATCATTTTAAAATGTGCCTGAGACATCACTGCATAGACACCTTCTGAAAGGACTATCTCTTGGCACTACTTCAGGGTTGTCAAAGGTCATTCATGACTGAATCTTCTCTTCAAACCTTCATTCAGAGTATGACTCTGATCACAGCGACAAGATGAGAAACATCCCACATCATCAATAATCTGCTGAATTGTCTTGTGTGATATCTGAGGAGCAGAGGTAGCAGGAAATGCTGACAAAATGTTTGCTTCTCTGAGAAGAGAGGAACATACTAGCTGTAAACTTCTCCTAGGAATATGAATTATGATTTATATCAGATCAGAGCAACCTGATCTTATTGTATAATTACTGAAGTCTACCAATCACGGAATCACAGAATCAACCAGGTTGGAAAAGACCGCAGATGTCATCAAGTCCAACCTATTACCCAATACCTAACACCTCATGACAACTAAACCATGGCTCCAAGTGCCACATCCAATCCTTTTTAAACACCTCCAGGAATGGTGACTCCATCACCTCCCTGGACAGCTCATTCCACTGGCCAATTACTCTTTCTGTGAAGAACTTAGTCATAGGAAGGGCTGGTTCTTAACATCTCTGGTACACTCAAAGGCAAGCAAGTATTCATAGTGCTTTGGGAATTTTTACTTGCCAACACAAATTAAGAAGAACACATTATGTATCAGTTATATGTTTAAATTCCTCTCAGCAGGTTCATTTTTGGAGAGAATACAAGGAGCTATATCCAAGCACCAGATTTTCAGTACCTTTACTGAAACAAACTGTTACTGAAGACTGAATTTGTAAGAAATACTGTATTTGATCCCAGTGAGGGCAACTAAAGTCTTGTCTTCAATGCAAGCCATGTTTGACTTAGGATGAGTGCTTTAGGAAAAATGCTACTCTCTGTACTAGGCAAAAAGCACATGAATTAAAACAGAAGCACAGTTTTACCACAGGTATTTATCTGACAGAGTCATAGCCTGTCTTAGGGGATGAATAGATACAGGTCCAAGGGCCACTTCTCCCCTTGCTGCCCAGCAGAGTAATCCTCCACACTGCAACAATTCCCAGGTGCTACAGAGCTGTCAAAGCAACACCAAGCATCGACGGTATTTTCGCCAAGGACAGCTCTGTGTTCCAACATCCTCACCTGACAGAATGGCCCCTAGGATCACCAGTGGCTGCCCAAAAGTTAGAACAACCAGAAAGCAGATACAGGTAACACCAACAGCACCAAACCATCAACAGCACTTACCAACCTACTTACAGGGGAATTTTCCTGGGTAGGAAGATTTTGGTGCTCCTGAGTAGTACTTCAGCATCTACGTTTCTAGAAACACCAGTTTTGTAACATGACTTGTGCTCACGACCATCTGCTTTGATGGCGCCATGCCTACTTCTGAACTGGCATGCCAGTTTTAACAGGGCACAGGCACCCATGAAAGATCGGATTAGAAGTGACATCTGCTCTGAAAGAAGTTCCTCCTGATCACAAGAAGTGCCAAATTAGAACCACATGCCTTACTATAAGGAATGACATCTGTTGACACTGACAGATTTATATCATCAACAAATGCCTCTTTCCTGAAATTACTGCTTCTAATTTGCTTGAGCACTGGACTAGAGTACCATATTTGGACACTTAAAGGGATATAATCTTTGATAGAAATGTTAATGACATTCCAAGGGCATTAATGAATTTCTATCAACTTTAACAGTCCATACTGGATACCACAGCTCACCAGACTAGCAGAGGTTAAACAATACCCAGACACTTGTCAGTGCTTAAGTTCTGGTAGCATTAAGTGCAGCCCCTTCCTGACAAGCCACAATAGTGTGTGTGCTACAGTTTTGTGGAATTATGCTAGACTGAAGAACTAGTAAATGTCTTTTTTCCTTGGCATAATGATGACTTCAGAGCATGCAATATGGGCTAAGGAGGAGAGATGTCATAATGAAACCTCAAAGATGGAAGAACCCTAGAGAGTCTTCACTTAGTCACTAATTAATTGCATTTTATGAGCTCAAGCACAGATCCTCAAAGCTGCTTAGGAACTCAAGTCCTATTTCATTTCACATTCAAATTCAACTCACACTATTTTTCTTAATCACGATCCCAGCCCTGAAGGAGTTTCAAACCAACAGATGTCTCCATTATAGAGTATGAAGGATGTAAGTGGCTGAGCAGAACTTTCTATGAATGCTGAACAGTGCTTTGGTTGGAGAATACAAGGTGGCAACAGGAACCAAAGCTTCACTGTGTTTTGGAGACAGGCAGGGCTGTATCTAAGGTGTTCAGAGCAGCCACTTGCTGTGCTCAGATCATTCCTCTTGGACAACATACTGTTTGACAAAACAAATTGCCCATCTTTTACAGGATATGTTGGGTTAGCCTGGCTGATTGGGACACCATCTTAGCTTCCTTCTCCCACATCCCTGGAGAACATCAGTCCCAGAAGGTACAGCTATCTGTCCTGTTGGAGTTGAGTCACTGTCCATCACGAGACAAGGAAAGAGGCACAGATGCGCTCAGGTCCAGGAAACTGCTTAGTTCTCACTCCCACAGCTCTCAGAAAACAATGTGTAAAACATGGTATTTCCCACTGCCCATGCCTACAACAGCAAGAGTTTTCACAGTGAAAACATTCCCACCCCTTCCCTGCCCTCCACTGTATCTTATTCTATTCTATTCTATTCTATTCTATTCTATTCTATTCTATTCTATTCTATTCTATTGGCTAAGTGCAAATGAGAGCTGCAGACCATTGGAGGTTTCCAACTTCTTTGATCTGCTGATCTGTTTGAATTATATGGGAAATTTTCCTACTGGTGCTGTGGACCATTTGAGAAATGTCATGTTTCCATAGAATGTATGAGAACCTGTTTTTCCCAGTTAGCTTCCACAAAGTCCTTTGCAAGTAAAGCACAATGTGCTGCTCTGTGCTGCCTCCTGCCTAGATTTGTGCTTGGTGGCTACTGTAGATGTCCTACAGAAAAATATCTATAGCAAAATTAAAATCTTGTAAGAATGGTTGTGTAGTCCAGAGTTGCAACAGTCAGGAAACATGTTTCAGTGGAAACCTGTATTTTTCTACATGCACTGGGCATATTGTCTTTTAAGGCTCCCAAAATAAACTTGACTTCTCAAATTCTGCTGATTAAATGATGCTTTTCTCACAAAACACCTTAGCCAGTTTGTCAGTTATCAGTAAGACTGGAAGTAAAACTATTTGCAGTGAAAAAAAACCCCACAAGCAAAACTGGTGTCTATGATAAATGGCATTATCCATGGAGAATTAGCAAAAATTTTGTATGTGACCTGCTTAAAATTTTCCTCATCTCACATTTACTAAAACAGTGCCTTTAGCAGGTGACTTCAAGCAAAATTCAGTCATTTTACAATAAGCTAATTTTTACAGTTAGCCATAAATGCTGTGACCCAGTGACCCAATTAAGTAAGTTTTAGGAAGTGTTTTAGCTATGACTTATATTTCTATGAACTGCAATAATCTAAACCACTTGGCCTGTAGTATTTTGCAGGGAACTGATATTTAATTGCATTGATTTTAACAAATGAAAGCTCTTAGTGTATAAAATCAAAATATGGTGAAACTCACAGAGGGTACATAGAAGAGGCAGGGCCCTAAAAGCTGAGAGTGCCTTTACAGAAAAATTAATAATCTTTCTACTTGACAAAGTATCAAGCATCTTCTTAATGTGATCCCTTTACAGAATTTCCCCCTCTCCCCCTTCTTATCTGAATTTAGCTGACTGGGAGTAGCAGTATTCAAATGAGTTGCCTCTCTTCATTTCAATAAATGCTACTGATAAGTAGCACAATATAAGAACATTTCATTGGAGCATGCAGCAGTGATTTCCATAGGCTTATAATGGCAGAGCCTTGAGTGGAACAGTGACATCGCACACAACCGGTCCCCAGGGAGTGCCAGTCCTCAGGAGCAGCATGAGCAGGGTGTGCAAACACCTCTCAGGTGTCTGGCAGCAAGATTCACAAGGAGGAACCACATCAGCACTACATACTAACAGCTGCAAAAGGAAGCAGCAAGTGCTAGTGGTGGTGATTCTCCACTGAGAGGCACTGAGGCACCCGTCTGCTGGCCTAACACATAGTTAAGAGAACTTCGCTGGGAGCCAAGATCTGGGAGGTCCCAGGAAGAATGTCACAGCTGGTTAAAAGCAGACTATTATCCTCTATTTCTTTTCCATATGACACTTAAGCAAAACCTGGGTAAGTTCAAGAAGGACTTCAGAGCCCTGGAGGCCCAAGTGAAAGGGACACAGGGTCAAATGATCTTGTCCTCTGTGTTGCCAGTAAGGGGTTGGAGTGCAGGCAGAAGTTGACACATCATAGAGAGATCAGTATCTGGCTTTGTGGCTGATGTTGTTGACAGGGCTTGATTTCTATCATCATGGGTCATTCTGTGATGAACACAACCTACTAGGGAGAGATGGGATCCACCAATTTACAAGCAGCAGTATAATCTTCAGTAACAGATTGATTCACTTAGTGAATTGCATCTTGGAGGGCAGAGTCCACAGCTGCAACACCTGCATATCCATACGCAATGGGGTGGATGAGTGCACCTACCAGAATAGTGAAGAATGCTCACCAGCCCTTTCCAAAGGCAAGCACATATGTAGATTGGGCAACAAACAGGAGGAACTGGACCTCTGTGCCCAGTCTGAGAGCTATGATGTCAGAGGAATTCCTGAAACTTGGTGTGAAAATTCACAAGACTAGAAGACAAGGGTTAAAAGGTAGAAGCTGCATCGAGAGAAGTTTCATCACAACATAAAGAGGACATCTTTTACAGTAAGAACAATTAATCACTGGAACAACCTCTCCAGTGAAGTGGTAGAGTGGCCTTTGCTGGAGGTTTTCAAGATGTGACTGCACAGGGTGCTAGATAATCTCACCTAGGCTCCCTTTCCTACAGAAGGTAGGACTGGATGATTTTGCAAGGTTCCTTTCAACCATGGTTATTCTGTGATTTTATGAAGGGGGAACAACAAATGAAGAATCCAAATTCCTGATCCCAGGCTTAGAACAAGGACTGTACACCACTGCTTGTTCAGAAGGTTGTTATATAAAGGATGGTATTATGATACCATTAATGCTCTAGACATATGTCTTGCTGGGTTGGCAGATGTGAAAGATGCCAGTCTGATTACTCAGAAGATTGAAATCTACACTTCAGAGAGCAAACACAGCCTGGACAGCCAGGCGTGAAATTCCTCGTCCAACTGCAGCCCCACAGTGATCTTGCTACATGCCTTGGCATCAGGGAGTCTTCCCCAAGGAAATGGCTTTTGTGGGCAGCAGCTATGTTATACCATGTCAACATGTTACATCATGGTATCTGCTACTTTTGTACAGATGTTTTAGTAGCTCTTAAATCAAAGGCTGCTGAATTGAAAGTACTTTAAGGTGCCAGATTTGCTTTGTGAGTAAAACTCTTCAAGACGCTAATAAATACATCCCAGAGCACTGGCAACAATATAAACATTTCCTGGACTAGTACTGGTTGCTTGGATTGAAATGGCACAAATTATTATAAGGTCATTAATCCACTTCTGGTCTTCAGCATCAGTGGGCAAGTTTCTGCCAGGCTGGACAACATGACTGCAACATCCATTTTGACATGACATGACATAATACTGTGACATGCAGGTCAACCCTTTTTGAGGATTGGAGACTGATACTGAAATTACAGGTACACTTGATAAAGGAAATTACATTCTAAAAATCCAGGTTTGCACATAAAAACTCCTCAGATTGTTTCCCACAAACATTTGGTCCCAGAAATTTTAGAAAGTTCTTCACTGAGAGAGTGGAATGTGCTGCCCAGGGAGGTGGTGGAGTCACCATCCCTGGAGGTGTTCAAGAGGGGATTGGACGTGGCACTTGGTGCCATGGTTTAGTCATGAGGTCTGTGGTGACAGGTTGGACTCGATGATCTTTGAGGTCTCTTCCAACCTTGGGTGATTCTGTGATTCTTTTTTAATATAGCAAATCCACTCCCTGTCAACACTTCTTAGTGGAGAATTGTTGCTCTTTTATGTCAGAACAACACTTAAAGGCCTCTAAGAGTGTACAGATATTATATTTTACCCCGCCAAGGGAAGTATAAATAAAGATGCTCTCACATGACATTGGAAATTTAAATGGAACCTACATACAGAAATTACAAATACCCAAATTCACATTCAGGCTCAGCCTAGTCCTATGACCTGGGCTTACAAGAACCTCTTTAAGCCAAAAACCTTTTCAAAACTTCCCCCAGTTAGGTCAAACCCCCAAGCCTTAATTTCCCCACCCACTTCTACTTCTGTCCACTGCCTCCCCCCCCCACCCCCACATTGCCTCTGGGCCAGAATGGTGCAGAAGAAATTAGCTTTTCTCTGACAAATCAGGCTGCTCAAGGCCAAAACCCTCCTCTAAAATACTAAACAAGAGATAAAGTCCATCTGGGAGAAAAGAGAGAGAGAGAGAGGAAAAAGGGCAGAAAAGACAGTAATGTCCTTCTATAGAGAGGAGTAGATGCAGGCATGATGGGATGAAATAACAAATGATTACAATTTCCTGCATCCCATCTGGAGCTCCTGGAGGACTTCTCTGTGGTAGGACAGCTAAGCTAGTCCTTAACACACAGCAGCCTCTCTGAAAATCACTTGCTTTAGTCATAACAGCAAGTTAACTTATAAGGTATTGTCAGACACAAACAACCAAGCAGCATTCACAGGAAGTAAAACATCTCTTATGTGGGAAAACATTGTCTTTTTCAATACTTCAGATTCAGTAGGAGAGCAGGATCATGGTTTGTAACGAAATTAGGATGTGCATCATCCCCCTTTTCCACAGTAATCATGAAAGCATGGTAAAGAAGCACAATAAAATGGATTTTCGTTGCACATATCAAACTGCCCAATGACCCCAATGGAAGAAGCCTGTCCCACCTAGTCTTTGTGTAGCAAAAAACCCCCTATGTGAACTGTTATGGCCTGGAGGCAGCACAGTTTGATTAATTGTAGGAGCCCAGAAAAAATATCCAATAGTTTAAAAGACACAATCTGCTGCTATGTGTATCCCTGCCACATCACAGCTGCATGTCCAGTAAGGAGGAGAGAAGGGTGAGCATGCACCACCCAGACACCTCGGAGACCCTAAACTCGGCCAAGGGCAGATCTCCCTTCCACATCCTTTCAAACAGCCTCTGCTTACAGTATCTGCTAAGAGCCCCAGGAGAAGGGAGTAACATAGAATCTTCTCTGAAAGGACAAGCTTCACAAGAGGAGAACATGGCTGTGTAGATGGGCTGTCTTGCATCTGCTTTGCCTGGGGTATCTGATACAGTTTGGTTGGACTGCCCCCCATGCTCCTGCAAGGCTATTCCAGCTCCATTGAGAAGACCCTTGAAAGTGGCTGTTAAAAGTAACTACCAGGCTCTGCACAAATGTAAGTAACAAGAGTCTTCAAGCTTCACTATGAATGTTACTCATTTATGCACCCAAAATCAAAACTGTGCACCCAAACAATGCTGTTTAAAAACAGGTGGGAATTCTTCCTATGGTTTTGCTTGGCTTCAGCAACACACAGCAGTCAGAAAACCTGGAGAGTCCTTGCCTACAGAGCCCATGGCCAAGATGTGAAGGATTGAGCTAACACCAAATTACGGAATGAAACAGAAAGCAGAACTCAAATCCTGGTTGTGAGTCGTGACTCTTTGCATGTTCTGTAGCAGCCCAATTAATGTCAACAGACTGGGACCATTCAGTGCTTACAGGCCGTGGTCTTTCAAGGTTTTGGGTACTTGGTTGGATTTTGGGCTCAGGCTGGGGAAGGAATAGGTTGCTTTGTTTTGAAAAAAGTCTCTATTTTATGTTTCTAAATCCCTCACTTTCAAAAAGCAAGGTTCTGATGTTCCAAAGACATGTAATTACCTGTACCCTTGCTGGTTTGCTTTTTCTTAATTAGGATCTTTGAAGATAAATTGGCTTGCCCATCTCTGGCATGTGAAAAATGAAGTGCAGGATTAACCAGAAATATCCTATTAAATTCACCTCTGTATGAATCATCCTGTAGTTAAGACCTGTAAGAGATGACTTAAATGAAAGCTTTTTAATCATGCATTTAGTACATGGGTTATTGATGTAGGCGAGCTTCTCATTTTGTACATTTTCAAATCCCATTCAATTTTTTTGCAAGATACCTGAAAGCATTAACAGGATCAAGAAAGGATGTGTGTATGTGGGGAAGGGGTTGAGGGGTGAGTGAGTGTGAAGGGGCCATACTATTTTAAGGAGGCATGAAGTACAGCCAGAATTATGACGTACCAACACCAATAATGACCTTTTGTACTACAGGCGCATTTAATTAACTGTGCATGTATTGTACAAGTGCAGGAATATTAAACCAGAGTCTTCTCTGCTGGAAAACTGTAATTGAAGTGATTTCCATAGTACTTCTGTTGCAGGAAAAGGTCTCCAAAGCCCCTGCACTCATGACAGAGTTGGATTGCTCTTAGCGCTGCTAATGAATGGCAGAGGCCTCAAGAGCATGTGAGTGGTAGATCTGCCTTGGAGACTCTCCTGGCTTGCTTTGCTGGCTCTGCAGACTTTCCTTCTCTTCCATGGTGGCACAGTCTGGCAGGCCTTCCTCAAGCACTTGATGTTTCTCTCATATTCCCGGGCCCTGAAGGCAGGTGGTTATGTGAAATGTTAGCCACTATTACTGCAGAAGAAACTTCTACTCCTTTTTGTAGCCTGAGAGCATCTCTAAATTCTTTCTTTTAAAGAAATATCCTAGGGCTTTGGGGTTTTTTTTGTCAGTACATGAATATTGATATCAGATTACACTCCTGTGGTAACACGCAGGTAAAAGACACGTGTGCTCTGAGGAGTGCTTAAGAAGCTTCTACTCTCAGTTAAATATAAACAAAGATCTCAGGCCATTTGAATCCTAATCCCTGACATCTACAGATGTTGGTAGTAGCACATGATTGGAGCAATGAGACTAAAGACAAAGGAAGAGACTTTCAATGAAGGCAGAGCAGGTTTCCTACTGCAGAAAAGCCAGTACTGGTTAAAACTCCATGCATTTTCTTTGTAAACTCCTTAGGACTAGGGAGAGAAGAGTATGTACCAAGTCTGACTATGTTTCCCTCCAAAATTCCTAAGGCACATGGAAGGAAAAGGAAGTGGAAGGTATTGCTGAGGCTCTTTGCATTAAGGCTATGACTCCTTCCTGCATTAAAATTAAAGGATGTGTGTATGAGAACTGATGTCACCAGGACTTCCACATAATACAGGCACTTTTTAGTTTACCTGTTGTAATTGTAGAGACTCACACAAGTGAGAAGTGTTTTATATACTGGTAGAGAAAAGGGAGAGAAAGAGTTGCTGTTCACTACCTGAATTCTCTAAAGAGCCTTCAAGGAAGAATGGTAGACCCTGTCCCAGCTCTGCATCTCCTATCCTCAACCCTGCCTGGAAATGAGGGAAGGATGCAGGCTCACGACAAGGGCTCACTGGAAGAGTGAACTACAACTATTGGCCACAAATAGGGAGAACCCACAGCTCCTCTACTCATCTTTTGCCACTTTTTTTCATCTTTTCTCTGTCACCTAAGTGACAGCAGCTCACAAATTTGCCATAAGTGACGACACTGATGTCCTTTACTCAGTTTCTTTCCCTACAACAGGAGCAGACAGCCCGCAGTAAAATCCCACCACCAGCACCCTGTCATCACTGTTACACAGTATCTGCTGCAAAGATTCAGATTACATGTTGTTATCAAGATTTCTCTTCACACTGAAAAATGGAATTAAGTATGTGATGATTAGCAAGACAGTACTTCATCTGTGTAATCCTGAGCAATCAGCCTAGCTTCTCCATCATCGTTTCGTCAAAGCCTTTGTTTTAGCAAGAGAGCTATGAATTAATTGTAGATGGCTTGGAATGAAAGCTATTAAGCAAATATTAGATACTGCTATGAACAAAGGGTTATTTGCAGATGAGGTGAGCTTTATCTTCTTTCATTTGTGCCCATGCAATTCTGGTAAATGTGAGAAATCTTTGTAAAATGCCACCTCCAACCAAGCTGCTAGTGCCTGCAGTACAATATCACAGTAGCTGTTCATTAATGAAACCCACCTTTATCTTGACAACCTTCACTTTAAAACTGTGTGGCAACCACTGGTGTTTGCCTAAAGGAGGGAAGATGGGCTGAGTAATGATTAATTCATGGGTGTAAATATGAAGGGAATAAATTGCACTTAAAATATTTATAATATGTTACTAGGGGTCTATTACAAAGGTTGTAGAGTCTCCTTCTCTAGAGACTTTTAAAACCTGCTTGGATGTGTTCCCGTGCAACTTGATCTAGGCTTAACCACGTTGACGGTGGGGTTGGACTAGATGATCTGCAGAAGTCCTTTCCAACCCCAACCATTCAGAATAGAATAGAATAGAATAGAATAAACCAGGTTGGAAGAGACCTTCAAGATCACCGTGTCCAACCTATCATCCAACACCACCTAATCAACTAAACCATGCAACCAAGCACCCCATCCAGTCTCCTCCTAAACACCTCCAATGATGGTGACTCCACCATCTCCCCAGGCAACCCATTCCAATGGGCAATCACTCTCTCTGTGTAGACTTTCCTCCTAACATCCAGCCTAAACCTCCCCTAGTGCAGCTTGAGACTGTGTTCTCTTGTTCTGGTGCTGGTTGCCTGGGAGAAGAGACCTGTCTGCAACCTCTGTTCAGGTAGTTGTAGAGAGCAATAAGGTCTCCCGTGAGCCTCCTCTTCTCCAGGCTAAGCAACCTCAGCTCCCTCAGCCTCTCCTCACAGGGCTTGTGTTCCAAACCCCTCACCAACTTCATTGCCCTTCTCTGGACTCGTTCCAGCAACTCAACATCCTTCCTGAACTGAGGAGCCCAGAACTGGACACAGTACTCAAGGTGTGGCCTAACCAGTGCAGTGGGCAGGGGCAGAATGACCTCCCTGCTCCTGCCTCCTCTGGACCTGCTCTAACATCCTTCTTGTACTGCATTCTCTGATTCCGTGACACACAACAGAAGTACTAGGTCTGGCAGCAGTACTACTCCATATACTTCTCTAATGGGCAAGCTGGAGCTTGTTCTGTTATTATTTTAGCAGAAAGCTATTAAGAGAGATAACGTGGGAGATGCTGCAGTAGATTTTCAGGTGGAATTTGAGACATCATACACCGAGCAGTGCAACAGTGAAAGCTACACTTCTTTTGGATAACACATCTAGAACTCAAGCTATGAATCCCCATGTTTCCCAAACCACATGCTGTTTCCCTAAAAGTGAAGCTGACAAAGGGCTTCCAGTGTGTGGGGGGGTGTGTGTGTGTGTGTGGGGGGGGGGTGTGTGCACATGTGTGTAGGGGGCACTTACACCACGTACATCTTTTTCACATTGCAAAAAGCAGATGCTTCACGTACAAACGTCCTCTGACATGGTGAGCATGAACACTCATGTTACTGCAACAGAGCAGTTCCTTGAAAAAGCTTGGGTGTAAAAGTAACCAAGAATGACCCTCCCCTGCAAGAACTGAACTGAATTTGGGTTAACAAGTCTGCTAGTACTGCTGACTGGAGAGTTCTCTCTCTTCCCTCCTCTTTAACAGCAAAAAGCAAACTCCAAATTTGGAATTAGAACCTCCTGAAAATTTTGAGGGCTAAAAGGATTGTGACTACAGTCCTGTTGCACAAGAAACTACTCTTGCTCAAATAAGAGGCAGGTGTTACTCACTGCTGGCTGCCCAGGTTGCTGCTAAAGGATTTTGTTGGTGGTGCTGGTTTTAGACCAGATAGTACCTGAACACTTGTGTCTCACAGCACACAGAGACAAGATACTGTGCCTGGTATCCTTCCTGACACACAGCCTGGTCTGGAGTTAATGAACAATTAAATAATAGTAAAACATGGAAGAAAAGAAGGCCTACCCTTTGGAAATACTTCTGATACTCCTTGTGATGGACAACTGCTTTAGCTGCTCACAGTTTATTGTGCACTTTGTGCATGATAATTAGGTGTAGCAAAGAAGATGGCTGCTGGTGAACTCAGAGACAGAGAAGCAATCCTCCTGTGGAAGAAGTGTTACTTCTGTTGACAGGCAGGCAGAGTAACAACCTATCCTTGGAGATACCAGGAAATTTCCAAGGGAACCAGTAGGAGTGATACTGCCAGACCTCAGTGATGACAGCGCCTGCAAGCTGCTGGGGGCTGGCAGAGCTCAGAAAGCCACCAAAACCTGTTGGACCAAGCAAGGAACTGTCTGTAAGGAGCAGTGTGAACAAGAAGGTACATCTATTCATGCCCTGTTGTTTAAAACACACTCAAATAGTGTTGTTCCTAGTTTGTGTTCTAACAGATCTAAATTAGTGACCCAGCACCCTTCAATTCATTCTGATGAAAGAGGTGGGCAGTCACTCTTAAACCAATGGCATTGTTTGTCACTGCCAGCTCCTTCAGTGTGAGCTGAATTCACCAAGCACCTGCCAAATCCAAGATGAAGAATGAGCTGGTGGAATACCAGCATGGATCACCATACCAACTTGGAATACTCTGTATTTAACCTAGTGATGTGAAGAAGTGTTTAAAGAGCTTCAGTATTTGGTGCTCTGCAACATACCTTCAGATTATTTTTTTTTCCCCCTGTGACTAGGGATTACATAGAATTTTGTCAGAGAGCAAAACTCTGCAGGATATGCACAGAGATAATATTTTTGCATTTTAGACCCTACATCTTCCAAGCAAAGTATAGTTGTGACTAGAAATTAAGATAAACTCTACCAGAATCTCAACTTTAAAACCAGTCAGTGGCTTGTCAGTAGCTGGGAAAGACAAACAGCTTCAATTTTCATAAATGGTAACAAATTTTTCTGTTGGGTTTACATGATATATTCCTCTGGAGTTTGTTTTGGGTCTTGTTTTCTTGTTTATACTATGAAAAGACAATGGAAAGCTGGAAAAACATACTGATCTTTTCCAGATTAGTCAACACAACAGACATTTCTCTGCAACTGTTACACCCCAGACAGTGTTTTTATTCTTTTTGTATTCTCTGAAATTGAAAACACTAACAAAGGGATCCTGTGAGCTAGGAAAAGTAATAGAATCTTCTTAAGAACCTCTAAATTAGGTTACTGGGGAGGCGATGATGTGTGTGTGGAGGTTCCTCATGAGCATTTCACCTGGTTCTTGTTAGCAGAATGCAGGGAATTGCAACAAATCGATGAAACTTTTGCTCTTTGGGTGATCTGGAAAATCATTTCTTTTTAACAATGTTGGTATCATTGCCAACTTCTGCCCATCTATTTTTCCAGCAAGCTGTTTCATGAATAGAAGGACTCATGAAATCTCATCTCCATTGAATTTGTGCTGTGTGCTTGATAC
Source organism: Dryobates pubescens (assembly GCF_014839835.1). Taxonomy (NCBI): domain Eukaryota; kingdom Metazoa; phylum Chordata; class Aves; order Piciformes; family Picidae; genus Dryobates; species Dryobates pubescens. The sequence continues at coordinate 22,272,546 of NC_071621.1, forward strand.
ATCCCTGCTGCAGTCATAGTGACAGCACATCCAAGTACTAGTTACTCCCATCAGAACTCTCCCAACATTCAATGGGATCATCAAATACAGCATAAAACCCTACCACGGTGCCATCAGATTCTTCCTGTATTTGCAGTCTCAGTCTTTCTCTCCTGAAAAGGTTTAATAAATAACACTGAGAACTTAGAGTGCTTTTACACAGCCTCTAACTACTATACTATATGGTCTGTGGCGAGTTTTGTGCCAGCAGGACAAGCAGGTGTCACACCACTGACTTCACAAGATAAGATTTTTCTTAAAGCACTAATTTTAATCTTCAGCAAGCTGCTAAGTCTTATGAAACCTGTAAGTTCTGGAGTGGCTCCTGCCTCAGAGCAGTTCAAAACACAGGAGAGATGGAGCTACTGCAGTTCATACAGGACGAATCCTACTGGATTGCACAAATTTTCTTTCCTTGGGAAATCATGAAAAAAACTAAAATTGAGAGGGAGAGAAAATCCAAATACTTAATGTGTTATTTTTACATTAAAAAAGGGAACATCTCCTGGAACAGCAAGGATGGCTTTGAGGACCCAAGGGAAGGAGGAAAAGACCTTTGCTGTCTCTGTCGAAATGACTGCAGTGATAAGGGGCAGGAAGCCTGGGTCTGGGCTTTCCAGCTGGTGAGCCGTGGGAAGCCTGTCTAATGCTACACAGACACTCCAGTTTAAGCAGGAGTGCAGCCTTAAATTACGAGGTTTGATAATAAATTCAGCTGTCATACACTTGCTACTAAAAGAAGAATTATTTGTAAGAATGATGTAAGTTAAACACCACATGAATATCCCTTAAAAGCTAAGACGGTGTGGATTACTGAAATGGAAGTGCTTTCAAGCTATGCTTAATACATGTCTTATTAATTTAAAGCTTTCAATGTGATTATGACCCAAAAATCAACCTACATTATATTTGTCAAAGTTGTTAGACTCTTCACATGGTGGAACAATCACTTCTGGAAGCCTGACTGTTTTTCAGTATGTAAATACACTTGTCTGTTACTCTAAATACTTGAGCCTGGAGACCTGGACTCCCCAGGGCCTCACTCTACAAAACCAGGACCACCCAGCAGCCCACATTACACATAAACAAATGCACACTTGCACATAAAGAACTCACACAGGGCAATGTTTTCCATTTGCTACCCAGAAGCAGAAAGTAGTCCATTAAGAGATGGGGAAGATCTGCTGACAGGCTGTCCTTCCTGGGCCCTTCCAAAGGGCCAAGTGGATGGAGAGCATTTAGATCCCCTGGTATTGTAGAAGTCACCACTGGGTTTATAGCATGGCAGCCTAACATCCCAGCCATCCACAACCTGAATGACAGTAGTTGGGCACCTACAACACAAAACCTTACTGGGTTGCCACAGTGGGTAGATAACCCCATGAGGACTGCTGGCAAAGGTTAGAGCCAAAAGTTGGTTGCTGTGGAGTGTATCACAGCTCTGGCTTCAGCCAAGCAATCACAATAGCAGACAGTTGATGGTTCACAAATGCTATTCTTAGAATCATAGGATCATAGAATCAATAAGGTTGGAAAAGAACTCAAAGATCATCAAGTCTAGCCTGTTACCCAACACCTCATGACTACTAAACCAAACATGGCACCAAACGCCATGTCCAATCCACTCTTGAACACCTCCAGGGACAGTGACTCCACTACCTCCCTGGGCAGCCCATTCCAATGGCTAACAACTCTCTCTGTGAAGAACTTTCTCCTCAGCTGAAGCCTAAACTTCCCCTGGCACAGCTTGAGACTGTGTCCTCTTGTCCTGATGCTGGTTGCCTGGGAGAAAAAACCAACCCCCTCCTGGCTACAACCTCCCTTCAGGTAGCCGTAGACAGCAATAAGGTCTCCCCTGAGCCTCCTCTTCTCCAGCCTAAACAATCCCAGCTCCCTCAGCCTCTCCTCGTAGGGCTTGTGCTCAAGGCCTCTCACCATCCTCGTTGCTCTTCTCTGGACACGTTCAAGAGTCTCAATGTCCTTCTTCCCACAGTCCAGATCAGGTAAGACAGTATGTCGCCAATTAATTTTATGAACAAGTGTTATCAGACTATACTTAGGCCAAACAGCATCTGATAACTGCTACTGGCCTTCAAGAGAGAAGTTCTCTTTATTTATTGCTTCCCCTTCTGCAAAGATGTAATTGTTAGCACATTAAGCAGTTTTGAAAATACAACAATCTGTATAAGGTCTCCTCTACCAGGGCTTGGAAACGATCCAGGAACCCTTGATACAATTCAGTCACGATATGAAACACAGATAAAATAGTCACAGTTACAAAGATATCTGATATCTAGCAGTAACAAAGACAATGATGACTTTTTGATAGCTGTGTAGGTGCAAGTATGTCAGAGTTTTAAATGGGAGTGCTAAAAGGTAGCAAACACCTCAGTGAGAAACAAAGCTGAACTGTGAAAGCTCTTCAGTTTGTACAGCCCTTAATATGATGAACCCGAGTCTGGTTGGTCTTCTTTTTTCACCACTGCAGTATAAGTGCAGGACAATAATAGACAATTCAATCTTTTTAGAACATCAAGCCCTAGCTTTGGGGAAGTCACTTAAGAGCAAAATCTGAGCCCTATTGTCAGACAAGACATCTGGCTAACCCAGTTTTTTCTATTCACTGGTGATCAGCAGTAGAGGCTGAGAAAAAGCACAGACATAGAGCAAAATAGAGCAAAACCTCTCCTCCTCCCACAGTTTTTCCAGCCTCAAAAGTAGGGTGGTTTTGGGGCTTCTGAGTACAAGGTGCTTCCTGTGTGAAAAGTAGCCCTTTTTGGCTTCCTCCAGTATTTTCTTGTACCCATGTAACCTTTTAGTACCCAGCACACTTTAGCCTCTCTTTTTCTTTGCTCCATACCCACATTTTTGCATGTCTGAAGATCTTGCCATTTTGGTGTGCCATCAATATGTCTCTGATGAGGCAAACATATGCAATCAGACTCAACAGAAGATTGCTGACAATAGAGGCAGGCTGGCAGCCACTCTGTAAGCCCATCCAGGCAGTTCTGCTGCTGGGGCCACTGGATTCTGCCCTGGCTGTCAGCTGCACAAGTATGGTGCTGCTTTGCTTGTCACTCTGCCTGCTACTGCTCAACTGTTTCCCAGAGTCTGCCCTTCCCTGGCCCTGCTGTCTCCCTGCATTCCTGCTTCCCACCTTTCTTCAGTGGATGTATTTTTCTGACACTGAGATCAGCCCAAATACCTCCGTTCAGAGCATATGATGGCTTGGTTCCTAGGAAAGTGAATCATAGGATCATTTAGGTTGGAAAAAACCTTTAAGATCACTGAGTCCAGCCATTAACACTGCCAAGTCCACCACTTAATCATGTACTTCAGAACCATATCTACATGTCTTTAAAATACCTCCAGGGATGGTGACCCAAACACTTTCCTGGGCATCCTGTTCCAACACTTAACAACACTTTTGGTGAAGAAACTTTTCCTAAAGTCCAACATAAACCTCCCCTGGAGCAACTTGAGGCCATTTCCTCTTTCCCACCTTTGAACAGCATCCTGAATTAGTAGCTAAACTGCATCTTGGCATTCCCAAAGATCTGTGCCAAAGTATGCAGTGAGACAACGCACACACGATGCAGAAGTGTTTGATTTATACAGTCAGATCCTACTTACATTTTGATCCCCATGTTCTGTTTTTTCTCTTCTCTGAGAAGAGATGTTTTGCTCCCAGTCATTTGGGGCGAGTCCAACACAAAGACCAAGCCTCAGTGACCAGGAAAGTCCTTTGAAAGAGAAGGTGGGTGGTCTCCCTCAACTTTCTTTTTTCCTTTCTCTTCTTCAGCTCTCTTGGTGTGAAGGCATATGTGTGTCATGGAGGGGTGCTGAGTGTAAGGGATGAGTCATTTGCTTGCCTTGCTGAGCCCTGTTCCGTGCAGTTTCAGTCACAGAGAAGAAAAACATTCCTTTGCTTTGGAAATGGCCTGGGACCCAACCAGCCTGAGTAGAATCACGCAGATCATCTGGATACGCAGAGCACATTGCAGAGAAATGTATTTCCTGTAGGTCCCAAAGTCCTTAATGACTTGTACACATTGATGTACAAATACCTCTGCAAGTTTTGTTCTAAGTCTCTGCCTCCAAGAAAAAATGTTTGTAAAAGCAACTTAATGCAGGCCCAGCCTCCTATTCCTTTTTAATGAATTTCCCGTTACGTTAATTGATTTTAATTTTTCAACAATAACGCATGCTTTACGTTTTCAAATTGCTAGGTTCGCAGGATGAACCCCACGGGATCCATCGGCAATTCACGCCTACTGCCACTAGAGGGCAGCCACCATCCTGACCACGCAGCACAGAGGCAGCGCTAACCCCATGGCTGCAGCCTCTGCGATGCTATCGTCTGCGAAACCAAACTAAGCCTAAAAGGAGTCTTCAGATCTTGCTTTAGCTGACGTGGAGCTCGGCCTAGGAACAAATACAGGATTATTTGTTTTCCTGCTAGGTAGTCGAATCCTGGTTTTACTACTTCCTTCTATCTGTGTATGTGTAATTACTGATAACATTGGGAAAATGTATAGAGGAAACTTCAGACTAGCTAGTCTGCTTGCCTAGATAACAGGATAAAAAAGGAACAAACATGACAAAAATGCTAGAGGATAAAATATTTTCAGTGAAGTTGAATTCAGCATTTGTGGAAGTGAGACAAGTATGCTGAAAACACTTCTTTAGTTTAAAAGTACACTGTAAACCTGTAATTTTGTGAAGAAAACAGGAACCAGTTAATGAACTGATATAAGATGCCTGATATGAACAACAGGGTAAAATATTTGGGTGTGGGTTTTGGTTTTGGGGTGGTTTTTTTGGTGGAAAAATAAAACCACAACGAAACACATTCATCTGTTCAATCTCTGATCCACCAACACATGAAATGATCAGCCTGACTGTGCTGGGGTTTGCTGGGACAGTTTAATTTTCTTCACAGTAGCTGGTATGGGGCTGTGTTTTGGATTTGTGCTGGAAATGGTGTTGATAACATAGGGATGTTTTAGTCACTACTGAGCAGGGCTTTTTTTTTCCTTCTCACACCGTCCTGTGATGGGCTGGGAGTGAGCACCAGGCTGGGGGGAGCACCAGAAGCTGATAAGGAACACAACTGAGACAGCTGACCCCAACCAACCAAAGGGATATCCCATACCATATGCCATCATAAAGCTGAGATATGAAGAAAGATGAAGGGCACATTCAGAATTAGGGTATTTTGTCCTGCTTGTGTAACCATCATGCATGATGGAGCCTTGCTTTCCTTGACATGCCTGAGCACTTGTCTGCCAATGGAAAGTAGTGAATTAATTGCTTGGTTTGCATTGCTTGTGTGTACAGCTTTTGCTTTACCTGTTAAACTGTCTTTATCTCAATCTACCAGTTTTCTCACTTTTTGGATTCTCTCCCCATTCCACTGGGCAGAGATTGAGAAAACAGTCATGTGGATTGCTGGCTAAGGTTAAACAATGTCACTGACCTTGCTTTGCTGACTTGTGCAGGGCTCCTTTTCTGCATTCCAGCACAGAATGCTCCGGTGATAGTTGAGACCACAGCCCAGCACAGTGTGTTATGAAGGAACAAGAGTATTTCCATGGGTCACTGAGTGGCTTGTATTTTTGGAAATCAATACTGTCATGAAGCTACAAGCTTTATGTCACTGCTGAACAATCATCAGAGTTTTAGACTAGAACAACAGTGTAGTAACACCATAAGATACAAATGTGACCTATAATGTAGTTAGTTGGAAGTACAGAAATGCCTGGAGAGAGGTTGTGATGCAGACACTGAACCTTCCTTGCCCCATCTATCTATCACTGTCTTCACTGCTGCCCTTGGTTCTGCACAGATCAGTGGCCAGACAACATTTCCCTACACTTGTTTCTATAGGTAATGACAGGATGGGACTCCATAGCAAAGTATAAGTGACTACCTCTACATAGGTTGCCAACTATTAGGATCAACTACCTTTAAAATTCCAAGTCTATGCCATCATGTGAAGAGGCTTTTGAAAACAATGGTTGCCCCAGCCCAGTGGGCAAAATCCATAACCCTGAACTCAGTTTCTTCACTATCACTTTGCTGTGTGGGAATACCCATTTTGGCAGCTCCACTGGATACACCAATGTCTCCTTCACTGGGCACAAGGGAGACACTGAAGCTTGCTTTCTGGTTCTGCACATCAGAAAAGTGAAATTTTAACAAAGATGAAACACAAACAAGGGCAAAACAAAGGGCAAAACAAAGCATCAGATCATCAAACCTCTTCTCATAAATAACAGTCTGCACAACTAGGTTTTTTTGTAGGGAGTACAAATTCACAGATATTTGGTATTGATATACCCAGCTGTGGTCATACAGAGAGGATGTACACCCAACAGTGCAAGATTCTCCACCAGTATTTGTCTTCAGTGGCTTACAAATATCTCTAAACTTGGCTACAGTTAAAAGACCAGTTTCTGGTCTTTTGTGGTATTGGACATGAAGGTCCAATCTGAATTAGCAAAACATGACCTTCAGGGTCCTGAAATAAAATACCCTGAAACCCTCTCACCAGTGAAGTGACCAAAGGAGACATCTAAAAGAGAGAGAAAAAATAATGAACTTATACTCAGTTTTCACATTTGCCACTGACATTTTTGTGACTACCTTTACTTCCACAAAACCAAAATTCCCTTACCCTAAAAAGCTGTCTCTTTAAATTTGAACCAATGACTCCACAATTTCTTTAGAATCAGCACAGAAGAAAACACACCTGCAGAGTCTCTCTTCTAGGAAGATCTGAACCACTTTCAAGAGGTGCCTATGGCTCTTTACTGATTAAAAAAGCAGCCTATCATGAGTACTGCAAAATGAGGAAATCTAACTTTGAGATATCTACTTAGGGCAGATGAATCCCAAATCTAATCTGCTTGGACCTCTAATTTCTCATTTGCAAAATACTACAATGGACCATAGTAATAAAAGTAATGATAATTGTGCTATTAATGCAGAGACAACAGAACACAGCTCTATTCAACTGTAAAAAATGATCCAAGTGTGCTTGGAGTATTACAATATTTTATTTCATTGTTTTGGTAAGAAACAAAGTCTCAAAGGCAGTCAAGTGCCAGAAAGAGAGAGAAATGCATCCTGCTGATATGGCTATTTGAAGCTCAGTTGGTTATCACTAAGTACCATTTACCATCAGAAAGCCCTCCTCCAACCAAGGACACGCTTAGCCCTTAGCACATTAGATATAAATGTCTGAGTAAATCACTGATTTAAGTGGGACTGCTTGGGTAATGCTGCTTCAAATTAAGGGTTGCCTGGACATTCAAATTACTATGCTTCCATGAGAAGCATGGATCTGATCATGGACCAGATCAGCACGGATCTGACCCACCTATCCCAGTGGGTCAGATCGATGCTGCAAGTGGGTTTGTCTGCAACTATGGAAACGCACAATTTCAGGGCAAGAAGAGGTATGAGGGTTGTGTTATGACAGTACACGAAGAACCCATTTATTCTGGGTGATTTTTGACAGTTTTAGCATCATGGATTCGTTAACTTTTATTCATGCATGTGTACTGTAGACTCAGAGAAAATGTCACGCCTTCTGAGGGTACTGGCATAACCTAACTTGGTGTTAAAAATTTACAGGAATTTACTACCTGGAAAAGCAAAAACCTTCCATCAGTTACTCTGTCTGACCGATGTCTGCTTGTTTCATGTAAGAAAGATCCTGAAACAGAAGTTTTAGCAAGGCTTCTAAGTTCCTGATGTTACCAAATGCAAGTTGCAGGAGCTGAGCTTTACCCTAAAGACACAACATTCCCTATATCTAAGATATTTCCCAGATTCATTCTTCGAAAGCATGAAGCCATCAGGTGAAATCACAGCATGCAGTTTCATTTAATGTCTGTTCTATTAACTATAAAATACTAAATAGCCAAACTGAAGCTGTAAGATCTCGAGACTGAAGACAGTGAAAGTAGGCACAATGTACGGAACAGCACAATTTTAACCGACCAGTTTGCCTGGAAGATGTACAGTCATTGATCAACAGCATCAACAACTTTTTAGCAGGGGGTGGGGGGGAATAAAGGTAGAATGAAAAGACCAGCCACTTATTTCCCTATTTTGGAAAAGCACCATTTACTTTCCTCCCATGAGGAAGATACACTGCATGACTAGATGTAAGAGATTAAACTGCATTCATTGGATGTTACATGATTTCAAAAAATAAACAAGAAGTTTGTATGTATTTGCAATAATCTGCTGGATTAAGGGGATCTAATTTTTGAAAGAGGAAGTAAGCAATTTCCCTTCTTACTGCAGTCTCACTGAAATGAATGCAAATCATAGAATGCCAGGGGTGGAAGGGACCCCAAGGACTATCTGGTCCAAACTTTTTGGGTGATAACATAGTTTAAATAAGGTGGCCCAGCACCCTGTCAAGCTCAGTCTTAAAATTGTCCAGTGTAGGGGACCCCACTACTTCCCTTGGAAGATTATTCCAATATCTAACTGGAGTCCAATCAGAATCTCCCCAGGAGTAACTTGTACCATTTATTTTTTGCACTCAAACTGAGAAATACATAAATAAGTGGTAATAAAAAGCAAAGCTTCTATCTTAGCAGAAGAAAGCTTCTTTATGCCAAATGAAACTATGGCTATCACAACTGTGATTACAATTATAATACAGGCTGTTTTGTGAGGAGAGGATGACAGAGTTTTTTTCCCCTAGATCTCTATTTCTACAAAATCATGGAGTACAGAGGAAAGTTTTCTCACAGCTGGGATATTTATTAAAATCCCCCTCCCATGCAGCTCCTCTGGTGCTTAGCAGTATGTGACCTCATACTTTTGCCTTTCCTCTGTCTAAACAGTTAGAGGGTAGCTCTCCCTCTACACAGAGGTTTACTTTCAGGAAATTTGTAGGGATTTAGTTCTTAACCCCCTGTCAAATTCAGAGTTCAAAGGAACTAGGAGGACTGCAGATACACAGAACTGCCTTACTACACTTATATAGGAAGCCAGGCCAATGGGAATGTATGTGGCCTCAAGCATTCCTTCTCTCCTCAGCCCCTCTGCTATTTCATGTAGAGATCCTCTTTCTAATCACAGAAACAGTAACTGTTTCTCATCTCTAGCTGCTTGGAGAACTGATACTAATAAGAAAATAAATAAATCATTAGATACACAAAATGAACTATAAACAAGACAGTGTTAACCACACACCAAAAAATCTGAGCAAGCAATTAAGTATTTTCCTTTATATGTCATTCACAGGATGTTAGGGGTTGGAAGGGACCTCTGGAGATCATCAAGTCCTGCCAGAGCAGTAGCATAGAATCTAGTGCAGGTTACACAGGAATGCATCCAGATGGGTCTTGGAAAGTCTCTAGAGAAGGAGACTCCACAACCTCTCTGGGGAGCCTGCTCCGTGATCCTAATTGTAAAAAAGTTCTTCCTCACGCTGAGGTGGACCCTTCTGTGTTGTAGTTTACATTCATTGCCTCTTGCTCTATCACAGAGCAAAAATGAGAAGAGTCTGTCCCTTCCTCAGACCTCATATATTTATAAACATTTATTAAATCCCCTCTCAGTCTTCTCCAGACTAAAAAGCCCCAAGTCTCTCAGCCTTTCCTCATAAGGCACGTTCAGGATGATGCACTCAAACATGACACAGTATAATAGCATCATCACAGTACATTAGAGGTTGGAAAGAACCCCCAGAGATCAAGTCCAGTGCCCCTGCCAAAGCAGGATCACTTAGGGTAGTCTGAACAGGAATGCATCCAGGTGGGTTTTGAAAGTCTCCAAAGAAGGAGACTCTACAACCCCTCTGGGCAGCCTTTTCCAGTGCTCCATCACCCTCACTGTGAAGAAGTTTCTCCTCATGTTGAAGTGAAACCTTCTGTGTTCAAGCTTGAACCTGTTGTTTCTTGACTTATTAGTGCACACCACCAAAAAGAGCTTGGCCCCCTCCACTTTAGATATTTATCCTCCCCTCTGATATTTATAGACATTGATCAGATCCCCTCTCAGTCTTCTCTTCTCAAGACTAAATAGCCCCAGGGATCTCAGTGCCTCTTCATAGGAGAGATGCTCAAGTCCCCTAATCATCATCACGGCTCTCTGTTGGATTGGCTCCAGGAGGTCTCTGTCTCAAAATGGGGAGCCCAAAACTGGACACCATATTCCAGGTGTGGTCTCAGCAGGACAGAGTAGAAGGGGAGAAGAATCTCCCTAGACCAGCTGCATTTTCTTGATGCACCCCAGAATACCACTGGGTCTCTTGTCCACAAGGGCACATTGCTGTCTCATGCAGACTTGCTGTCCACCAGCACTCCAAGGTCTTTCCCCGTGGAGCTGCTTTGCAGAAGAGCAGCCACTAACCTGTACTGGTGCCTGTGTACACACAGAGACACACACACACCCCCTCCCCAGATCTCAACATTGTGCTGTAGGACCTAAAGCAGGCATACACATTTCTTCATTCAGCTGAATGACTGCTTGCCATAACTGGAGAGCAAGAAACATCATGGTGCCATCAAATGTCTGCAGCCATTGCAAGGAGCTGCCATCTGCCTGTAGTTCCCAGGGTTGTTACCAATTGGATCTGGCAGAAAATCCTAACATCTAATGATCACTTGGACCCTGAGGACTGATCAGTTATCTAAGGCAGGACAATTATGACACTTCAGGTTGCCATCCACAGTGAATTCATCTGCACTGACATCTCTAATTTGTCTTAGGAAAGAGGTTGAGGTACATTCCCAGAAACCACACAGCCAGCTGCCTGTTGAAGGCAGTGGTGGCTGGCAGTGGAATCCTTTCTAACTGCTTAACTGCTGCAGGCAATGGGTTAAAACCTTATGTGTCATGGGGCTAATGCAGAGTGTGGTTAATTGAGAATTACAGCTGGCAGGGCAGGAACATTGAGCTTTAGTGGATGATGGAGAGAACTTTAAAGGGCAGAAAGCATGCCTATAGGCCCCCCAGTCTAAGCCATCCCCTACTGCTTTCTCTTTCTCCTACACATTCCCACTTGTTAACCCAGAATTTCTCACAGAAGATGGGCTACAATACTATATTTAAAGATGCATATATTAAAAAGATACCTTATTCAAGAGGTTTTGTTTTGCTCCACTGCCCCAAACACATCTCACAGCTAAGACTTCTGTTGTTACCTGTTTCCTACTTCTGGCATGTACAGTATCTAATTTGTTTGTTGGCTTGAATAATTTACACATCTGCACAGCCAGGATCTAACAGCAAGGTTTTTATGCAAGGTCACAGGCAGGCAAAGATGAGACATCTTCTTTGATCCAAGCCACCTTGTGTCTAGTGACTCATTGCCATGACTCTTTCACTCTTGTTTGATTCCTTAAATCATGCACAAGGTTCAAAGCAGTAGTAAACTTTCCAGGGCAGGGAGTCAGGAGCTCAGAGTCTTCCAAATTGAGTAAATATCTGTGTAGACATCATCAATATTTAGCAGCCTAAAGTCTCAGAACAAGCAGGTTTCAGACAAAAGCTAATGTTGTGACAACAGAGAAACAAAGGAAGTAAATCTTCTCTGAAGTTAATGCTACTGCTCCTGAACCCAGCACCTGACACAGCACTGCAGTGTCACTCTAACAGCAGAACAGGAATACAAGACTGGCATCTATTTAATTTTCAAGGAGGCTGGAAAGCTCAGAGCAAAGACAAGGCATGTGTAGTATTTTCAAAAGAGTTTTGGGATATAACCTCACCTGAGTCACCATCTGAGAATGTGTCCTTGCACTGACCCAGCTCTGCAGCTCCCCCGACCATAGGCTGTGAGGCTCTCTGTACGCATCGATACAACACAGTTTTGCAAAAATTGGTACAATAGCTGCTTAGACAACTCCAAAAACATCCCATTCCATCTCCTGACCCCTGAGGCTGAAGGGCAAGGTTGCAGGCTTAAAGGCATCCACATTTGCTCATGATTTGGTACATCTTGATGGATGCTGGGGGAAGAGGAAGGAGGCCAAGGGCCCTGGTGCATGGTGCCTGGAGAATACTGGCACTGCCACAGTGCCACCATAAGCTGCCCTGCAGCTCCAAGCCTGTGTGATCATCTGATTATTGCAGGGATATTTGTGCTTCTTAGCTACTTGCAGGGAACTAGTGGGGAGAGTTCAACAGAGGTGATTATGAGGATGATTAAGGGACTGGAGCATTTCTCTTACAAGGAAGGACTGAGGGACCTGGGGCTGTATGGTCTGGCAAACAGAAGGCTGAGAGGGGGCTTTATCAATGTCCACAAATATCTGAAGGGTGGCTGTCAGGATAATGGAGCCAATATCCTCTTAGTGATACCCAGAGGCAGGATGAGGGGCAATGGGCACAAACTCAATCACAGGAAATTCCATCTCTATGTGAGAAAACACTTTTTTTTACTGTGAGGGTGACAGAGCACTGAAACAGGCTGCCCAGAAAGGCTGTAGATCCTCCTTCTTTAGAGATCTTCAAAGCCCACCTGGATGCATTTGTGTGTGACCTACCCTAAGTGGACCTGCTTTGCAGAGGGGGTTGGACTCAATGATCTCTGGAGGTCCCTTCCAACCCCTAGCATTCTACAATTCTACAAAGAATTTTGTCTTGCACTTATCAATCTATTAAAAGGTTGTATTGACCTTCACAGTGCAGTAATACTTCTCCAGAAAGTGAGAAAACCTTCAGATACTGCATTTGATTCATACCATCACTGTGGTTCTCAGTGTCCCTCCTTACATGTTTGTAATTAAAGCATGGATGTTATTAGGAAAAAGCATTTTTAAAAGAGACAATAATGGATACCCAGCCAAAGGAGCAAACTCCTTGCAACTGAAATGAAGCTCAAATGATAATCCTTCATCAAGCCAGGTACCTGTCCAAAGCACACAGAGAAGGCATGTAGTCACAAAGGGACGTGTATTCCTCTTGAATGATGAAACACCAAAAATTGAATTGCACTCTGCTCCTAAACGTGGAAGATAATGATTCATCTTCCAGTGGGGAATGCAGCCTAAGGCTTAGAAAGGGTGGGGTTTGTCCAATTACCCTAGAATGGACTAAAAAGTCACTGCTCTGAGGAGTGAGTGAGCCAGAGCAGACTTCAGACTGGCAGATACTCACACCTCAAAGGCTCAAAGTCTTTTAGCAGGCTCATTTCAAAGAGCATTTAGGATCAAGGCACATGCAATGCAAAACTTGTCTGTGGAAGCAGAACACTGGGGACGATAAATAGCTGCCAGGCCTGTACTGCAGCTGGGGAGAGGACTCGAGCTGGCCAGGGTGATACCGAGAAGGGGGAAAAGGGCTCCTTAACTTTCCTGCTCCCCCTGCCACGTTCAACAAGGTTCTTCCCTCACTCACTGAATCACTGTCCCAGTGGGCCCTGCCCAGCCTCAATTGTCTGTCTCTTCCCTGCAGCTGATCCTGGCTCTTAAGGAAGCAAAACTCTGATTGATGCCCTGTCGTACCTTGAGATGGCTCTTTGCCCAGAGCTTCCCTGCCTTAGAAAGGACAAACTGAAGCCCAAATGGTGTGACCATATCATGTTACACAATGTAAATAAGACTTTCCATCTTGGAGGTTAAATGCTCAACCCTCATCTAGGGCTTTCCTTCAAAGGCAGTACTGCTCTGATGAGAAATGCTGGACCCCAGGACCAGGTGAGACCCCACCTGGAGTACTGTGTCCACTTCTGGAGCCCCTATTACAAGAAGGATCTGGATGTTCTAGAGCATGTCCAGAGAAGGGCCAAGAGGATTATCAGAGCACCTTTCCTATGAGTAAAGACTGAGAGAGTTGGGGCTATTCAGTCTGGAGAAGAGAAGGCTCTGAGGAGACCTTACTGTGGCCCTCCAGTATCTGAAGGGAGCCTACAAGAAAGCTGGAGAGGGACTTTTTAGGGAGTCAGGGAGTGATAGGACTATGGGGAATGGAACAAAACTGGAAGTGGGTAGATTCAGATTGGATGTTAGAAAGAAGTTCTTCACCATAAGGGTGGTGAGACACTGGAACAAGTTGCTAAGGGAGGTGGTGGAGACCCCATCCCTGGAGGTTTTTAAGGCCAGGTTGGATGTGGCTCTGAGCAACCTGATCTAGTGTGAGGTCTCTCTGCCCATGGCAGCAGGTTTAGAACCTTGAGGTCCCTTCCAACCCTAACAATTCTATGATTCTAAGATTCTCCCTGTTCACAGCCTGCAAGCAACCTCCCTTCACTGTGTTCAGTCCTCATTTTGTATAGGAAACTTTAGCAAACCCATGTATAACAAAATCAATGATTACACTAAAATAAACTAGAAACTAAATGTTCAAAAATAACATAGGGTGTTGTTTACCCTTGTATCTCAGCTATTATCTGAAATCCCTCCTCCTCCTGGGATACCGAGTGCAATTGTTGACATGGCAATCCCTGAGGACTCTCACATCCTATGCTACAGCACTTCCTTAGCCTCTCTAAGACTAGTCAAGTATGCAAGCATGAAGGAAAACTGTACTAGTAGCACCTGGCATCATCTTATCAGAGAGTCCTAGAACTGTCTGGGTTAGAAAAGCCTCTAAGATCATTGAGTCCAACTGTCAACCTAACACCACCATGGTTATTAAACCATGCCCCCACGCACCATGTCCACATGCTTCTTGAACATATACATGACTCCACCACCTCCCTGGGCAACCCTAACCCTAAACCTAACCCTGACCACTCTTTCTGTAAAGAAATGTGTCCCATTATCCAATTTAAATCTCTCCTGGCACAATTTCAGGGCATTTCCTCTCATTCTATCACCTGATACTAGGGAGTCTGACCCCCACCTCACTACAACCTCTTTTCAGGTAGTTGTAGAGAGCAATGAGGTCTTGCCTTAGTCTTACCTTCTCCAGATTAAACAATGCCATTTCCCTCAGCCACTCCTCATAAGAGTTGATCTCTAGACCCTTCTCAGCTTTGTTGCCCTTCTCTGGACATGCTTCAGAGTGTGGCTTAGGCTACACAGAGAATAAATAATTCTTCCACTTACCATGACATACCATCTATTTAGTCATTCCCTCCTGCATTATTACAAAAGAATGTAAACATAGTTTTCAGTCTCAGAATGAATAAAATAGAATAGAATTAACCAGGTTGGAAAAGACCTTCTAATCTCTCAAGCCTCATCCAATCTCTTCTTAAACACTTCCAGTGATGCTGACTCCACCACCTCCTTGGGCAACCCATTCCAATGGCCAATCACTCCTTCTGTGAAGAAACTTCCTAATATCCAGCCTAAACCTCCCCTGGCACAGCTTGAGACTGTGTCCTCTTGTTCTGGTGCTGGTTGCCTGGGTGAAGAGACCAACCCCCGCCTGGCTACAATCTCCCTTCAGGTAGCTGTAGACAGCAATAAGGTCTCCTCTGAGCCTCCTCTTCTCCAGACTAAGCAACCCCAGCTCCCTCAGCCTCTCCTCATAGGGTTTGTGCTCCAAATCCCTCACCAGCTTTGTTGCCCTTCTCTGGACACGTTCCAGCAAATCAACATCTTTCCTAAACTGAGGGCCCCAGAACTGGACACAGGACTCAAGGTGTGGCCTAACCAGTGCTGAGTACAGGGGCAGAATGACTTCCATGCTCCTGCTGGCCACACTATTCCTGATGCAGGCCACTTAGAACCACACCATGTCCTCCTCCTCAGTAACTCTCCTAGGAAAATCACATTTAAATGAGTTGATTTCAACTCCTTTGGTAAAGTGCAAAAGACCCTAGAAATTTAGTTTAACTTCACACACTTGTGGGGGAAAAAAATCACAACCATTGCAGAGGTGGAAAGCAAAATTAAACAGAACTTCATAACATATTCATTGGTTCCATGTGAATGACAGAAGTCCTGTACACATTTAAATACACTTGTTAAAATAATAGATAAGGAGTGATCTGGGTATAAGGCAGAAGGGATCATATTTACAAAGTAGAATACATTATTTGAAAAATACATTTCTTGAGTAAAGAATTTCTGGCAGTATCATTCCTGTTGGATGCTCCCACAGATACCATACGGTCTGTGATCAGTAGCATCAATTTAGCCAGCACCATTAGCCAAGGGTGTGAGTGGCGCTTGGATTTTTATTGGTCTTGACATAATTTAAAGTATCTGTGTAGGACTGAGTAGGGTAAATTAAAAAACGTTGAAAATACTGCATATTGCTGAAGTGGAACGCTGACACTGAATTGAAATTGCATCCAAAATGTCTCACCAAGTAATAGGCAATTCATCATATCAAAATTCCCTCAGCTGAAAATATTATTAATCAGGCAAAGGCTGTTAGCACACCATAGCAGAAAGGATATTGGTTTTATAAATACCAGCTGTTCTTGTGCTAACAATAATGCCAGTAGCTATATTTAGTACTGCTTCTGACATGTATTTAAATTTCAGGGCAAGCTACACAGGGAGGAGTTGGTTCATTTCAGTCAGCAGTTAGCCTCAATAATAAATCTTTCCCAATTATGGTATGTTTAAGTTGTCCTCAAATGGTGTACCTCAAACCTACTGAGATTCTATCAGTTGATAATGAATGCAATATGATATCTTATTTTTCAGTTATTGTCTCTTAAAGCTTAAAAGAATCACAGTTAGAAGAAATGTTGCCTAAGACACCACTGGCTCTGGTTAATGTCAACCAGAAGCAGGACCTGTGGTGCCTCTCCTGAGCTGCCACATGCTCATGCAGCAGACAGTGGGCGGTTGGAGAAAGCAAGAAGTAAATGTATTCCAGAAAAATAGAATGGAAATTCTTTCTGAGACAGTAGAAGCTGTGCTGCAAGTAAGGGGGTAGGAAGACACCCATGGGGCAAATCACTGCAGCTCCACTGCAGTCTTCGATGGGACAGTGTCAGTAGAAGATCTGTCTCCCTGTCACTGCCTATGAGAAATTGCAGAAACCCAGGACACACTTTTTCTCCAAAATTTATGCTTAAATGCGACCCTGTCAAAATAGATATCCCAGTTCCATCTTCAAACATTTGAAACTTCCATTTTGCACTTATTTGTGCAACCTTACAGGTGGAGCTGAAAGCTGTACTCTCAAGTGACACCTACACTCTCCACAATTTTATCCACTTCACTTCTGTTTTTCACTTCATGAAGAAATCCCCAGTGGGGGAAAAAAAAAAAGCTCCCAACTCTCATGGAAAAATAAAGCTGTTCCCAAAATGGGGAAAAAAGAAAGAAAAATGAAAAAGAAGTGATTGAACTGTGAAGATGGGTGAAAAAACAAGCATAGCTTTTTATAAAGGAGGCAAAGAGGCATATGATCTTCAGGTACAATTTGACCAATACCCCAGATCTCAACATAACTTTGTTTGCTTGTTTCCACTAATATGCTGTGGAACAAGGCTGTTCTCATTTCCCATGGTACTGTAGGTGAGGTGAGGCAGCTGTTCCAAATTCGCTTTCCACTCCTTTCCAGTCCAGATCTGCATATGGTTTTGCATCTCTGTTGGTTTTGCTGCAGTGTCAAATGTTTAAACATTTTCAATCCCCACTGTGCTGCAATCCAGCCTCCACAAATCCAAAAGGTATTGAAAATGTACAAAAGAGTTTATGGTTATGCCACCTTTGGTGTGCCCTGAGAACACTGGCAAAATCCACCTCATCAACTTAAATTCTCTTATGAGAGCTGCCCCTACTCCCTAAAAGGACTTCTGTTCAGAGGCTTGGACAGTGCATACACTTAACAGAATGCAAAATGAAAACCTCAATGCTTACGTGCTTCTGCTCATCACGAAATGACCTGTATGGAAACCGGTGTGGGGAGGAATCAACAAACAGTTTGGAGGATTGTAACTTAGAGTGACTTTTCCTACCACTGTCTTTCCATATCCTCAGTCACCTCCCCCATTTTGTCAATCATAACATCTGAAGCAAAATTCTTGCAGACCAAAATACAATGCCATGTCAGAGGCCTCTAAATCCCAAATCTGCCACCACATCAACAGCATCATGCAGTTCCAGTCAGTAAATGCTTCACAGGACTGAGCAGTCTAAAGCTTTGGATTTGCTACCTTCCACTCAGTGCACTGGATGCCCTACTTAAAATGAACTACTCTACAGAAGAGCAAAGACACTACAGATAATCAGCAGAACAGAAGCAGAACAAGGGGACACAGTCTCAAGCTGCACCAGGGGAGGTTTACACTCAAAGTGAGGAGAAAGTTCTTCACTGAGCGAGTCATTCGTCATTGGAATGGGCTGCCCAGGGAGGTGGTGGAGTCACCGTCCCTGGAGGTGTTCAAGAGGAGATTGGACATGGCACTTGGTGCCATTGTCTAGTCATGAGGTCTGTGGAGACAGGTTGGACTCGATGATCCTTGGGTTCTCTTCCAGCCTTAGTTATACCGTGATACAGAAGATAGAAATACCCAGTCGTCTGTGGGACATCTGTTTTCATAGCACAATTACTCCACGTTTGACTTCTCAGCCCTTGGCCCCACAAAAGTCTTTAAAATATCTTCCAAAGCCCAGTTTAGGAAATGAAATTCATAACTCAAGTGGACACTTGTATGGACTTGTAGAGAGGAAGGTGGTTTTATGGCACAGGACAATTTTTCTCACTTCCAGCTAGACCCTTCCTATTTTACAGACGATTATTACTCTTCTTTCTTTGTCCTAGAAGAACTAAGGCATTTTTCACTTTTGTCTTTTCTAACATCCACATCTAGCCCTCAAGCACCAAAGACTTTTCTTCTTTTAAATCATCTCAATATTAACTTAATCAACTTCAGCTCAAGGTAGTTAAAACATGGTTTAAAAGTTATGACAGCTGTATCAGACCTGAGGAAGACCTTGAGTGTCTGAAACCCTGCTTAGTGTTTTCCCAGTCCTGTCAGTCTAACAGATAATATTACCTTTCCCCGTAACTATTTTGCCATAGCATCCTGACATTCTCCAAAACAATATTCACTTGGGTTTTAAGAAACACTGATGTTTTTAAGCATCCACATTTCCAAACTAAAGTATAATTTAAGTGAGAATTATTTTGATCTACTCACACCTGGTAAAGCCTAGGGAACACATGCCATGATTATTTAAAGTCAAAACCCTATAAAACCCTTGTGCAGACAGTGCTAGCTCTTCAAAGCTGCATTTGTTTTACAGTAGTCTGCTTCTCTGAAGCAAAATATAGAATTCCCAGGTTGAGTTTAAAATAACAGCACTTTGTTTCCATGCACGCACCAACAAAGTCTTACAGGTGACAGGACTACAAAGTGTGAGACTATGTAAGTCTGTCCTTGCCTCCTCAATCCAACTTGTGACCTGCCACATGTCACTCCTCTTATCGGTTTTGTCTTGGAAGGATTTCACACTCCTGACATGGGACCTGCATCTGAAGGTGCTGCATGTAAGCATTTCAGAGAAAACTCAGACTCTGGACACACTTACATGTTTCATAAGATAATGTGGCTGGTAGATTCTTAAAACTCCAAACCTCAGCAGTTTAACCTGCCCCATGCAGGGCTACCACACTCCCTAGGGTTGCAATCAGTGCCCTCCCTGTGCACCACCACAAAACACCCATAAGCCCATTGAGAAGCAGCAGCAGTGGGAAGAATACTCATGAAAGGAGTCCAGTGTGTGTGTGCAGTTCACTGGGACAGACCCTTATGGCTAATGGCTTGTTCAGTCACATATTTTCATGAAGAACTCTTTGTTCTACCCTCAGATCTCCAGGTTTTGTTTTTTTTTTTTTCTGTTTGTTTGTTTGAATATGCTGTAACTGCCAGGATCTCAGCACATCATATGCACAGGGACTGCTGGATGGAGCAGGTACAACTCAGGCATCTCCAAAACCACTTGCATTCTGTCATGGAGTTGCCATCATTGGAGGTGTTTAGGAGGAGACTTGATGGGGTGCTTGGTGCCATGGTTTAGTTGATTAGATGGTGCTGGATGATGGGTTGGATGTGATGACCTTGAAGGTCTCTTCCAAGCTGGTTTATTCTATTCTATTCTACAAAGTGGAGGGGAAATCATGTAAACTAGACCAAATAAATTCTCCTGAAATTTAAATATATTGTGGCCTTCCAGTATCTGAAGGGGGCCAAAAGAAATCTAGGGAAGGACTTTTTAGGGTGCCAGGGAGTGATAGGACTACAGGGAATGGAAAAAAAAAATAGAAATGGGTAGATTCAGACTGGATGTCAGAAGGAAATTCTTCACTATGAGGGTGGTGAGACACTGGAACAGGGAGGTGGTGGAAGCCCCACCCCTGGAGGTTTTTAAGGCCAGGCTGGATGTAGCTGTGAGCAACCTTCTCTAGAGTGAGGTGTCCCTGTCCATGGCAGGGGGGTTTGAACTAGATAATCTTTGAGATCCCTTCCAACCCTAACAATTCTAAGATACTATGATTTCAGTCCATCAGCATTCACTTTCAATTAAAAGTATTAAAATTACCCTACTGGGTTCTGGGTGGTTGGGAGAATTTTTATTTGTTGTTTGGGGTTTCTGTTGTTGTTGCTGGTGGTGGTTTTCTGTTTGGTTTTGGGGTTTTTTGGGTACTTTTGTGTTTTTTAGGTTTTTTTTTTTTGTTGTTGTTGTTTTTTGTGTTTGTTTTTTTTTTTGTTTGTTTTTTTGTACAGAACAAGAGAATGCAGTCTCAAGCTGTGCAGGGGAGGTTTGGGCTGGATGTTAGGAAGAAGTTCTTCACAGAAAGAGAGATTGGCCATTGAAATGTGCTGCCCAGGGAGGTGGTGGAGTCACCATCCCTGGAGGTGTTTAGGAAGAGACTGGATGAGGCACTTGGTGCTATGGTTTAGAAGTGTGACTGAGATTTCCAAGCCAGCTTGAACTTTTGTTCCCCTCTGCATTTAGCACCATGAAACATAACCCCCAAGGAGGAGATGCAGTCTTGTCCTGTTTGTTCTTTATGACATTTGTCTTGTGATTCACAAAAAGTGATTCTCCCTTCCACCCTGCCCCTCTTCCTGAGGGCTTCCTGTTCAGAGCTGATTGATAAGTGAATGCCTTCTCCAGATCTGCTTCATTGCTTTTGTCCTGCTTTCCTTCCTTGCTTCTGAAATGTAACAGTGAGGGGGAAGAAATGCTCTGAAAATGAGGCACAACAGCAGACATTGATGGAATGAAGAGAGCAGACTCCAGGAGCCTCCAGGTCAAAGGAGTGTAATTAGCATCACATCATCTGCCAAACATCATCTGCTCCACCACCACTCCTGCACCCAGCCCAGAGCTGGGGGCAAGACCCTCACCAGCCAAGATACCACCCAGCAAGGAGCCCCAGCCAGCACCTGTGGATGGGATTGGAGGGGTCATCAATCATTGCCCTAACAACCGGGGGGCCACCAGGCCCCCCGGCCTTTGTTGTCACCACCACCATCACCCAGTGTGCACCATGGGCACTCACCAGTGATGAGAGGAGGATCCTCAGCCCAGATGGGCTCAGCTTGGGGCTTCTGCCTTTCCTGGCAGGGATTAAATAGGGGAGTGGGTGGGCAGGGCCAAGTGGCCACACCTGGGGTGGGAGGAGACTCCATGAGCCCAGGTGCTCTGGGTTTGAGGGGAAAAAGCGGGGAAATGGGGCAGGTGAGAGACTTTTAGGGTATCAGGAAATTCTAAGACTGGGGGGGTGGGGGATGGAAAAAAACTAGAAATGAGTAGATTGAGATTGGATGTTAGGAAGAAGTTCTTCCCCATGATGGTGGTAAGACACTGGCACAGATTGCCCAGGGAGGTGGTGGAAGCCTCATCCCTGGAGGTTTTTAAGGCCAGGCTGGATGTAGCTCATGAGCAGCCTGATGTAGTGTGAAGCGTCCCTGCCTATGGCAGGGGGCTTGGAATTGGCTGATCCTTGAGGTCCCTTCCAACCCTGACAATTCTGTGATTCTAAGCCAATTTTGCAGTTTAGGCTGGATGTGAAGAAGAAATTCTTCCCAGAAAGAGAGATTGGCCATTGTTCTCCTGATAGACATCTTCAGGGCCAAATGTCACATCAACATAACCGCCTTCTGGGGCTGTTCATCAGAGCTCCCCCAACAAGCAGTGAGGAGGAGCAGGGGTCTGGGAGACACTTACCAAAGCCTCTCTAGTAAAGCTCTCACTTTGCAGGAACACCCAAGCTTCCCTCCAGCAGTGCTAGAAGTGTCCCAGGTGCCAGGGACAAAGCACAAGCAAACTACAGCACCAGCTTTGCTGCCTCCTCCTCTGCCTCAAGGCTGCTGCTCTGGGCAGCACCCAGCACTCCAGCTGCTCTCCCCTCTGGAGCTGCACATCTGGATTTCTCTCAGGGTCCCTTGTGGTTATTTGTCCACCGGCAGAGCAGAAAGCCTTTGATTTTCCCTGCTGCAAACTCTGGATTTGTTTAATGGGATGTTTTAGCCTTTAAAACCTACCAGGAACAGAGGCTTCCACTAAATGGAGTCCCTGTCCCTGGAGGTGTTCAAAAAAGGCTTGGATATGGCACTTGGAGCCATGGTTTAGTTGTCAGGAGATGTTGGGTAATAGGTTGGACTTCATGATCTCTGAGGTCTTTTCCAACCTGGTTGATTCTATGGTTCTAATTATCAATTCCAAATTAATTGCTTCTTGCAACTAAGCATACATGGATTAGTGAATCCAAAGCCATGAACAAGGTGGGGAATAATGGCCTAGATCCTCAGATTACTGTTGATTCAATGCTTACCAGGCAACCAGTACCAGAACAAGAGAACACAGTCTCAAGCTGCACTAGGGGAGGTTTAGACTGGATGTTAGGAAGAAATTCTTCATAGAGAGACTGGTTGCCCATTGGAATGGGTGGCCTAGGGAGGTGGTAGAGTCACCATCACTGGAGGTGTTTAGGAGGAGACTTGATGGGGTGCTTGGTGCCATGGTGTTGGATGATGGGTTGGATGCGATGATCTTGAAAGTCTCTTCCAACCTGGTTTATTCTATTCTATTCTATTCTATTCTATTCTATTCTATTCTACAAAGTGGAGGGGAAATCATGTAAACTAGACCAAATAGATTCTCCTGAAATTTAAATATGTTGTGGCCTTCCAGTATCTGAAGGGGGCCTACAAGAAAGCTGGGGAGGGACTTTTTAGGGTGCCAGGGAGTGATAAGACTACAGGGAATGGAAAAAAATAGAAACGGGTAGATTCAGACTGGATGTCAGAAGGAAAATCTTCACTATGAGGGTGGTGAGACACTGGAACAGGGAGGTGGTGGAAGCCCCACCCCTGGAGGTTTTTAAGGCCAGGCTGGATATGGCTGTGAGCAACCTGCTCTAGTGTAAGGTGTCTCTGCCCATGGCAGTGGGGTTTGAACTAGATGATCTTTGAGATCCCTTCCAACCCTAATAGTTCTAAGATTCTATGATTTCAGTCCATCAGCATTCACTTTCAATTAAAAGTATTAAAATTACCCTACTGGGTTTTGGGTGGTTGGGAGAATTGTTATTTGTGGTCTGGGGTTTCTGTTGTTGTTGCTGGTGGTGGTTTTCTGTTTGGTTTTGGGTTTTTTTTGGTACCAATTTATTTTTTTGGCAGGGGGGTTGGAACTAGATGATCTTTGAGGTGCCTTCCAACCCTAACAGTTCTAAGATTCTGTGATTATATGATTTCAGTCCATCAGAAAACCATATTTTATTTTTTCAGGCTTTTGATCACTTAGAGTGAAATTCAATGTAGGACCCATTATACCATTATATAATTATACCAGAGTGATTGCCCACTGGAATGGGCTGCCCAAGGAGGTGGTGGGGTCACCGTCGCTGGGGGTGTTTAGGGCGAGACTTGCTAGGGTGCTTGGTTGCATGGTTTAGTTGATTAGGTGATGTTGGATTATAGGTTGGACACGATGATCTTGAGGGTCTCTTCCAACCTGGTCTATTCTATTCTATTCTATTCTATTCTATTCTATTCTATTCTATTCTATTCTATTCTATTCTATTCTATATAAAAAAAATTAACCCCCCCTTCTTAACTAAACCAAAGCAGCATGATACTTTTGAGTCCATTTTAACTAAGGCTCCCAGAAAATAAAGACAATTTATTTATTATACAAATAAATCCTATCAGCACTGGCCATGCCTCAGATAAACTACTCGAGATCCTTCTTTCCTAATCATCTTTCCTGGAATAATCTTTTCAGCTGGTGGCTCGTGATATGATTCAGGGGAAGAACGTTGGTGGCAATTTCATAAACACGTGATGACAGCAGAAGGCAAGGCTGAAAGATTACACTGCTGAAGAGTACTGTTGTTATGCAGAAGCTAATAAAGCGTGTCTGCCACTTCGCTTAATATCAATAACGGCCCGTGGATGTTACCAGAGATTTTGAGCCACTTATTGTTCAATAAACTTCACATAACCACTCTGGTTTTCATAGCATCATCTATAGTCCAGAAGAGAATTTGGAGATTACATGTGTTGTCCTTATGGATTTTTGAAATAGGAGTACCAGGTTTGTGTTGACACGTGGTATTTGCTTTAAATTAGGTTAACATGAGAAGCAGTCAGGGAGCGTTAGAAATACAGCAAAGACCATGCGCTAACACACTCCCCGAGGATGCACATAGCTGGGCTGCAAGCTGGGAGGATGCATGTAGAGCTGGTGTGGGCACACAAACAAGACACAGTGCCAGATGGATGTATCATGGAAATATCCCACACTGCAGGATATGCCCAAACAGAAAGAAAGTGGCAAGTGGTACCAATGAATGCATACACACTTCAGCTCTGAAACGAACGAATCGTTGCTGCTGGGATGAAAAGGAGACCTCAAGAGTCATTGTGAAACTTCAGAAAAAATTGGAGTTCTGTGAATTTCCCTCAAACCAGAGTAACAGAGATTGTTCCTTTTCATTATGGTGTCCCAGGATACTCACAGCAGCTCTTTCCAAAGTTACGCAAAACAGGGCGAGGGGAAGGACAATAACACCAGAGTGCACTAAGCAGTTACACACGTATATAGGTATCATTAGGCAAACAGTAGTAGAGAAGAGTGGTTATTATGGGCTGAAATCTCTCATTCTCAACTTAGTGTATTCCAGGAGTTAACTTTTTGCATATCTTCAGCAAATGTCTTTCTGCTGGTGACATGGGCTTCCAAAACAGTGTTCAATCAAACCCACAGCAGAGGCTCGCAAAGCCATTTTGTACTGTTGTGGTTTGCGCCCTTTAGTTGTGAGCTGAAAAGGACTTGAATGCCCACACAGAATTAACCCTACAGGCACCTCTGTGACTCTTACACCTCTTAGCTGTGTTTCACTTTCCCCTGTGCCCTTGATTTTTCCCTCTCAGTGATTTTCCTGATTCCTACTCTTTTTTTTCCGCTTTTAAGAAAGGTGGGTATTGCTAGATGAGTGGATGTCACCTGGATAAGTGATATGGGAAACATTCATGAAACCTCTTAACTATTAGAAACTATTGAAGAAGTCAGTCTTCTTTTTGAATTGAGTTTTTGTTCCTTTCTTCTCTCAAACTGAAAAGATGAAACACAGAAAAGCTGTGAGATCTAAAATAATAACTATTTTGTATAGTTCTCCTTTGAAATTAAGCCAGAATTTTATGTCTCTTCAGGTCTGATTCTTGCATTTCCAAAAGGCATCAGTCATTTTGTTACTTTGACTTCCAGTGACTTGCAGATGGGTCATGCTGCTAACACACAAAGCATTAGATTGAGAAATTACCAAAAGTCACATTTCTGCAGCTCTTGAGTCTGTAACAAATATTTTGTTTGGGGCTTGTGGCTGAGAAACTATAAACCTGCTTGATTTTCAAAACAGTTGCTGAAAAGTGTAACAAACATAAAACAGATCACAAGCTAAATTCTCTAGATTTTTATTGTTTGCTCCCCAATAGGCTAAGAGCCATAATTTCCAAAGACAATGTGCACATCCCTAAGGGATGACATCAATTCTTCTGAAGGAAAAATCCATGAGTGTCCACTGAGTTATGAAAATATATCGAGCAACCAAGATGTAGCCCTGGAAATTATCAAGGGTAAATAGGTGTAGAGGTCACTTCTGTAGTTTCTCTTTAATCATCACCCCAAACCACATGAAACCCTTACTCTAAATTACATTTCCACAATGTCCACTGTGAGCTGTTCAAACACTCCAAAAGAAATGTGTTTATATGAATAATTGCACTTTGAAAAATTAATGCAATTTTACAGATGGAAATCTTAATCAGCAAACAAGCTGCTGAAGTCAAAATTAAGGTTTCCATGGCAACTTGAGCTACCTTTTTATTCTATTCCACTGAGGGAGGGGAATTCTTCTGCAAGAAGGATGCAGCAACGCAGAGACTGAAAGCCAAGACACCAAAAAAAGAGTGCTGTGCATGTGTTTGAGCCCTTAATGCACTGGCATATATCACAGAATCACAGAATCACCAAGGTTGGAAGAGACCTCAAAGATCATCAAGTCCAACCTGTCACCCAACACCTCATGACTAAACCATGGCACCAAGTGCCACGTCCAAATCCCCTCTTGAACACCTCCAGGGATGGTGACTCCACCACCTCCCTGGGCAGCACATTCCAATGCCTAACAGCTCTCTCAGTGAAGAACTTTCTCCTCACCTCCAGCCTAAACTTCCCCTGGTGCAGCTTGAGACTGTGTCCTCTTGTTCTGGTGCTGGTTGCCTGGGAGAAGAGACCAACCCCTTCCTGGCTACAACCTCCCTTCAGGCAGCTGTAGACAGCAATAAGGTCTCCCCCGAGCTTTCTCTTCTCCAGGCTAAACAATCCCAGCTCCCTCGGCCTCTCATCATAGGGCTTGTGCTTGAGGCCTCTCCCCAGCCTTGTTGCCCTTCTCTGGACAAATTCAAGAGTCTCAATATTACAAGCTCAATATTACAAGCTCTGTGGCATACAGACATGTAAAAATTAGAAGCTTCCCATAAATATTATGGCACGCTAAATAATTGAATATGAGAGATGTAATTTATCGTGGGGTTTTTCGCCCATTCTCTTCCAATCATTTAGGTCAGAGCAATAATTCTTCTGGTTAAAAGATTAACTGCTTCAGGAGTTTAATTAGAAGAAAGACAGGTTTATAGTTTTAGTATTATGTGAGGTCTGACAGTGAATATCTGTATCTATTATGCCACCTTGGTTTCTCTGTTTAAAACAGAAAAGTATTTTTATTTCAAAACACAGGCAAAAGTTAAATTCAGCAACAGAAGCTTTTGCTGCATTCTCCCTGCAGTTTCCTTAAAAGAATGACATCAATAAACTCACATTCCTTCTGTTGTTACCAGTGAAGGATCTGTGGAGTATTCCCTGAAAAACACCAGCAAGTGGGAGCCTCATAGGCAGCAAGATCAAAACCCTACTCGTTTCCAGGGGAAAAACAAGCCTTAGAGAGCAGAATAGTAACCTAAGACCGTGGGCAGTGAGACTGACTGGATGTATCATTCCTAGTCTTTGGGAACAAATCCTGGTTTATTTTGCCTTTGATATTTTCTTCTGAAATGCCTTACAGACGGGTCATTATAGGAGCATAACATTCTGTTGCTTTGAAAAATAGGGAAAATATATCTCAGAAAAAAAAGACACGAGATTAATTCTAGCTTTCAGCAGAAGGTTAAAAGGATTACTGCTTTCTTGAGGCATTCATTCTGCATGCTCCAAAACACAGCTAGATGAAAACTACAGTATCAGCGAAAAAATCAATTATTTACTACATAATCTTGATCAAATCCCTTAAAAAAATATTTGATCATGAAAAGAAATCATGTGTGACAAACTCAAACTGGGGTGTCTAAGATGTACAGATAGGGAATGTCTGACAAAAGAAATGACTTTTCCCAAGTAGGGATTTCAAACTCATCATGTTTTATGGTACTTACAGTCAGGGGACTACTAGGAAAAGATGTTCTTTTAACTGATGTGTGTTTTTTTTCAGCTCTCAAATGTTTCATTATGCTCTGAATTCACTTCTCTATTTTCCATGGGGAGAAAAACATCCCAGTTCAACATATGGGACTTGGGTAGCATACTCACTAGACTGCTCTTCCACCTCAACAGCCAAGCTTTGAAAGCCTACTGGTCTCAGATGCCACATGTAAACTACATTCAGAAATTGAACCAGGTCCCCTGTGGCCTGTTCTTCTGATCTTAAAACCAGGAAGAGAAACTCAGAAAAAACAACTTGGGTTGAACCACAAAGCAGAGGGAGTGCAGTGTGTGTTACAGGTGGTCTGCTTTTCAAGGCAACAGATACAGTAGGTTACAAAGCAGGGAGGACCTCTTCAACCCCCAAAACAAGAGAGAGAAGCTCTTCTGCACAGAACCCATCACAACATGGAGAAGAAAACACATTCTCTCCACAGCTATTTTCCTTTTAGCACTGTAGTCATTTGATGCTCTCCAGAGGGCATAATGCTAATGGGACTTCCCACAAATCTTGTATTGATGGGTAAGAGGTTATGAGACACCACCATAGCCTAATTGTGTATGTCTAAGTACAGTTAGATCTATAATGGGGGGTAGTCTGTCAGAGGGACAGCCATCTCTCTCACCAACTGCCCCTCAACTAGAAAAATGTATACACAGGCCAAGATGGCAATATTGCCGAGGGTAAGCAGACAACTTCTATTGAAAATTCCCACTTTCGATACTCTATCACTTAATAAGATTTAATAACTTAGAATATTTTCCCCATTAGACTTGCTTCTTTTAAACTAGAAACACTTGGTGTTTTTCTTTATCTCAGCAGTGCTGCCACCCTAAACCCACAGGCTGGATTATGCTTAGGGAATAAATCCAGGCTGGGCAGTGAGAAACAGATCTTTGCAATATGTTCTCTGCTGAAGCCCAAGGTTTTCATGCTGATGTCAGAAAAGACATTTCTACTGGTTCTCATCTACTGGGAGGCTGACAGTCAATATGGCAATGGATTAAAGGATAAGAAAGGACAATAGAATAGTTTTATGTCACTTTCATGCTGGAGAATGACCTGGCCTCTAAGACCCAACCTGTATGGGACAGTGGTATGTCACCTAAAGCAAATGTTTTACAGGCAGGTGTAATTTGCATGCTGTTCCTTCTCTAAGCATCTGACCCAAGACATTCTCATGTGATTTCTGGAACAGTTGTTAATCTCTGTAAAGGATTCAGGTGAGAAATGTCCTTCCAGCAAATAATGAGAAGATCGAGCTGCTCATTATGTGTCCATAACAGGGTTGGAGAACAGATAATGAATAAGGACTGAGGCCACATTTATGCTAGGAAACTGCCACAAAATGGTGAAAATCTCTTTTGTCTTTGAACCTTTAAGCTGTTCTTACTGAAGTGTTGGTGGGGGGTTTTTTTGTGCCCAGCTCTAAGCATTCCTGTATCTATAATATGTGTGCCGATATACGATCACACAACGGAACAAGCAGACATGTCATCTGCACAAAAACTGAAGAAAGATATGAATCTTTTAAAAATTGCCTTCACTCCAAACATCTTTCATCTCTTGAAACGAGATTTTCATTAATAGATGGTGGCTGGATTAAATGCTGCACGCTCAGTTTTTCTTCCAGCGTATCGAGCATGAAGCGTATTTAATGTAACAAAAATTTCACATCTTTATCAATATTTCATTAGTAGTGGAATGTGTCTTCCTCAATGCCTTTTGGCAATATTAATTTACTGTACCCATCATAGTTAAAGGAAATCACCTGCTGTTTCATATCAATGCAAAGAGGAAAATAGAAGTCTTCAAATACTCATTATCAGCTCTACTTCATAAAGGACGTCTTATTTGTTTGATTCCCTCATGAGATTGCTCTTTTCTTTGTTATAGAGAAAAAAACCCACCCTACAACAAAAATAAATCTAGTTAATTGTGTGAAAGGCTTTTATGTACTGTTTGTGTGTACAGGGACAGCTCTTGTACCTCGTAGTGTTTTTCTCATTTAAGTACATTAATATTTTCAAAGGCAATAAATACAATCTTGATTTCAAAGCCTTATAGTTAAAATACTGGTTTAATTTGGAAGATTAAAAAATATATGTATTGTTCTGATGTTGGAGCTTGTTTTAGCGTGGCAGCAGAAACAACACACACACAAAAATGCTTTGTGACCTTGCTTTGTGACCAGTTCATGAAATGTGGTGGAGGATATCACTGTAGTAATTACATAGGGGTTCCCTGCTGCCATAGGTATCCATGGTGTTGTGGGGCTCAGAGGAGCAGTGTTTCAGTGTGATGGATTGCTGTGGAAAATTGCCCATGCTAGAAAGCGAGCTGATAAAAAGAGGCAATCACACAATTTCTTCCTTAGCCACAACTTCAGGACTGAGATTCACAATTATGAAATTGTGCATTTTAGTGACTGGAAAATGATGGTTTGCACTATAGTGTTTCACCCTGATTCTCATCTGGCACTTTGTTTTATTTGAATACCAACTTCCCCCAGACTGATGGATTAAGATATAATTTTACAGGGCCAGTGCATCTTTCTCCCATCTTCCAAGAACATCAGGCATGACCCTAGAGTCTGGCACCCTTTGGTGCCTGCAGTAGAATGGGAATGCTCAACATTTCTTGCTCTCTACAGTCACCTCAGAACTCACTGTTTCACATGTACAGAAAGAAAGGAGAAAACAGATAAATCCCTCATTTGTTAAACTTATTATCACAGAATCACAGAACCACCAAGGTTGGAAAAGACCTCCAAGATCATCAAGTCCAACCTGTCACCACAGACCTCGTGACTACACCATGGGACCAAGTGCCACGTCCAATCCCCTCTTGAACACCTCCAGGGATGGTGACTCCACCACCTCCCTGGGCAGCACATTCCAATGCCTAACAACTCTCTCAGTGAAGAACTTTCTCCTCACCTCAAGCCTAAACTTCCCCTGGCTCAGCTTGATACTGTGTCCTCTTGTTCTGGTGCTGGTTGCCTGGGAGAAGAGACTAACCCCCTCCTGGCTACTACCACACTTCAGGTAGTTGTAGAGAGCAATAAGGTCTCCCCTGAGGCTCCTCTTCTCTATTATAGGTAGCTGTGAGCTAAAACACTTCATTAATTATATTTTAATTTTCTAATACCATTTTCTTTAGAAAAAAATGTAATTATCTTTTCACAACAATGGACTGCATGTAGAGAGCAATATTTGTTCACAATATTTGGTTTTTATCTGTGAGCTCAGCTTCTTTCTACCTAACAAAGCCTCATTTACAACCAGGTTTCTGAAGTTTCAAAATTAATATCTACTGAATTCCTCCTGAAAAAAAAAAAAAGAGAACTTTTTTCTGTTTTGCACCAGAAGAGAAGAGAAGAGAAGAGAAGAGAAGAGAAGAGAAGAGAAGAGAAGAGAAGAGAAGAGAAGAGAAGAGAAGAGAAGAGAAGAGAAGAGAAGAGAAGAGAAGAGAAGAGAAGAGAAGAGAAGAGAAGAGAAGGAGAAGAGTTTGGAAGAGACCTTCAAGATCATCGTGTCCAACCCATTATCCAACCCACCTAATCAACTAAACCTTGGCACCAAGCACCCTATCAAACCTCCTCCTAAACACCCCCAATGATGGTGACTCCACCACCTCCCCGGGCAGCCCATTCCAATGGCCAATCACTCTCTTTGTGTAGAACTTCTTCCTAACCTCCAGCCTAAACCTCCCCTGGTGCAGCTTGAGACTGTGTCCTCTTGTTCTGGTACTGGCTGCCTGAGAGAAGAGACCAGCATCCTCCTGTCCACAACATCCCTTCAGGTAGTTGTAGACAGCAATAAGGTCTCCCCTGAGCCTCCTCTTCTCCAGGCTAAGCAACCCCAGCTCCCTCAGTCTCTCCTCATAGAGCTTGTGTTCCAAGCCCCTCACCAACTTTGTTGCCCTTCTCTGGAGACATTCCAGCAAGTCAACATCCTTACTAAACTGAGAGGCCCAGAACTGGACACAGTGTGGCCTAACCAGTGCAGTGTACAGGGGCAGAATGACCTCCCTGCTCCTGCTGGCCACACTGTTCCTGATATAGGCCAGGATGCTATTGGCCCTCTTAGCCGCCTGTGCACACTGCAGGCTCATGTTCAGCCTACCATCGACCAGTATCCCCAGGTCCCTCTCTGCCCAGCCACTCTCCAGCCACTCTGACCCCAGCCTGTAGCACTGCATGGGGTTGCTGTGGCCAATGTGCAGAACCCAGCACTTGGAATAAAACAGGTTGGAACAGACCTTCAAGATCATCCTGTCCAACCCATCATCCAACACCACCTAATCTACTAAACCATGCAACCAAGCACCCTATCAAGACTCCTCCTAAACACTCCCAACGATGGCAACTCTACCAATTATTTTGTTGAAGTCAAACATGTGCTTGCTTTCCTATTCCAAAGGCTTGCAAATGTTGTGAAAGTATTGTGGTTTAGTTCAAAATGCCTTTTTTAGACCAAGATATAGTAAAGAAAGTTTCATTCTACAGTATGCCAGCAGCAATTCCACAGGGGGACTCACTGAGCAGTGAGGGCTCAGTACCAATTCATCTCTTGCCTCAAGTAGTGGTCATAATGAGATTGCTCACCAAATGATAACAAGTACAAAGTGTTAAAGAGATATATTTTATATGCTGCTCACCTAAAAATGCTGTGCCTTGCTGTATCCTGGTTCTTGCCATTCCCAGAACTATCTGTAGGCCACCAACCAAATGACCAGGAGCACCTGTAAGAACTTCTGGAACTGACAGGACATATGCTTATACTAACAGGCACTGACACCAAGGAGCCCATGTTTAAATGTTTCAGCCCTCAAAGCTGAGCCTGAAGGACATATCCAAAGCTGATGGAGAAAGAAAATTGGAGAGTCCAAAGTTTATGGAGAAATCTCAGAAATTTGCCTTCTGATTTGTCTCAGTTGGATTATTTAGAAATTATTTATAGAGTACTGTTCAAAAGACTGCTGCACAAGTGTCTGAACTTGGAAATCTTTAATCCAGCAATTCATAGAGAATTAAGAAAATACACATATGGATAATGCAGATTGTGAATTCATAGGAATGTTTGCATAACAAGAAGGCACTACCTCACAAGGGACTGGGAATCTGCACAAGACAGACAAGGAATAGCTAGAAGGGAAACATTTAATGTGTAAGTAATTTCTTTGGGAAGTAACTAGAATCAGTTCAACAGAAATAATTAAACTGAAGATCAATGCCAAGAATAAACAAGGAAATACCCTGAGTATATGTCAGAGTATTTCTGATATGAATGAAGACAATCAGTGCTTTCTCTAAGAGCACAGCCAATGCTTGTCCAACATGTGAGTACCCATCGAGGAAATTCATTAGCAGGAAGATAAGAAGATTTGCTAAGAGTCTTAGCCAAACAGGCAATTAATAATTCAGGGGCAGCTGGGAACATATATATGATGCAGATTCACTGAATTTCAAGCACTTTCCAACACAGAGTAGTTCTGCAGACAGCTAGCACGTTCTGACAATTCCTTACAGGATGTAAGTTTCTGCAGAATGATTCTGTGGTTTTGTGTGCATGCGAGTTGCACGCACATCTGTGTACTGAACACTTAGCATATCAGAGTTGTAACTAAAAGCCAGTAGGGAAAACTACCTTGAAAAGAAGTAGTAGAGAAAAAAAGGAGAAAAACCTTCAAGGAAGTAAAGACTCATGGAAATACCTTGAGTCCTGTGTCCAGTTCTGGGCCCCTCAGTTTAGGAAAGATGTTGACTTGCTGGTGTGTGTCCAGAGGAGAGCAACAAAGCTGGGGAAGGGTTTGGAGCACAAGCCCTATGAGGAGAGGCTGAGGGGTTGCTTAGCCTGGAGACCTTTTTGCTCTCTACAACTACCTGAAGGGAGGCTGTAGACAGGCAGGGGTTGGTCTCTTCTCCCAGGCAACCAGCACTAGAACAAGAGGACACAGTGTCAAGCTGTGCCAGGGGAAGTTTAGACTGGATGTTAGGAAGAAATTCTTCATAGAGTGATTGCCCATTGGAATGGGCTGCCTGGGGAGGTGGTGGAGTCACCACCACTGAAGGTGTTTAGGAGGAGACTTGATGGGTGCTTGGTGCCATGGTTTAGTTGATTAGATGGTGTTGGATGATGGGTTGGACACGATGATCTTGAAGGTCTGTTCCAACCTGGTCTATTCTATCCTATCCATTCCTTTCCTATCCTATCCTATCCTATCCTATCCTATCCTATCCTATCCTATCCTATCCTATCCTATCCCATCCTAACCTATCCTATCCTATCCTATCCTACTCTATTCTATGAAAACTTCTAAAATCAAGGAAATTCATAAAACAAGGTATCATAACCTGTTAGACATAACAACCAAATCTTCATCTAGTGTAAATATTCATGTGCAATTTTGCTGAATGGTTTTGTTCACTCCTTTGTGCATTTATTTCTTTCCTATAGTCAATGAAAATTATACTCAAGAGAATTTAGGCACTAGTATTGCTACATTAAGATGGTACAAAGGCCAAAACATGGTCTTGGTAAATCAGGATTATGACTACTTAAAAGATGCACAGCAAGAGGTTCCTAACCATTCTACAGGACTGTTTGTCATACAAACCTATCTGCCTTACTATGCCAGGATATAAAAAAGACATAAAGACTGGCTTGGGTCAGCAAAAAGAGTTGTCATATGGATAGATTTTTCTCTCTCTCTCTTTTTTTTTTTCTTTTTTTTTTTTTGCCTTTAGACCATTTAAGATGTTGTGGGATTTTGTTGACGACACCGTATAGACACAAGTTCTTTAGTTGGTGGCTCTGTCCTGAAAAATTGATGTGCATATAACAACATGCAATATAGCATCAGATTTCATAGAATCATAGAATCAACCAGGTTAGAAGAGACCTCCAAGATCATCCAGTCCAACCTATCACCCAGCCTTATCCAGTCAACTAGACCATGGCACTAAGTGCCTCATCCAGTCTTTTCTTGAAGAGCTCCAAGGTCAGCAACTCCACCACCTCCCTGGGCAGCCCATTCCAATGACAAAACATTTGTGTGACGCGTGGATCCAAATGGGGTCTGTTGGGACAGGTTGGACTTGATGATCCTTGGGGTCTCTTCCAACCTTGGTTATACTGTGATACTGTGACATGCCATGAGCATTCAGTAGTTCTTGTTGCAGCACCAGAACAAGAGGACACAGTCTCAAGCTGCGCCAGGGGATGTTTAGGCTGGATATTAGGAAGAAGTTCCTCTTAGAAAGAATGATTGGCCATTGGAATGGGCTGCCTGGGGAAGTGGTGGAGTCACCATCACTGGAGGTGTTTAGAAAGAGACTGGATGGGGTGCTTGGTGCCATGGTTTAGTTGACTAGATAGTGTTGGATGATAGGTTGGACTCAATGATCTCAAAGGTCTCTTCCAACCTGGTTAATTCTATTCTATTCTATTCTATTCTATTCTATTCTAGTCTAGTCTAGTCTAGTCTAGTCTAGTCTAGTCTATGGTATTTGTTAATAACAATCACAAATACAGTGAATAGGAGAACTATTTCTATCTTCCTTGCTATCACAATAGTTGAGAACAGCTGAAAAAGGTTTCTTATCTGATAAGACTGTCCAGATGATGATCTTTTCACACTGAACCAGCAAAATGAAACAGTAATTATGCTTTGGGTCAATTATGCTTTGAGAAGCATTAGGAAGTGCAGCCTTGCTTTCTGCCAGTTTTATACAGTGTGACTTGCAACCAAACACTGATGCACATGACTGGTATGACCAATTGCCATGTTTATGAATCACAGAGAAAGAAGAGAGCAAGGAAATTCTTGCTGAGGTTGTGGGAAAGATCTCCATCTCTGATGTTTTTTAAAGCATCAGAGCTAAGTGAGATCTCTGGTTGCGTGCTTCATGAAGGCTTCTTGGTGTGTGTGCAGATGAACCCACTCAAGCATGAAAAAGCAGCCAGGAAATGCTGGCCTTCAAGGAATAACTCACTGCTCCAATATTAAACATGTGTAAATTATTTAGCCTGCCCTTTACACAGATTTTCAGCTGAGGAGAAAGCAAGGAAAAATCATCATCAACTAGGTAGTCACCACTGAAAACATTTATATGTAGCCCTACAACCTGAGTATATTTAAAGGAGAAGTAAGCACTATTCTGCCTTGTCTAACACTTTGCGTGTATGTTTAAGAAATGTAGGTACAACTCAGACCTAAAATAATCTGCTTAGGCCATGTCCCAGATACATAACCTTATTCTAAGTAGAAATACTTCTTTATTTCCACACATCCCCCCCTCACATTTGCATTGGTAAAAGCAAATGCAAACCAGTTTCCAGACACTGCCTGATGATCCTTTACTTTAAAGGCAGCCACGTTACGAACACGATTATTCGTTAGCCCAGTAGATTCATGGTGTGGACTGAGATGGGTGGAGGAGGAGCCTGGAGGCCCACCACCAACCTATGCCACCCTATTGCACAAGGGGAAGATGGTTAGGAAGAGAGCACAGCTTGCATGAGGGAGCAGGGCAAGGGTTGCTGTCAGTGCAATGGTGTTTTAAGGTGAACTTTGGAAGAGGAAGACACTGGATGCCTTGGCAAAAAAAGAGCACAAGCCACACTGAGAATATGGACAGAGATTTGCAGCACTTTTACCCTAATTAGCACAGGGTATTTTGCTTGCCCTGTCTGTGCTAGATCCTGTAATGAGTTAAAATATGTATATCAGAGGAATTGTAACTACTTAGTATCCCAAATTCTGTAAGGCTTTGTATATACCAAATATATGCATATTTATATAAAAAAATGTAGGGCTAGAAACCAACTCCTTCCACAATTAGCCTGAATGTCTGTATAAAATGTTGACTCACACCCTACTCTGTCAGTTTGGGTTTTTTCTTGGAAGCTTTAACACATTGCAACAATCTCTTTTGCCTAATTATTTCATTGCCTACACAAGTTCCCTGCTAATCAAGTTCCCTAATACCTAATTAATTTTCAATTCAGCCCACTGGTCCCTGTGCAATCCTTTTCATCGATCCCAACTATTACTGCTCAAGCCATTTCAGGCCACAATTACATTGCCTTGTATCTTTGCCTCAGAAGCTGTATTGCATTCAACTATGTCAATCTCCCTCCTTAAATTATTCCCCATCAACCCTTTTATGTTTCTATGTGCGCTGCTTTGAATTCTATCATATTTACCATTTAAGAGACAGACAAGAACAACAACTAACACCACAGAGGAGCTCAGACTTGCATGATCTGCTTTGCATGTTGCATCAAAGGGGCTGTTTTAAAGAGGGGATGGTTTGTGCTTTGTAGTGATAACTTGCTCTTCATTTGTAGAGAAGAGCATGTCTTCCTTTTCCAAAGACCCTGGTACCATCAGTTTATGCCTAATGTGCTGCTGTTAATATTATTCCCAATAACATCGTAACATCCACCAGGTGTTTTAGAGGTCAATATGGCTACAAGACAATTTTTATTATAAATTACTCCTAAAAGCCATCACCTGAAACATTAACTTCAGGAGAATTTAATATAGTTCTGTACATTAAAGAAAAAAACCTGAGAAAGTATCTTATCAATATTTACAAGGGTGAGTGTCAAGAGGATAGGCTCAGACTCATTTCAGTGGTGTGCAGAGGTAGAACAAGGGGCAATGGGCCCACACTAGAAGACAGGAAGTTCCATCTAAATATAAGGAAGAACTTTTTTGCTTTGAAAGTCGTGGAGCATTGAAACAGGCTGCCCAGAGTTTCCTTCTCTGGAGGCTTTCAAAACCCACCAGGAAGTGTGTCTGTGCAACCTGACCTAGGCAAACCTGCTTTAGCAGAGGAGTTGGACTAACTGATCTCCAGAGGTCCCTTCCAAACCCTGCCATTCCGTGATTCTCTGATTCTATTTTCACTTGTGTGTGTGTGCAGCTTTCAGCCAGAGGTCCTGTGAAGAGTTTGGCTGCCCAGGTCTGCAAGGCAGTGTTAAACATATCTGCCCATGAAACAGTACAAGCTCAGAACTTCAGACCTTCTGTATGGCTTCCGAGCCATACAGCTGGCGAATTTGGCAAAATGATATTTCAGAGGTGATTGGAGAAAATTGCATAACAACTTGTAGACACCACAAAAAAAGAAATGATAAATATAAAAAATTCTTGCCATTCAAGATAGGTAAGCAAAGCAGATTAAATCAGAACAAGAAAGGTCATGGAAGAGCATAACTTTTATTTTTTTCATTCATATGCCTCCAGTTTCAGATTTCTGATGCTCAGATATTTTCTTTGTCTTTAAAGGATATATATGACTGGTTATTGTTAATCAGTGTTAATACAGTAGTATTATGCATAAACCCTTAAGAGTGAAGTACGAATATACTCTTGTGGCCTCAATATGCCTAAATCTAAATGTATCATCAGAAGTAAATGAAATATATTGATAGTATTTGTATCTTTTCCCTTCAAGGTGTCTCTGGGGACTATTTAATAACAGAGATATGAGGCTCAGAACTTGAGTTAAGCATTCAGTGACCCTAACAGCAAGGTCATTGTATACACAGAAGAATCCCCAAGCCTTTAAGTACCATGTGAGATGTATTTGCAAGTCTGGGAAAACTGAGTTATGTGCTTAATTTTGCTATTAGGAGGAGCCCTGCTGGTAGCAAAGTTAAACACATAAATTAATGTCTAAAGAATCAAAGCTGATCTTCTTTAAATGCCTTGATTCCCTGTGGTTAGGTACAGAACACTAATAAATTCAAAGACAAGTTGAAATAAATTTTTAAAATACCTTCATGTTTGCAAATAAAATAATTAAAAAATGGAAACAGGAAGAACCCAACAAGGTGACCTGCTCCATTCTGTATGGAAAGACGGAATTATAGAATCATCGAATAGTCTAGGCTGAAAGGGACCTCTGAAGGTCACAGAATCACAGAATCACCTCATGACTAAACCATGGCACCAAGTGCCACATCCAAATCCCCTTTTGAACATCTCCAGGGATGGTGACTCCACCACCTCCCTGGGCAGCATATTCCAATGGTGAACAACTCAGTGAAGAACTTTCTCCTCACCTCCAGCCTAAACTTCCCCTGGCGCAGCTTGAGACTGTGTCCTCTTGTTCTGGTGCTGGCTGCTTGAGAGACCAACCCCCTCCTGGCTACAACCACCCTTCAGGTAGTTGTAGAGAGCAATAAGGTCTCCCCTGAGCCTCCTCTTCTGCAGGCTAAACAATCCCAACTCCCTCAGCCTCTCCTCATAGGGCTTGTGCTCGAGGCCTCATGCCAGCCTCGTTGCCCTTCTCTGGACACGTTCAAGTGCCTCAATGTCCTTCTTAAACTGAGGGGCCCAGAACTGGACACAGTACTCAAGGTGTGGCCTAACCAGTGCAGAGTACAGGGGCAGAATGACTTCCCTGCTCCTGCTGGCCACACTATTTCTGATGCATGTCAGGATGCCATTGGCCTTCTTGGCCACCTGGGCACACTGCCGGCTCATGTTTAGGTCATCTAGTCCAACCCCCTCTGCAGTAAGCAGGAGCATCCTCAACTGGATCAGGCTGCCCAGAGCCAGCTTCAGTCATGTCACTCTTGAGTTGGATGTCAACACTTCCACAACCTCCAACATGACCTGCTCTGCTTACAACATCCGTTCTTTTAAAAGTGGTTTTTCTAATGTCTCACTTCAGTAATTCTGTAATTTTCACTCATTACTACTTGTTTTATCTACTCTGGACACTGAGAACAGACTATTACTTTTGCAACACCATTTTATGATTTGAAGACTTATTATACCTGACCATACTTTTCCACCTTAGACTGAAGAATCCTATTCTTATCAAACTGACAACGAGCCTTCATTACAAGGAATGGGGTTTGCTCTGCCTTTCTCCGTCCTCTTTTTCTGTGCAATGCAACTTTACTTATTCCAGCTACTGCACCAAGATTAAATTTCTTTTCCTCCTTCTGCCTACCTGCTTTTTTTTTCCTTTTACCTTCTCTTCCAGTGAAAATAATAGCGATGATGAAAAAAACCCAAGGAATCCAGAAGTCAAAAGCCCAAATGGAAAAGGCTGAAAACTTCTGCCAAAAATAATTCACTTCTTTTCCTTTGAAAATGTGAAACTACAATTATCTTCAGATTTTCTGAAGTTGTACATACAAGATTTCACCTCAATATGAGGACAAACTTCTTTACAGTGAAGGTGACAGAGCACCAGAACAGGCTGCCCAGAGAGATTGTGGAGTCTCCTTCTCTGGAGACTTTCAAAACCCATCTGGATGCATTCCTGTGCAGACTACCCTAAGTGATCCTGCTTTGGCAGGGGGGTTGGACTGGATGAGCTCTGGAGGTCCCTTCCAACCTCTAACTTTCTATGATTCTATGATTTTTCTGCACAATTTGGACATATGCAGCAGCAACTTAAAAAATCATTATGGCTATACTACTATTTCTACTCAGTGCAAAAATAAGACAGGGAATACAGCTACAATTATGATGACACATTTGTGGTCCTGAAAAGAAAATTGTGTCAGTGTGGACAGCTTCCATTATACTTGAGCAACCTGAGATTAATGAAAGCACTGATGAAATGATCTTTGCTATTATGTATGTGTAAAAATCAGAGCAGGAGAATCTCTTCGCTCACTGCTGCTGAGACGTTCGCATAATGCTTCAAAAGATTCTAGCTTGACTATGTGTCTTATACCTTAGGAATACACAGAAGAATACAGGACTGACTGGAGAATCTGTGTACTGAAATTCACTGTCCTCATATGGCTAGCAGATGTATCACAGAGTCCTGTTCACAGTCTGAACAAATCCCATCTTGAAAGTTGTGGGCTTTTTATAGCTACATATATGTAGAAGTTCTTCCTGAGCCCCTCTCTTCCTGTATTAATAACCTTCTCCTAGGTAAAGTTATGAAAATTTCAGGTCTAAATTTGTTCAGAGCCATATGTAGCAAGATGCTTTCATGCCAACACAGTCCTTTAGTATCCCACCCCACCTCCCACCCCCCCCATTTACACACAGCACTTTGTAATGATAAATGAACTAAGTCTTTTAAGTCTCACGTTATGTATCAGGCTTTTCATAGAATCATAGAATTGTCAGGGATGGAAGGGACCTCAAGGATCATCTAGGTCCAACCCCCCTGCCATGGGCAGGGACACCTCATACTAGATCAGATTGCACAGAGCCACATCCAGCCTGGACTTAAAAACTTCCAGGGATGGGGCTTCTACCACCTCCCTGGGCAAGCTGTTCCAGTCTCTCACCACCCTTATGGTAAAGAACCTCTTCCTAACATCCAATCTGACTCTACCCATTTCTAGTTTTGTTCCATTCCCCCAAATCCTATCATTACCTGACACCCTAAAAAAATCCCTTTACCAGCTTTCTTGTAGGCCCCCTTCAGATACTGGAAGGCCACAATAAGGTCTCCTCGAAGCCTTGTTTTCTCCAGACTGAACAACCCCAACTCCCTCAGTCTGTCCTCATAGGAGAGGTGTAACAAATCCAACCAGAACTGGATGGGGTGCTTGATTAGATAGTGTTGGATGATAGGTTGGACTTGATGATCTCAAAGGTCTCTTCCAACCTGGTTAATTCTATTCTATTCTATCTTCCCTTTTAGGTTTTTTTTTCAGCTTCTGCTGTCCTAACTTGTAGTAAAGTTTCCTCTCGTTAGTTTCTGAGTGCAGGAACTTTTATTTTTTTACAATTGAATTTCATTCCACTTCTATTAGTAGAGACTTCAAGGTCATCTGACTCTCTTTGTGTGATAACCAAATCTCTTCCTTTATGGATGCAGCTTTCACACTTGAAATTGTCAGCAAATTTCATTAGTACACTCCTACCAAGGTCAGAAATTAAAATACTAAACAAGATTAGTCCCCAAATCAGTTTTGGAGGGACTCTATTAATATCTTCACCTTAGCTTAACACTTCCCTTTTCAGGGACACCTGATCTTATCTTTCCTCTGTCCAGTTCTTCACCAATATTACAATTCCTATACTACTCCCACTTTCTCTAGATAAAGCATCACTTTCCTGAGTGATATTGTATCAGTGATTTAATATAGTTCAGGGAACTGACATCTCTTAGAATAGAGTAGAATTAACCAGGTTGGAAAAGACCTTTGAGATCATCGAGTCCAACCTATCACCCAACACTATCTAATCAACTAAACCATGGCACCAAGCACCCCATCCAGTCTCTTCCTAAACACCTCCAGTGATGGTGATTCCACCACCTCCCCAGGCAGCCCATTCCAATGGGCAATCACCCTTTCTGTAAAGAATTTCTCTTTAATATCCAGCCTAAACATCCCCTGGTGCAGCCTGAGACTGTGTCCTCTTGTTCTGGTGCTGGCTGCCTGAGAGAAGAGACCAACACCCACCTGGCTACAATCTCCCTTCAGGTAGTTGTAGAGAGCAATAAGTTCTCCTCTGAGTCTCCTCTTCTCCAGGCTAAGCAACCCCAGCTCCCTCAGCCTCTCCTCACAGGGCTTGTGATAGAAACCCCTCACCAGCTTTGTTGCCCTTCTCTGGACACCTTCCAGCAACTCAACATCTTTCCTAAACTCAGGGGCCCAGAACTGTACCCTTGTGCCCACAGACCCTGTTGTCCTGACTGACACCTTTGCAAGGAAGCACTAAGAACCAGAATTGACTCTCTTGGGCATCTGCCATGAAACACAAGGGAAAATAGTACCCTGTCTTGGTCAGTGGGGAAGCCAGAGGCATAACTTTTCCCAGATTTCAAAGCAAGCAATCCGGACCACAGCCTTAGCAGATGGCTACACCTCATCCTGCTTCTACCACAAAAATGTGTGTAAGAAGGGAGGTCAGAGCTGCTGTTTGCTTGAGAGACAGAGCCTTGAACAGGAGATGGGAATATAATTCCTCTCTCTTACTTGCTGTGCCTAAATGACTTCCTCAGGGATTTTTGTCTGCCCATCCTTGTAAGAAACCCTGATCCCTCAATTTCATTCTTTTTATTCTTGCCAGCAAGACAGAGCACTCTGTCACCACACACACATTCACTCATCCTGCCTCTTTC
Source organism: Dryobates pubescens (assembly GCF_014839835.1). Lineage (NCBI taxonomy): Eukaryota > Metazoa > Chordata > Aves > Piciformes > Picidae > Dryobates > Dryobates pubescens. The sequence goes on from NC_071621.1 coordinate 22,315,540, forward strand.
ATCTTTGATTCATGGTTTGGGTTTCTTGTTTGGTTGTTGGGTTGGTTTTTTTGGGGGGGCAGGATTCCTGGCAGAGAGGATCTATTCAAACAAGAATGACTTGACAGCCTTCTTTATACAAGGAGCCAGACTAGAGGATCGTAACAGTCCCTACATGCTAGCATTAGCTTAACCTAAACGACACTTCCTAAGAAAGCTTGGAGTGCCTTTGCTGTTTATATTAGACACTAAAGACCATAAGGAAATTAATTTAAAAGGCATGAAGTGCTCTGACCTTCTGTCTTACTGCAATGCTTTCAATGATCATCAAAAGCCAGTACCGAGCCGTCATGACAGATATATGGAGCGTGATGGATTCTTTTATTGTTGCCAACAGAAAGCAATTTTTATCAATTACACACTCATCAAGCACAGATTACACATTGGCTACAAGTTATTGCTGTGCTTATTGTTATTGTCAGTATTTTGCTGGGTTGGAGCTGATAATGTTTTTGAAGAGAAAGAAACATCTTCATTTAAGCAGTGAGGGATGGGCTAGCTGCAATCAGTCCACATAAACAGTTCAATGAATCAAGCCTGCTTTCTACAGAGCTGCTCATTAACGCAATTTATATGAACTTTGCTTCCTTCCATGTGAAAGATATAGGCAGACTCCAACTCTGATGACACCTTGCAGTGACTGCAATTTCTGCTAGAAGAATATCACAACAGCATGAACAGTTTGCACTGTGGTAGCTAATAACCACAGTATGGGCTCAGAAGAAAACAGAGGATGATAAACATCAACAAGAATCAACTTTAAAGGACAGTTCTGAGGGCCACATAAAGATCACAGAATTGTCAGGGTTGGAAGGGACCTCAAAGATCATCTAGGTCCAACCCCCCTGTCATGGGCGGGGACATCTCACACTAGATCAGATTGCTCAGGACCTCTTCCACCTTGGCCTTAAAACCTTCCAGGGAAGGGGCTTCCACCACCTCCCTGGGCAACCTGTTCCAGTCTCTCACCACCCTCATAGGGAAGAATTTCTTCTTAACATCCAATCTTGAATCTACCCACTTCTAGTTTTTTGTTTTCCATTCCTCCTAGTCCCATCACTACCCAACACCCTAAAAAGTCCCTCTCCATCTTTCTTGTAGCCCCCCTTCAGATACTGGAAGGCCACAATAAGGTCTCCTCAGAGCCTTCTCTTCTCCAGACTGAACAGCACCAACTCTCTCAATCTGTCTTCACAGGAGAGGAGCTTCAGCCCTCTGATCATCCTCGTGGTCCTTCTCTGGACACGTTCCAGCATGTCCAGATCTTTCTTGTAACAGAGGCTCCAGAACTGGATGCAGTACTCCAGGTGGGGTCTCACAAGAGTGGTGTAGAAGGAGAATCACTCCCTCGACCTGCTGGTCACACTTCTCTTGCTGCAGCCCAGCATATGATTTGCTTTCTGGGCTGCAAGTATATACTGGCAACTCATATTGAGCTTCTCATCTACCAGCATCCCTAAGTCCTTTTCTACAGGGTTGCTTTCAAGCCAGCCACTGCCCAACCTATCAGTGCTTGGAATTGCCCCAACCCAAATGCAGGACCTTCTACTTGGTCTTGTTGAACTTCATGAAACTGGCTTGGGCCCACCTCTCCAGTCTGTCAAGGTCCCTTTGGATAGCATCCCTTCCCTCCAGCAGGTCTGGTATTTTGTAGCCTCCAAGACACTTTATTTTTTAAGTAACAGCTTGGCAACTTAGTTTCAGAAAATATTCAATAGGTCATTTAGTTGAAAAGAAAGAAGGAAACACTCTCAAATACATGCAAAATTTTACTGATGTGTGAGAGGGGGAAAGAGCCAACAGGTACAGGTTTGTGAATGACTTGGATCATAGAATCATAGAATCAATAAGGTTGGAAAAGACCTCAAAGATCATCAAGTCCAACCTGTCACCCAAGACCTCATGACGACTAAACCAAGGCTCCAAGTGGCACATCATGCACTGGAAACTCTAGAGTAGTTTGGATTCTTATCTTGAAGCAGCTATTAAATTATTTCCTCAAGACTGCATTAGCATACTGGCAAGGAAGGCCACAACAATGTCAAATAATGCATTTTTAAACGATCTGGAGTATTTATGCATTGCCAAATAGTATACAAGCTTGATTTATCTTTTGGTGGCACAATCAGGATTTAGTATCAAGAATTCATCCTTTGCCTCCTCACTTTAAAATATTTAATGTTTCCTAATCCAACACGGAGAACTGGAGACAAAAATAAATAGAGCTCACTACTTGCTACTCTATTTTTAATAGCTCACTGATTTATTTCTTTTTTAACACTACTGCTTAAAGGGTGTGAAGGATTTCTCAAGGATAGAAGTATGCAAACTACAATTGGGCCCTTCTTTTGTTGTCAATGAATTGGTTTTCAGTAATCTCAGAGGTAAAGGAAATGCAAGAGGAGCATACACCCTAACATGCTGTATGGGTAAATCAAAACACATTGTGCTAAGTAAATGGTGCATGCCCCTCCTGTGATTAAAAGGATGCAGGAAAACATCTGGACTCAGTGAAGCTCATCTTCCAAAAATGGAGACAATGAAGTGACTACTGGAGAGCAAAATGAAAAAAACAAAGACCTGTGTGCCCAGATTTCCCTCAAAATGAACAAATGCTACAGAGGCAGCAAGTGCAATGACAGCAGTGGCAGCTGCCAGCTCCCCAGCACAGACCTGTGCCAGCAGACCAGAGCCAGAGAACAAAAGCTAAGCATGAAAGTGTCTTGATGGAGGAGAGCTCATTTCAATAACACTCCAGTTAAGCCTCCACATTCTACCTCCAGGTTCTTGTGGAAGGATATATGCCTGTGCTGCAGCTGGGAGATGCAGCTGATCTGCATGTCCAAGACAGACTTAATCTAATAGCATGCTGAGGTGATTATTCAGCTAGTTAAGCATATCACTCTGTGTGACAACCACACAGCTGGAATCTAAAGCAAGGAATATGACCTTCTTTAGGAAAATCCCAGAGTCCTTGACCATCACTTCAAAGTGAACCTAGAAATAGACATGACCTGATGTCAAAGATTTACTCCACAAGACAGAGAAAGGTGGGATTCAGCACAGATGAGACACCTACACATCAGAATGGCAATGCCACTGCAGCTCTGTGTGAGCTGGGTATACATCCAGTATATCATCAACTACCAAGACAACACAGGTGGAGGTATTTGGTGGGCTATGCGTCTCAGTCTCAGAGACACCTACACGGTTTTCTGGGCTAGCCCCATCTTGCTGCCTGTACCATCGCTTAACTGGTTAGAAGAGACAACTTCTGATCATAGAATCATAAATCAACAAGGTTGGAAAAGACCTCAAAGATCATCAAGTCCAACCTGTCACCCAAGACCTCATGACTACTAGACAATGGCACCAAGTGCCACATCCAATCCCCTCTAGAACACCTCCAGGGATGGTGACTACACCACCTCCATCATGGTGCATCCTGATATAGAAACGGTTTACTTTTGCTCTGATCCTCTGAATATTTTTGTCTTTCACCAGGATTTGGGAGAGCACTATCTGAACTTGGACCTCTCCCAAGGATGGTCAGAATTCCTGCTATCCTGAACTGTTCTATAAAGAGGCATAAAACCTGCATATATCTGAACTGAAGCACTGTCATAACTGTATTAGAGGCATAGCAATAAACCCTGGTGGATGGATCTTCACCACAGGATAGACCTGGCCTAGGGGCCATACTCAGACAGTGTCTTTATACAGTGAAATGGACTTGATGATCTCAAAGGTCTTTTCCAACTAGGTTAATTCTATTCTATGAGTAACAAGGACCAAACTCAATCACCGGGTGTCTGTCACAATGATTAGCCCAATTACTATGTTTTTGACTATTCCAATTAGTTCCCTCCAACACAGACATGCTATAGAAGGAACTACTCCCCATTAGTATGTTGCCAATTCATACTGCTTGACTTTGGAGACAGGATTAGTCCCTGACAGTTTTACTTACAATTGTGTCAAACTCCCAGACCAGTGCAGCTCACTGAATCTACAACCAGAGAGGTGCTGACTGCTCAGTGACCAAACACCAAGGCTTTGGCCACAAGGCTTGCACCTGAGCAGCTTATGAGACTCATGCATTATAGAGCTAGTTGAAAGCCATGATACACATCGTGTTGTCAAGTCTACAAAAAAGTCTGCATTGAAGATGAAGTAATAATTGCTTAAGCATGCTCAAATGCTGCATCATTGTAGTATATTATCAGCATTTTCTTTCTCATGGAGTGCCACTCCGAACTGTAAATTCTCCCATGGAATGGGAAAGACATGCACTACATACACTGTGATGTATCACCCAGCCTGCTTGTCATTCTCACTTACAGAGCAGCTGTAAAAAATTGCTGGTAAGAACGATGTATCTGTCAATGACATTCTGAATTAAATCTTCAAGGACACACAGAATAATTAAAGCTGAATAAACATTTGAAGTTTCCAGGGTTAAAATCTTTCTATCTCACTATACCTTATGAGCTGTCCTGGTTTGAGGCCAGGCAGATCCTCTCTTGCCCCTGAGAGGGGCAAACAAATGACACTCACACAAATGGATTGCAGAAGTGATGGCAAGTTTAAATGGAAAGCATTACATGTTTAACAGAAGCTACAAGCATAGAGACAAAAGAATCCCAAAGCACAGAGTCCCCTGTCACACAGCCAAAAGCCTCCCAACCCTTCCCTTCTCCCTACCTGACGGTGTAACCAAAACCCCCAGGACTCTTTCTTCCCCCCCAACTGCTAGGCTAGTATCACGCTGGCCAGGTCTGAGACTGCCCCTGCCCACCTTCTCCTCCTGGCATTAGGCCTAGGTAACTCCCCCACTGTTACCTGATAGGGAGCATCTCCCATGGTAGCAGAGAGGGACGAAAGAGGAAGACAATGACTTGGCAGATGGATTTATGGGTTGCAGGATATAATGGGTATGAAATACATGGTTTCCTATGTTCACTATACTGGGTTGGACACTCAGGACACCGGGGATGTAGCTTATGTGGCAAGAACAGGAAGGATCCAGCCTAAACTGCCACATGAGCACTAAGACATAAAGTTTCATCTAGAAGAAAGATGGACATTTTCCTAATTCTGATTTTTTTTAGGCATACCTACTACTTAGCTTACTCATTGGCACAAAAAAATAAGAGGTGCTGAGGCAAAATAGTCAGTCATGGCGAAGTGACAAGACAGGTGCCTAAAATATCTCACAGAAAACCTCTGCAATTATGAGTGCATCACTGCTTAAGCCCTGGTAGCATCTCAGAAAGAGAAGAGAACCTCTTGACACAACCTCTGCACTTTCCCACTGGAGTTTTACAGTTGAGTCAATACAAATATCCCAGATCAACAGTATTGGTTGTGTCAGGTAAAATGGTCATCACAGACACCTGAACTGGATTTTTCACCAGCAAGACATCACCAGCCAATACACACTGGAGGGAAGGGATGCCATCCAGGGGGACCTTGACAGGCTGGAGAGGTGGGCCCATGACAACTTCATGAGGTTCAACAAGACCACGTGCAAGGTCCTGCATCTGCATCGGGGGAATCCCAAGCACCAATACAGGTTGGGCAGTGGCTGGCTTGAGAGCAGCCCTGAAGAAAAGGACTTGGGAGTGCTGGTGGATGAAAAGCTCAACATGAGCCACCAGTGTGCACTTGCAGCCCAGAAAGCCAATCACATCCTGGGCTGAGGCAAGAGAAGCATAGCCAGGAGGTTGAGGGAAGTGATTCTCCCCCTCTACTCCACTCTGATGAGACATCACCTGGAGTACTGCATCCAGTCTGGAGCCCCTATTACAGGAAGGATCTGGATGTGCTAGAGCATGTCCAGAGAAGGGCCATGAGGATAATCGAGGGCTGGAGCACCTGTCCTATGAGGACAGACTGATGGAGCTGGGGCTGTTCAGTCTGGAGAAGAGAAGGCTCTGAGAAGACCTTATTGTGGTCTTCCAGTATCTGAAGAGGTCTACAAGAAAGGTGGGGAGGGACTTCTTAGGGTGTCAGGTAATGATAGGACTCAGGGGAATGGAACAAAACTAGAAATGGGTAGATTCAGATTGGATGTTAGGAAGAAATTCTTCCCCATGAGGGTGGTGAGAGACTGGAACAGGTTGCCCAGGGAGGTGGTAGAAGCCACATCCCTGGCAGTTTTTAAGGCCAGGCTGGAAGTGGTCCTGAGCAACCTGATCTAGTGTGAGGTGTCACTGCCCATGGCAGGGGGATTGGAACTACATGATCCTTGGGGTCCCTCCCAAACCTAACAATTCTATGATTCTGTAGTCAGTGATCTGACTTTGAACTATGTGGCTCCAACGCATGTTGGGGTTTTTTGCTTTACATGGGAGCTGGAGATCAAGCTGGAAAAACTCAATATTTAGGATAGTGTTTGTCTCCACCACAACAGAAAGATCAGTCAGATGTGAGAGATTTTTATCCTCAAAGGAGCACGGCAATCATTCACGGTCAGACTCTAGTGTAAGCAGTGAGAACAGCCTCCCTGGGTAATACTGCAAGAATAAGTGAAGTATCCTTGCTCTTTCCGTGCAGTTCAAGAACTTCTCATTGAAACACTCAAGTTTTCACAGTGAAAGCATTCTTGATAAAGCAAAGGTACTCTACACCACTAATCTCACTTTATAGATGAGAAACTGGAGCACAGAAATTTTACTTATACCTTCTTTCAAAATGAGGCAAGTGGTGCCTTGAGTCCAACTGTACTTGTTACCCAGCACACCTGAGTGTTCCTACTTTATCACAAGAAGTGTCATCATGCAATAGAGTCCTTCTGTATCAGCAGAAGGAAGGTCACAACATCTGTTAGATTGCTGATCAGATGAAAAGGGAAAATTTAAAATTTGCTAATACTGATGAGAGGTTTGGAGCACAAGCCCTATGAGGAGCAGCTCAGGGGACTGGGGTGGTTTAGCCTGGAGAAGAGGAGGCTCAAGGGAGACCTTATTGCTGTCTACAACTACCTGAAGGGAGGGTGTAGCCAGGTGGGGGTTGATCTCTTCTCTCAGGCAGCATGCGACAAAACAAGAGGACACAGTGTCAAGCTGTGCTAGGGGAGGTTTAGGCTGGATGTTAGGAAGAAATTCTTCCCAGAAAGAGTGATTGGCCATTGGAATGGGCTGTCCAGAGAGGTGGTGGAGTCACCATCACTGGAAGTGTTGAAAAAGAGACTGGATGAGGCACTTTGTGCCATGGTTTAGTTGATTAGATGGTGTTGGGTGATAGGTTGGACTTGATGATCTCAAAGGTCTTTTCCAACCTGGTTAATTCAGTATTCTGATGTTGATAATGAATAAGGGGGGGAAAAGGAAAGGCTGAAGTGAAAACATAGTATTTGTCCTATTAGCTCATTGCCATTAGACTACATCTTTTATTAGGACCGTTATACAACACTTAATCATGCACCATTGTTTGCCTTGAGACTTGAAAGTAAAAATATTAGTAAGAATTGGTGTTAATTAGCTGCACTCAATGACTTTTCTACAAAAGTTCCAAGCTGGACCCACTTGCAGGATGTCTTTATGCCAATATGAAACTTTGGGAGAGCACCCACCCATATGCCTGTAGGCTCATTTAACTAAACAAGACTTTCTGTCACCACTTGTCTGTGGAATTTATGGCTGTGCATATAACCAAATACAAGAAATTATGGTACTAAATTTAATCTAACTGAAGAAGAGAGGATAAAAATATCTATTTGCAGATGTTCTCAAATGGCAGACATGAGTCCTGCCTTCAGTCAGCTCCCACTAGTTACTGACTCTGGAAACTAATAGAAGGCTGTACACAGCGGAAACATTTTTCAATCCCCAGCAATATTTCATAAGGATCCATCTCATAGTGCTTCAGTGCCAAAAAAAGGTTTGAGTTGCCTGACAGGAAACTAGAAATCATTACCCAGAGCTCCAATGAAGGAGCAAATGGTGAGATGCTACAGTCAGTCATAGCCTCCTCCCTAGAAAAGGAGGATGAAAGCTTCAGTAAGGCCATTAAAAATTGTTCTGAGCCACAGAGTTTCAACACCTGCTTCCTAGACAGCTATGTGGCCATACACATGTCACTCTTGGGATGTTTTACCTACTTTGACAGCTACTTTATTTTTCTGCCTATAATGTCACTTACATCTCTTAGAGATGTTAAATGGTTTTTGTGCTGAACTGGCACAATATTTTGTTCTTTTTTTCCCATGCTTGTGGACAATGATTACTGTCCTCATGTCCTTTGTTTTTGTTTTCACATCATCCAACTAAAAATTTTTAGTTTAATCCTCTGATACACTGCAAATTTGCCTTCCCAGTCCAAATTTGTTTCTGTCTGGACCTACAGATGGTGGGGGCTGGTGTGAAGAAAGGGTTGGAATAAGCCTAGGCAAGGGTTTCCCTCCTCCTTCTGGGAGCTGACTTCAGGCTGAGGCTCTCATCCTGCTTCCACCTGAGCTATATCATAGTGGCATCACAACCATGCCCATCCCTGGTCATAGACGTGTCTGTTTCATACCAGGACCCTGGCCAACAGGGCTTGACCCAGACCTGTCTCATCACTGTGTGCTTGCTTGGTGATCACTGAGCCGGGCCTGGCCCTGGTCATGGTTTCCAAACCTGATCCTAGCATTGACTCACCAATGTGTGTTTCTGCCTTGAGTTCAGACCTGCCTCATCACCATAGACTTTCCTAATTAAATACACTGCACAGTAACAAGGGATGGCTGGGGAGATGGCTAAGAATAGTATGTCAAACTTTTATAAAGTTCTATGTAATATTTTGACCTATATATAGAATGAGTACACTTCAAAAGCAAACTATAACTGCATAACCAAGAGATGCTCAACTTTTTCATCTCTGAAATTAAGGTAATGGTTATATCACACCTGTGGTTTCCTGCAGTCACTATAGGAGGCTCAAAAGAACTTTAACTTCTCCCCTCCACCCCAAAATTAATCCAGATGGAAAAAGAACATAAATGAAATCAATGACAGTGGACATGGCAGTCTTTCAAAACCAATGCATTAGTTATTAATCAACTGCAATAAACATGAGGAGTTTTATAATGGGTGCAAACTATATCTAGATGGAGATGGGGAACAAGGGTTCAGCATGGACTTCATTCTGTTTCCCTGTGTCTTTTTTACACATAGTGAGCTACCAAGCATCTCACAAAGAACAATCTTTGATTGCCTGCCAGACTTGAGAACTCTGCCACCTCTGGTCTTTCCAAATGATGGTCCAGGCAGTAGAGCTTCTGGGACCTTGAGCTGCTCCATTTTTACGATGACAGATGTATCCAGGTCTAAACACTTTAGCTATGCCACTACGTGTACAAGCTACAGCATCTTCTTCCTCCTTGTCTAAATAAAAAAGTTATTCCATTTGGCACCAATAGCAACTACAGCCTACCTAAATAAACCAGGACATGCAGATTGTTCATGTTCAGATTACAAAGTTTCAAAGAGTGTCCCACTATGACAACTACAAGGTAATTAAATATCTTCTAGTTTTCTTTCTAGCAGCTAATGACAGGAAGGAAAGAGTTTTTGTTATGCCTTGCTTTATTGAGAATTTATCACAGTATCACAGTATAACTAAGGTTGGAAGAGACCCCAAGGATCATCGAGTCCAACCTGTCTCGACAGACCTCACAACCTGACCATGGCACCAAGCGCCATGTCCAATCTCCCCTTGAACACCTCCAGGGACGGCGACTCCACCACCTCCCTGGGCAGCACATTCCAATGACGAATGACTCGCTCAGTGAAGAACCTTCTCCTCACTTCCAGTCTAAACCTCCCCTGGCACAGCTTGAGACTGTGTCCCCTTGTTCTGGTGCTGGTTGCCTGGGAGAAGAGACCAACCCCTTCCCATCTACAAGCACCTTTCAGGTAGTTGTAGAGGGCAATGAGGTCACCCCTGATCCTTCTCTTCTCCAGGCTAAACAATCCCAGCTCCCTCAGCCTCTCCTCATAGGGCTTGTGCTCAAGGCCTCTCACCAGCCTCATTGCCCTTATTTGGACACGTTCAAGTGCCTCAATGTCCTTCTTAAACTGAGGGGCCCAGAACTGGACACAGTACTCAAGGTGTGGACTAACCAATGCAGAGTACAGGGGCACAATGACCTCCCTGCTCCTGCTGAACCACTTTTTAAGGGAGTCTGATTGTACTTTCATATTAATGTTTGCAGTTGAACATACAGAGTATTAGGTGATTCTCATAACAATAATGTTATCACAGTATCACAGTATCACAGTAACTAAGGTTGGAAGAGACCCCAAGGATCATCAAGTCCAACCTGTTCCAACAGACCTCACAACTAGACCATGGCACCAAGTGCCACGTCCAATCTCCCCTTGAACACCTCCAGGGATGGCGACTCCACTGCCTCCCTGGTGTTGATTTAGAGCATACAAGATACAAAATATAGAGTTCTACAACGCCAAGAAAAGCTATGGCAGAATAGCTCTTGCAAATGAATGCACAGAAAAGGCATGGTTGGGAAAAGGGGTTGCTCAGATAACAAGAGAAAAATCCATGTAAAGTATCTTGCAGGCTTTCTTTCATCTGTTCATCAACAGATTAAAAAAAAACAACCAACCAACAACAAGAACAAACAAAACAATAAAGACAGGATGGTAATTAGCTACTTGCCTCACAAGTCATTAAGGAAATTAAAGTAATTCTTAGCTTCAGATTATTAGAGCTAGAACATGAGCTTGCTGCCATTTAAAATAAGATTTCTAAGATTTACAGCTCCCGAGCATGAAGACCTCAGGGATATCTGTTTCTTTCTTTTGTACATGTATCTTTTATAACATGGGTACCTCCACTTGTCTGGTTAGGGTGATGTGCTGAGAGCTGGAACTGCAGGGAAAGCTCTATGCATGGAGGACAGACAAGAGATGCCTTGCTCCATCTCCACCTTCCACAGTGCTTATTAAATGTGTCTGGCCCCATCCTCCAGCTGCCAAAATTCCTCACACGTGCCTGGCTTCCAAAGGAAAGGGTCCACTTCTTGGGGATGCAACAGGTAGAGTCAGCTGGAGTTGAGCCAGATTTGTCTGGTAAGGCTGATGGGCCTTTTGTTATTTTAACTCTGTTCTCTGTGCTTTCTCTATGAATAAACAAGCACCACTTATTCTTTAAAAAGCTGTTCTGAGTGTGGCTCCAAAGTGAAAGTCTGCAGGGTACAGAATCACAATGACTAAAAAAATCAATAAAATAAAGTAAGGCTCAGAACTGGCAAGAGTGAATATGTGGGGAAGAAGGACAGTCTGAGAATAAGACCAAATAAATCACCAAATACCCCAGAAGGTTCAATGCTTAGATACTAATGACAAAGACAACAACAAAGGATCAGAAGTGCAGAGGCCAAAAAGATCTAAAGAATATGTCAGCTTTCAGATCCTAATATACAAGCAGACCCAGGTGCTGTGGTTGTCCAGGATACATTACAGAACAAACTCACGGAATAACTTCATGATTCTGTTCTTTCTATTTGCCAGTATACAGGAGGAGTTATAAGGAAGGGTTTTTTTGTCAGAATAGTTGTTTAGATGATGATATATGCTCTGCTGAGAGCTGCAGAGTGGAAAGCAACACTAGAGTTCTTCTTAGACTAACAGCTGAACAATTCTAAACCAAAATGCGCCTCAGTCTTAGGATCAGATATTCTAACACAAAGCAGTACTTTCAAAGCCCAGCTTTCTCAGGTACTGAAGCATGAAGCTCCATACATGTCTCTCACTCATTTTTCAACAGCTTGGTATTATTGGCATTACGACCATATCTTGGTGCTTAAATTTGTTTGTCAGTTACTGTGATTTCTAAGATACATTCAGTTCCCGATGTTTGAACGTGTAGAAATGTTGCAGATTTAACTTAAACAAATCCTGACAGCGCTAATAAACCACTCCAAAAGCTTAGCATTTATCATAATCAGTTAGTCAATTAGAACTTGCTCCAGCCAGAAATGAAAAATTACTTTTAATTTATTAAGACATCAGGGCAATGTTGAAATCCTGGTGTGATCTACCCCGGCAAACACTGTGCAGAGACGGCTGGAACACAACTACCAACCCAAACTAATTTTACAGCTTGTTGGTTTTGTTTTGGGTTTGGTTTGGTTTGGTTTTGGTTGTGGTTTTGTTGTTGTTGTTGGTTTCCTTTTATTTAAAAAAAATAAGTGTGAGGACTTACACATTCAAATACCACACACAAGAATTGATCAATAAATACAAACTCTCCCTTTATTTGCTCTTACAGATGAGCTCTTACAGACACATTTGCTGGATACTCTTTCTTCTGCAAGTGCAAAATGCTTAGTCTAGAAGCAAAGCAGGTAGCCATTTCAATTGTGATTATTTGTTACTTTTTATTTCATGGCTATTAAGACATTACTTGCCATTATATTTAAATTGTAGCTATTTGAGCCTCTGTGAGCACAAACTGTGCTGAAGTGGCACATTTGCAGGCCAGCATGGAATAATTTGTGGCTAAATCTCAAAAATACTCCAGCAAACAATTTTTAGGAGGTAATTTCCTCAGAGAGGAACACACAGATGAAAACATTATGCTCACTTGCACGTGTAACAGCCAAAACACTGCTAAAGAAGTAGCTGGAATCCTCTTAAGTATTGTTACTCTTATGGCTTTTGAGGAAGATCAAGCAGGGTTTGGGAGGCAGTGCTTTCTCCAAATCTATCCTTCTGAGTTGTGATGTTTTAGAAGATTGCCAGGGGAGACAATGACTTCTTCTGGTTGAACACTTTGCTCACAACCACCATACACCCGAGGGTAACAGGGTGACTCAGTTCACTAGCCACTTGTTTCTACTAGTTGAGACCCATGGAACCAAGAAAATATAGAAGTTTATCCTTGAAAAAGGTTGGTTTTTTTAAATAATTCTATCAAATTTGGATTTGAAGATTTCTTTCTGCTGTGGGACTATTGGTAAACCACTGCTCTGAGAGCTCCATCTTTAGGATGCCAAGACTATTTTCTTTTTCATTTTGCAGATCTGGAACACACCATTGATGCCCTTCATGACACAATGCAAATGCTCCCACAGCAGAACAGGTCACACAGGACAAAACCAGCTGCAACTAATCTGCCTTTCATGCAAATGGCAATTAGCCCATCCATGCTTCTACAGCTCTTCTGCCTAAAATTAGTATAATCACTATAGAAGAATGAAAATAATTTGACTTTCTAATTCTAAAGCACTTGTACAGCTTCAAACATAACCACATGTGCAGAGAGAAAAATGTATCTAGCCATTGTTGGGTATCCTAGGCAGCTTTGGCTCAGTCTCCTTTAACAGCATGTAAGCTAAATATGCCCTCTCCTGATACTCATTAATCACAATAAAAATGAAATATCTAAATAAATGCTAGGTGACAAATTGCAAATATTCCGTGAAAAGAGCAAAGACACAAAAGCATTGTGAGAGTTCCTGAGTCTTCTGCTAATTGGATTTTCAGCAATGCATGGATATGCCCCATTTATTTACAGGAATAATGGTGAGGTTTTGTTTCGAGGTACGTAGAGGAGTCTGTTCTCTGTTTTGCAGTACATGTTTTCTCACTCTGAACTGTAAATGGCAACACAGAAAAGATCACAGAAGACATAAATAACTCATGCTTAAATACAAACAGAGAAACAGCAACAAAGTTTCTGTCAGAATACATCACCTGCAGTAAACCTGGCAGAAAGCACAAAGTTACTAAGCCACAGATATACTTAGTTTTACCCAAGTGTGTTGGGAAAGTGACCCATGGGAGAATATTAACAAAAGTTTGTTATTGTATGGGGAAGTGCAAGAGTTTTTTAAAAGAGCAAAGAAGTGAAAAGGAACAGTAAACAGTTCTATTGTGAAGCTGAACATGTAGGTGCTTTCACCATCTCTGTAGCTCAGTGGCTTTATGGACTCATAGATTCATAAAATGATTTAGGTTGGAAGGGGTCTTCAAGGTCATCTAGTTTCAATCCCCCTGCCATGGGCAGGGACACCTTCCACTAGCCCAGGCTGCTCAAAGTTGCATCCAACCTGGCCTTCAACACCTCCAGGAAGGGGGCATCCACAGCCTCCCTGGGCAACCTGTTCCAGTGTCTCATCACATCAACTGTAGAGAATTTCTTCATGGAATGGAATGGAATGGAATGGAATGGAATGGAATGGAATGGAATGGAATGGAATGGAATGGAATGGAATGGAAGGGAAGGGAAGGGAAGGGAAGGGAAGGGAAGGGAAGGGAAGAGAAGAGAAGAGAAGAGAAGAGAAGAGAAGAGAAGAGAAGAGAAGAGAAGAGAAGAGAAGAGAAGAGAAGAGAAGAGAAGAGAAGAGAAGAGAAGAGAAGAGAAGAGAAGAGAAGAGAAGAGAAGAGAAGAGAAGAGAAGAGAAGAGAAGAGAAGAGAAGAGAAGAGAAGAGAAGAGAAGAGAAGAGAAGAGAAGAGAAGAGAAGAGAAGAGAAGAGAAGAGGAGAAGAAGAGGAGAGAAGAGAATAAAGAATAGAATAGAAAGAGAAGAGAAGAGAAGAAGAGAAGAAGAGAAGAATAGAGAATAGAATAGAGAATAAAGAATAGAATAGAAAGAGAAGAGAAGAAGAGAAGAATAGAGAATAGAATAGAGAATAAAAAATAGAATAGAAAGAGAAGAGAAGAGAAGAGAAGAGAAGAGAAGAGAAGAGAAGAGAAGAGAAGAGAAGAGAAGAGAAGAGAAGAGAAGAGAAGAGAAGAGAAGAGAAGAGAAGAGAAGAGAAGAGAAGAGAAGAGAAGAGAAGAGAAGAGAAGAGAAGAGAAAAGACCAGATCAGACAAGACCAGATCAGGTTGAAAAAGACCTTTGAGATCGAGTCCAGCCTATCACCCAACACTATCTAATCAACTAAACCATGGCACCAAGTGCCCCATCCAGTCTCTTCCTAAACACCTCCAGTGATGGTGACTCCACCACCTACCTGGGCAGCCCAGTCTAAAGCTGCCTGCCCCAACTTAAAGCTGTTTCCTCTCATCCTATCACTATTTCACCAAAAGAGTACTGTTGCAGTATGCAACTTTAGTTGTAATCTCAAGGAGGAAGCAGCATGCAAGGTGGTGAATCTGCTGAAGGCACAATTATTAAAGTTACACAAGATGACTGAGAATGGAGAGGAATTTCAGGAGGATCTAATCAAAGTGGGTGATTGGGCAACATGATGGTAGGTAAATTTTAATGAAGGTAGGCATGAGGCAATGCTTAGTAAGTAAAACTGTACACTTCAACTTTATACTTACTGTTTAGCCAGCACATCTGGGGGAAATACACTAGCAATGATGGTAATGTTGTCTACCTTTTTCTCAGTATGATAACAAAAGGTCAGTGAAGAAACAAATTTTTTTTCTGTGTGAGTATTGTTTATTATTTTACCCTCTTCTCAGTGTCTGCTCTCAGTTTGTTCAGTGTCTATGACTCATGTGAAAGAGCAGTTCAGTTTTTCAGGAGGAGAGGAGAGAGGAATAAAACTCCTGAGAATGTAAAAAAAAAAATCAAGACTTCTTTTTTTCCAGCTTTCTAAAATGTGTGGAAGGAACAAGATTGTGGAGAACAAAACATTAGCTGGTAGCAATTAGGTGATTCCAAACTCATATGACAGAAAGATGTCTTATCAGTAGTAGAGCTAATGCTGCCTGATGCCTTGTGTCTTCTTGCTGGGCCATCTGGTGTCTAAGTGGGCTAGTGTTTTCATGAAGGCTTCTGCTGGCTGGGACACTTCCATTGCCATCCTCCCATGAAGATTTTCTGCTATTAAAGATGACAAGCTCATTTTGCAGGCTTTCCATCGATAAGAGTGTCAGTAAGATCTTGTCTCCCAAAAGCAGTAAATTCCTCCGAACCTCAGAATTTCCATGGCTCTCACAAATTTGGATCTGGCTCACAGTAGTGCCACTGCTTTTGTCAATAGGAGGCACAGGAGCAAGGTAAGACATGGATTGCATGGTCAAAACAGATCCTTCCCAGACCCAAGCAATGCTAATTCCTCAAGACTGATCCAGAATAGGTTACTCACTAAAATGCTGGTCAGGTACATCAGCAAGCCACACCCCTTTGTATGAGGAAATTTGCTGCAAGTGATTTGTCTGAACAGTAATAAGCAACAATGTCACCCTTACTGGGGCCAGACATGGGCTGCTATGTATCAGGGCACAGAGTCAAAGAATCATAGAATCATTTCAGTTGGAAAAGTCCTGTAAGATCATCAAGTCCAACTATTACCCAACTCTAACAAGTCTGGGGCTAAGCCACATCTTTTAGCACCCATCTGTGCAACTTTAAAACACCTCAAGGAATGGGGATTCAGCCAGCTCCCTGGGGAACAGATTCCAGTGTTCAATAACCCTTTCAGTGGAGAAGTTTCTTTGAATATCCAATCTAAAACCCCCTTGGTGCAACCTGAAGCTGTTTCCTCTTGTCCATGCATGACTACCATGGAGTAGGTGGTCCTACAGATAGTCCTGCTGGCAGGGATAATAGATGCTGAAAACCCTACTAGGGCTCATCCTGCTTTCTATCTTGAAATCCAACAATTTAGTCACTGGGGCATTGATTTCAGCTATACCAAGCACATGCTCCTGCTTCAGATGGATACACTGCAGTTCAGCTACAAATGAGAAACCCTCTCTTCAAGAAACTGGAAGTGGCCTTTGGATGTGCATCATTAACTGTACTACGAGCAAACTACTACTCCCACAGCACAAATAAGAGAAGTTACAGCAAGTTATAGCACCTGAGCATGTTTGCACTTTGTGTAGAGGTAAGCACAGGGTGTATGGTAAGGTCATCAGTTACAATATGGAGAAGTGAAAGAAAGCTGCCCACCAGGAACATCCCAGGAGGTATCATCATCCTAAAGGAGGCAAGGAGGAAATCATGCTGTGGCTCTGTATACCCCACAAGTGCCCTTTCACTGAGGGGAGATTCATGGAGCAGGACAAGAGATGTGGATCTGAATTGAAGAACTCTAGTACACTTCCCTGCAGATTCCCTTCCAAGGACAACCAACCTATTATCAGCCTCTATCTACAAGAGGCTTCTTCGAGGTCCAGCAGGTTCAGTGAGAAACTCCTAAGTTTTAGAAACACAACTTAAAAATACGTGTTTGCACCAAAGTTTTCAGGTGAATTACATGGCTCTGCAGGGATTAGGTAGGCTGATGTCCCAGTGGACTGAAAAGTTTAAGTCCCGGTCCTGGACATCTTGTAGTATAAAAGATCCAGTTATTAACTATTTCCATCAACCAGAGTTTGGGTACATTAAAAAAAAAAAAAAACAACAAATAAACCCAATGAAATACTCAATAGTCAGACCATAGGATCTTAATGTAAAGTCCTGAAGCTCTTTCTCTGGTAGAGCCAAAACCCAACTTCAACAGCAAGATGATTGTCCTGAGAATACTGTTTGCCGGATTTCCTCCTGTCCCAGAATATACATATTGCAGATGCTTTGTGGACTAGGAAGCTGTAATCAGTATAATCATGTTTTTATACTGAAATGGTATGATGAGAAATATCATGATCACAATTCACTTTGCTTAGAGAACATGGTAACTTCTCAGCAGTGCAACCTGTACCTCAAGGCATTCATAAAGTGTTACACAAAGGACATAAATAAAATTGCACTAGAGCCAATAGGATTTTGACAAGATATTGGAGGGAAATAATAAAGCTTTCAAAAACATCTATTTCATAATAAATATTACATTACTTACATTTCCTCAGCTGAAATTTCTTGCTGCCTGTGTGAACATTTTCAGCTATTAATGGAAGTAAAGACACCACATAAAATACAGCAAATATCAGAATCTCGAGGACTTCATGCATAAAAAATTCATCCCAGGAAGCAGCAGCTATCATTATTTTAGTCCCTTATTTACTGTTTCCTAACTCAAAAACACCATGCTGCAACCCGGCACCTCCGAACTCTGTGTTACCATTTTCATTCTTGTTAACCATGCAGCTAGGAAGAAATCTGCTTAGCAACCAGCACAAACATATTGCACCAGAAGAAAAGAAAGTTTATTTGACAAGCAAGCCTGGCTAGAAGCCAGCTAAAAAACCCAAAGGCACCACAGTCAAATATCTGGGTTTTCTGAACAAACTCTAAATTAGTAAGAGGAACAGCAGGGACAGACTAAGTCAACAGCGATTTCAGGGCATACCCACGCAGGTGAGCCATTGCCTATGCATGTTGTTGTTATAGCATATAGGCAGAATAAACAAGAAATAGTTCCTCATGCAAATTTTCCACAGTGTGACTTATGTACCTGAAACAAATAGTTTGGCCCCCTGCCCCACTCTCAGGCTACCTCAGCACTGTCTGTGCAGCAGCAGGGGTGGGTGCCAAATACTCTCATCAAGAAGGTACCAGGTTACCTTGGCATAGCCAGATGTACATGTCAAATGAGATGAATCATTTTTGGCTTGAAAAACCAATCTAGTGCACTTGGGACATTGTCAATAAAACCATCGAAATACAAGTGAAGGACCAGATTTAGGCATCTTTTACGGAGCCAGACAGAGGAAAAGGAGGGCTGAGGGTACTCTTGGAGCTTATTGCTTCCTTTGAACCCACAAACATTCAGTCATTGAGGATGTGGCCTCAAATCCTTCCAAAGACCTCAGCATAGCTCTTGTCCTTTCAGGCTGTGCACAGGAGGAGCATTGTAAGATAAGCAAAAGCACCTCCTCAGCAAGCAGCTGCTCTAGCCAAGCATGTCCTGCTAACCCATCAGAGCATGTTATTGAGCTCAGTGAGAAATCATGGCCCTGTACACATTTTCCCACCAGATCTAAGGTAAGAAGCAGCAAAAGAAAACACATAGGAACTCTTCACTGCAGCAGGATGTCATCAAGGACATCATCTACCTACTTTTTGCACAGCCACTGACAATGTATTCTCAGGAATTTATTCACAGTACAGTGGAATACCCAAGAGCTTGTGTGACACCACTTTGGGACATAAATGCATGACAACTTTCCCGAGAAATTACAAAAAACACACTCTGCAAAACATGTCAGAAAACCTACAAGAGGCTGTGATACCTCTGATTCAAAAATAATTGGGAATGATGCAGCATACTTAGAATGAAAAAAAATCTTTTGGATTCCATTCTTACAAAAGAACAAGACAATAATGACTCTACTGAGGGAGAAACATCTAGGAAGTAACTGACATAGGCTCCAAATGGATCAATAGCATGTAAGACAGACCATATGCTCTGCTAGAATGAAAACGTGCTTTATAGGACACATGACTCATGAAGGATTGGTCAAGTGGTACTGATTGACAGGTGGCTGAACATGAGCCAGCAGTGTGCCCAGGTGGCCAAGAAGGCAAATGGTATCCTGGCCAGCATCAAGAATAGTGTGGCCAGCAGGAGCAGGGAAGTCATTCTGCCTCTGTACTCAGCACTGGTCAGGCCACACCTTGAGTACTGTGTCCAGTTCTGGGCCCCTCAGTTTAAGAAGGACATCGAGACACTTGAACGTGTCCAGAGAAGGGCTACGAGGCTGGTGAGAGGCCTCAAGCACAAGCCCTGTGAGGAGAGGCTGAGGGAGTTGGGATTGTTTAGCCTGGAGAAGAGGAGTCTCAGGGGAGACCTTTTTGCTCTCTACAACTGCCTGAAGGGAGGTTGTATCCAGGAGGGGTTTGGTCTCTTACCCCAGGCAACCAGCACCACAACAAAAGGACATAGTCTCAAGCTGCGCCAGGGGAAGTTTAGGCTGGAGGCGAGGTGTGTGCTGCCCAGGGAGGTGGTGGAGTCACCATCCCTGGAGGTGTTCAAGAGGGGACTGGATGTGGCACTTGGTGCCATGGTTTAGTAGTCATGAGGTGTTGGGTGACAGATCAGACTTGATGATCTTTGAGGTCTCTTCCAACCTCGGTGATTCTGTGATTCTGTGAACATACACCTCACTGCAACTTTCCTGTAGGTAGGTGTAGAGAGAAAGGTCTCCCCTCAGCCTCCTCTTCTCCAGACTAAACAGTCCCAGTTCCCTCAGCTGCTCCTCATAACACTTGTACTCTAGACTTTTCATCATGTATTTCTGCAGGCTTCTCTGACCATAGTGAGCCAGGTCTCACATGGCTAGTGCCACATGTAGCGCTGACATAGGAAGTATTGCAAGTACCAGAGTCTGCATATCTGAATTCCTGAATCTTTGAGATGAGATTCAGCAATGCAGTCATGGGTGTCCAAATGCCATTTTTAGATATCTTAATGCACCTGAGGCATCTGCATGGCATTGCTGACATCTGTGGACAAAAAAGGCTTGAGGGGATCCCCTGGGATCTTGAAGACAACAGCAGAAACTTACATAAATGAATCCCTCTCCTTCCATCTTCCTCATGCATTCACCCACTCACCTATCTTATTTGTGATAGGAATTTTCAAAAAAAGACACTGCAAAATCTGCCACAACAGAAAGATCCATTGATTGCCAGATGAGAATAAACTGTCCCTCAGTCAAGGCCACATTATTCAAACAAGTCCTTTCCCAACCAGGCTTCCTCAGACGAGCCTTAGACCTGAGCAGGTAGCTGTGAGAGCTGAACCTTCCAACTTCACTTTACAGTATAAAGATGTTGATGTCCCTGACAAGACCATGCTCAAGTGGTTTTTGTTCATGGTACTTTTAAGGGCACAGCTTGGTTCTGCAGAGGTCCTGTTCATATTTCATTTGGTTTGGAGGCCAAGACGTAACACAGAGATTTTTAATGTTCCTTGGGCTGGAGCAAGCTGCAGAAGGCTTTTGCAAGGGGAGAGTCTGCACTTGCATTTATTCTGACCACACTACAACTGACTTCAGAAGGTATATGGAGGAAATTACTGTGTCTGAGTGAAGAAAAACCCGTGAGCAAAGTGAGTTGGTCCAATTAATTATAAATCATAGAATCAAGAGTACCCTGCTCTCCCTGTGTTTTCTGAGTTAGACCCTAGGGAAAAGAGATAGTTTATCTGTGTGCAAATACACTCACAATTTCACCCCACTTTTTTTCTCCATAAGAATTCTCCATCCTACAGTATAGTCATTTGCAAACTGGTTTAAAGGGCTTGCTCACTCCCAAAGCCTACTTACAAGAGAAGAGAAAACATTTCTTTGCTCTTGATAAAATAAAAACATGTAAGAGTGGGTAACAATGCATGACATTTGTGCTGTGCAAGGTGACTCAGTACCCCCTGAGAAACTCCAAAGGGTGTGAGTGTTACATGACAGAAAGGACCACTGGACTGGTCTGTAGTCAAAAGAGAACCTCAATTGACATACTCAGATGAGGAAAGATAATGGTATGTGTCTTCAGGGGAAGAAGTACTTGGTGGCAATATTCAGGGCAGGTGTACCCTTATTACAGCTGCACCCCACAGCAGCTCACAATATGCAAGCAGGTCACAGTGGGCTACTGGCAGTGCCATGACCCAGTCCAGCATGGTCAGTTGCAGTGGAGGGGCCTGGAAAAGAGCATTTTACTTCTCTAGAAAATATTTTTGTTTGCCATGTGAAGTCTTAAGTACATGGTAATTAGCAGCCATCACTGGTTGTGCTGCTTCTAGAAAGGATCATCTTCCATCTGCTAAAGAGGTGAGCCCCAAATGCCTGTGACTTCATAAAGCCAATGCTCCTCCAGTTGTTAGGCAGCCAGTATCACACTACTGCCAAGGCTGCTCCTAGAGTGGTGTTTCCTCTTTCATAGCCCCCGCAGCAGCTCAGGATACTTGTTTGGCAGGAAGGCATCAGTGCTAAGAGGACTGAGGGACAGGGGTTAGTGACATATTGGGTGCCAAAGTGTGCATGGAGCAAGTAACCAAGGTAGTGGTGTAAAAACTGGGACAGCACTGCAAGCAAATAGTAAGAGGTTTGAGGATGGACAGTGCTGCTGTGCAGGGCCACCTCTCAGAAATACTCTGACAGAATGCATGAAATTAAATTGCTTAGGTGATGACTAATGAATCCAAGCAGCTGGACTACTGAAGGTAAAACCAAATAGTAAGTTAGACTTCTTAATTGCAATCTTTCATTTCAACTATTGAATATACCACTTGAGACTTAGAGAAGAAACATTTAACTTGACAGTCTTTCTCTATGGACAGCTAGCTTAGAGGCAAGACATTAAAATATTGATAGCTGAGAATAAGCATATACATATGGTTTTCCCGTAACAGACAATTTTTAACAGAATCACAGAATTGTCAGGGTTGGAAGGGACCCCAAGGATCATCTAGTTCCAACTCCCCTGCCATGGGCAGGGACACCCTCCACTAGATCAGGTTGCCCAGAGCCACATCCAGTCTGGCCTTACAAACATCCAAGGATGGGGCTTCCACCACCTCCCTGGGGGACCTGTTCCTCACCACCCTCATGGTGAAGAACTTCCTAACATCTAATCTAAATCTACCCTCCTCTAGCTATCACTACCTGACACCCTAAGAAGTTCCTCCCCAGCTTTCTTGTAGGGCCCCTTCAGATACTGGAAGTCCTCAATAAGGTCTCCTCAGACCATTCTCTTCTCCAAAGAGAACAATCCCAACTCTCTCAGCCTGTCCTCATAGGAGAGGTGCGTCAGCCCTCTGATCATCCTCATGGCCCTTCTCTGGCAACACGCTCCAGCACGTCCATATCTTTCATGTAATAAGGACTCCGGCACTGGACACAGTACTCCAGGCAGGATCTCACCATAGTAGTGTAGAGAGGGAAGAAACATCTCTCTCAGCCTGTGGGCCACACTTGTCTTGGTGCAACCCAAGATAAAATTTGCTTTCCAGGCTGCAAGTGCACACTGATGGCTCATGTTAAGCTTCTCATCCACCAGCACCCCCAAGCCCTTTTCTTCAGGGCTGCTCTCAAACCAGTCACTGCCCAGCCTATAACAGTGCTTGGGGTTGCACTGACCCAGATGCAGGACCCTGCACTTGCTTTTCTGAATACAGTGGATTTTATGGTGACTTAAGACTGATGTGTTCATACTAGTAGATACACCTCTATTGCTTCATCAAAAGTAATTACCAGGCATTATATAATTTCATATACAACAATTTCTTCCTCCCTCCCTGGAACAAAAATAATTCAGAGGTAAGCATATTGCTGGGCCACAGCAGGGGGCCCTAACTAGGGTTACATTATAAAGCATTCAGAGAGTGCAAGTATCCTGAAATGCAGTTTTAAATCATGTTAATACCACCATTGTATCTCAAAGGAAGGCAAAGCTTATACTTTCTTCTATATTAAAGAGAAGATTTACATTTTAAGAAACTATTGTTTGAGTTCAAAACTTCCAGGCAATCTCTAGTCTGTTTCTTTGTCACAGGATCCTATATCACTGAAAGCTTCAGCAGGCATATTTCCCAGTAGCTATGATAAACAATCTTTTAAGGGCAGAGCTCACCGCCGCAGTGTTCAATGCAGGGCTGTGCACTCACCACAGTGCTTCCAGATGGAGAGCACTATTTGCTTAAGGTCACAAGCAATGCTCATTAGCACTTGCTAAGTCCTGAGTATGTTTCCAGGGTTCAAAAATTATGTGGATTAATAAAATCCAAATCGGCTCCTGCACATGGCAGTGCAGAGCACAACTGGGTCACTAGATCTCTAGAGTGTGGATTCTTAAGTCCTTACAAGTGCATGTTTAAGAGATTAAGTAGCACTATCTTCATGATTCAGAAGGATTTTAATGTCTGAGATATTTATCAGGCCAAATATCTATCTATCTATCTATCTATATCTATCTGTCTCAATTGGTTTTGGTGGTGGATTAAAGACACGCAAAATCTTTCTAAAAGCGAATGTAGCTTCAGCTACCATTCAAAATGAGGAATTCTAACAAATGTATTTAGGACAATGAAAAAAAAAATTATAATTCCATGTGCAGAAATGGGACCAAAGGCTTTATTCAGAATCCTTTGAAGAAATGCCTCCTGTGTTTTTTAATCAGCAGTGTGCTCGTACGAGTGTTCGTGAAGCTGTATTAGTATGCCCTTTCTTGCACTGGGATTCCTCTGGCATTGGATAGGCTAAGCAATTGCTGGTATTAAATTAGCACACTGATTTCCACTAGTGAGAAAGTTCCTGCATCTTAAATGACAGATAAACTATTCTAATAGATCCGAGAAGAAAATGAATAAATGCGGATAAAACATATGGATCAGCTGAATAATGAGTGGAATATTTTTAAACCAGATAGATAAGTATGTGTTTACTCAGTGGAGCTGAGCTGAGCACACTGTCTCAGCAAACAGCATATAGCTAAGGAGAAGGCTGAACATTTTAATGTATTCATTACTGCACAATAATTAAGGAGAAATGTATTTGCTGCAATTGCAGCTCATGCTGGGCAACTTCTCCTACAATTTTATTTTAGAGCTACTTGTATTTTTACTTTATTTGAATCAGAAAAGTGAGCTTGGTTGGAGCAAGCAGAATATGCAAGCTCTTCTTTTTTAAAATGTTTTGCTTTTCTTCACTAACCCAGCACTAAATGGCAGAAACAAATATACTCTGAGTACAGCTTAAATAAAACTTCAATGCTCACCTCCCTTCATGAAAAGTTTTGAAGGTGGCAGGGAAGACATAAAGCACATTTGAAAGCATTGTGCCCTCAACCTGCAAGAGACCAGAACCTGTAGTCATACCAAGAGCTGCTAGCCATAAATACATAGAATACATAGAATACATAGAATAAACCAGGTTGGAAGAGACCTTCAAGATCATCGCGTCCAACCCATCAACCAATCCAACACAAGAGGTATTACTACATCTCAACCTTTGCAAGGAAAAGAGGATCACTTCCTATAGGCAGTCCAGATATTTTAGTGATGCTGCATGGTACATTTCATTAAAGAAAGGCTTGAGTATAGTGCATTTGCCAAGGGAGACCAGCCTTCAGAAGAACACAAGAACTGTCCAGGAGGTTGTGGTGTGGAGTCTTCTTCCAGGCTCTGCTGTTTCACTGATGAGTAGCCTTGGGCAACTCATGTCAGCTCTGAAAGGTTTCATTTCCCTGTCCTTGTGGGGAAGGGTGATTGATTTCCATTATGAAAAGTGTCACAAAGTGAGGTTTATATTACCTCTCTGTAACTAGTCAGGAGTGGGAACCACAGTCAGAAAAAATAGAAGAAATTCAAAGCTAAGGAATAGAAAATTATCAGAGGTCTTTGAACGTATAACCTGGGAAAAGCTGAAGCACTTGGCCTGATTCGTTTCTACAGAAGGGAAATGAGATGAGACATGACAACAGTCTTCAAATATGTATTAGGCAGAAGCAGGTTTCTGCATGTGCATTGGGCAGAAACAATTCTCTGCATCCTTTGCAAACAGAACAAGAGAAATAGGCATGAACTCTTGTGAGAGAAATATAGGTTACACATCATTATTTTCAAAAAGTAAAAAAAAAGATTAAGTTTACTAGGCCAGCTCTATCTTTTAAACATGTTATAAACAGTAGAGAAAAATCTACCCCAAATCATGCAAATATGCTTCAGCACAAGGACATCTAACCATGCTGCCCTGGTTTTAATGACCCTGTGTTGCCTCTGATATCCCCGAGGAAGCTTTCTGAAATGTCTTACATTCCTTAATTGAAAAGGCTTCTGTTATCAAATATGGTCTTTTCTGGCTGCATTCTGGCTACACAGACTTTTAGCTGTGCACCACAACATAATAATATACATTAGGACCACATTTCCAGTTCCATGTTTTGTGGCCCATACAAGAGCACCTTCAATGTCTAACTTCCCTTTTTGCTTTTCTTTGATTAGCTTGTCCTAGTTTCCCTGAAGTTCACGTAACACAGTTCTCTCTTTTCCCTATCCAGTGTTAACAGGGAGGCAGCTTGGCTGCTTGTTCTGTTAAAAAGTCACCCATGGGATTAACTGAGCTCCAAAAAGCTGCTTCATAAATTTGAATACTTTGATATGATAAATGCCAAAGCCAACTTTACAGAGATGAGGAACTATATGTACTTCACTGCTGGGGTGCTTCTATGTAAGTTCTCCCTCAGCTCAGGAAGTCTGGAGGGGACATGGTTGCATCACATAAAGGCACAGATGTTCCTAAAACTATCCCTAAGGAAGCAGACTTTTATTCCACTGGAGATGAGAATATGTGGCTAAATGTGACATTTGTGTCAAAACACTTCAAACACAGCCCTGAAACATTATCATGCTTTCCCTAGCATGGTTTAGGGAAAAAACATCTCTTCCAGCACATCATTCCTACAGCTGGTTATAATTTTCCATGTTGTGCTCCCAGGAAGCTCATCTCTGGGTCTCTGAAAAAAACCATCCTGGAACAGAGTAGGTCCAGAGGGCTGGAGTCAGCTGAGCTTCAAATATCCCACATAAACCTCCCAATATTCTCTGAAGTGGCTCATGTGAGAAAAGTGGCACGTTCCCATGTTCCTCACTTCTCCCTTCCACAATCCATTGACAGCACTTGACTGCCTCTTAACAGTCTTCTGCAAGAAAATCAATTGAGGTACACAATATCCACCAGCACTTTTCAATAAAAATTTCTTTAGAAGCATCACTATATTAATCTGCACTTAGACCAAATAAACTGACTGAACAGGTATCTCCACCAAAAATAAAGGTGTGCCATGTGACACAAAAAAGAATTAAATCCATCACCACACTGCATCACTTCAGCCAGCAATAAAGTGCAGGGTAATTTCTACACTGAGCTGGCACTAACAACCTCATGTGGAGAAGCTCTCAATATTTCAGGTAACTGGAGCTCTTTATGCAGCTATAAATAAGTTACCCTTCAAGTGGCTGCTCATCTATTGTGTTTGCTTTGGTGGGTTTTCGTGTTTCTTTTTTGGTTCTGTGCTTTGGGGTTTCTTTTAAACATAAGTGAGATATTTGCAAAAGTAGGTGGTTTATTATTTGTTATTGCTGCCGTTTCCACTTGCAGTCATAGTGGAAACACCTTGTTCCAAAGTCCCTAAATGATGTGGATTCCCAGCTGGTGCTGCAGCACAGTCTGATGGAGACCTCTCCTGCTAAGCTATATGGGATTGAGTAGTCCCCATGAAGCCAATTAAAGAAATTATTCATGTTAATATGAGTGCAAGTGATTCCTAAGCCCTTAATTATTCCCTGTGCCTTTATTGTTTACTTCCTATGAACCACTCCGAGATCTTGGAGAGTTTGCCTTGAACCCCGTGCTCCAAAACACTATGGCTCATGAACAGCTTAGGACTCCTGATGCAGGGTGGGTGCCAAGGCCACCTCCAGCTAAGCCATCCCTTCCCATCTCTCAGCACCTGCAGAGTGTCTTGAAACTTTTTATACCCTTTTTGCCATTTCCTTCAAATCACTACCAAAAAAATTGCCTAACACCGCCAAGCACAATAGTGCCAAGACAGAAGAAAAGTGTGAAATCTGGAGCCTCCCAGCCCTTACAGTCTGAACAGTAATTGATGTAAGGTGACCTGTTGCTGTACCTTTGCTAAAATGCTGCTAGACTTGAATAGCTTGAAATCTGCTAAACTGAATTCAGATTGCCAAGCAACAGAAGTCCAGTGTCAATTGTGGCTTATTTGTCTCCAGGTCTGCAAGCTAATGCTAAAGAGAAGTTAAACACATTTCTTCTGCACATAACCAAACTGCTGGAAACAAAACGTCACTTGAGACACAGGAGTATACACTACATACCATGGGACATAAAGCACACTGGTGCTATAGCAGCCTAGGTTTCAGGGGTTTATTTTATTGTGGTATGTTTCTATATCACAGCTCTCAAGGCACATTTATATTCATATTATCAAGCCAATACTAAACCAAGGACAGAGATTGAGAAAGTGGAAAGTATGTGGTTCACAGCAGTGCTCCTGCTAGCAGCAGCTCAAAATGGAACGCAGCCAGCGAGCACGCTTCCTCACCTCCTACAGTCACAGGCAGAGAAAGCACATCAGTGGCATCAGCAGCTTGTTTGCCACAGGCAGAATTTGTGCACGCTCAGAAACCATGGGACTAATTTGATTGAGCAAGTTACACACCACAAGCAGTTCATTCTGCCCTAGCAGCCCTAGCCTGGCTCCAAGGTGAGCCAGGGCATTATTTCAAGCAATGAACAGACTTTGTGATGGAAGCTGCAAAAAATTCAGAAGGCCAAGCCTGGAGAAAGCCCTGAATCTTTACAATCCAGCCAGCAGAAAGCATTGCAAAACTCCAGGGAAGCTTCCTTATGAAAAAAACCCTTCCTTCTAAAAATACCTTTGCAATGAGGTAATCTTTCAAGCAAGCACACAGTAGTTTCCTGAATGTATTATCAAAGCTAATTACATATACATTTCATCAGTTAATTATACATTGTAAATGAGCAGAGTGAAGCATTGTGCCTGCAGTAGTGCAGACAAATGTTATCACAGTTCTTATTTAGTGCCAGTCTTCCAAGTGATGTGCATCACCAGGAGCATGCATGATGCCATGCAAGAGATGGACAGCATCAACAGGACAGGGAGTTCTTTGTCTAAAGGCATGTGCCAAACCAGCAAAACAGAGGTAGTGCACAGGCATTTTGTATGAAACACTATCAAATTGCCACAGTTTTTTAACTGTTTAAATGGGAAGGTAGCATATGTTAGCACATGATTACTCCAAGTGGTCATACAGGAATGGGAGAAGCCATACATGGATGACTGCAGATATCAGGGGATCACTTTTGGCTATCACAGAGAAAGAGTGGATGAAAGAGAGGCTCTCTGCAGGCAGGTATCAGCATATGGGAAGCATTAAGAAGTGACAGTAGTGTCTAATCATTCTTGTGATACAGAAATATTTCTCACCTGAAAACAATAATGGTAGTTGGCAAACCAACCTTTCCATCAATAGTGATTAAGTCTCTACTGTCCAAATCAGAAGAGTGCAAATACAAATGAGAAGCATTTACCCTCTTTTTCTGTATGGGTTGTGCCATGTCAAGCTGCTAAAGAATATTGTTATTCCATGGGCCAAGGACCTGTGATACTTTGTCCTGACTCTCCTGAGGGCTGGGCATGAACTTTCTGCTTTGCTTCACTTTGGCCCAGACAGCAGAGAAGGGGCACTTCCCACAGCCCCCAGATAAAGGCAGAAACCAGCTTAAGACATACAGTAAGATATCACTTAAGGAAAGGTTGTCATCAAGTCAAACCAATGTAAAAATCCAAACAAAGGACATGGTTACAAAGCTGGGGGCTCCATTAAAAAGAGAGTCTGCTTTAAAATGAACCAATCTGTGATGTTTTCGGCTGGTTTTACTACTTTTTTCTAACATGATAGCTGGCATGCCCTGAAGTGGGGAATACCAAATTAATCCTAGCTGCAAATTGTTCAGCCTGACAGTGCATAGTTTAATCTTCCGGCTGTGACTGATGGCAAGTTTATATCACTTAGTGAGCTGCTCAGGGGGTTTGTTCAATTAATCTGAATTTTCTTATCTGCAGATACTTTTGATTTGCACAACAGGTAGACAGTTCAGGAGTGCACACATTCCCTAAAGCTTCCAACCATCTCAGATGAGCTCCAGTGCAGGATTGTTGGTAAGCCATGCATAATTCAGCGCATTTCTTAGAGCAATTATCACTTTGCCAAAGGAGCGGGGACCGACTTGTGAGCATAAAAGAAAGTTTCTTAGCATCAGCTTTTTTTTTTTTCTTTTACATTTTAATGCATCTTACTTTCAGGTTTCAGAATTTTTTTTTTTCCTTTTTCTTTTTTTAAACTGCATCTTAGACGTTTTTAGAACACACTAACTATTAATGTGTTTGGAAGGCATACAGAGACCATGACGCTACCTCTTATTCTTCCTACTTTCCCATACAGCTTGACAGTCTACAGGCCTGTTCTGTATCTAAATTTACGAGCCATGACAAGTGATAAATATTCTAATTCTAAAAAGCTATTGTGTACCTCTGAGACAATTAAAATTCCCTAGATATCTAGTTGCAGTACATAATACATTTAGTCAACATTAGAACATGTCAGAGAAGGAACGTTTTATCCCAGGACACATCTAAGCATCTAAAAATAGGCCTTCTGTTTAAATAAAAGTATTGGAGCAATGCTCGTTGGGAAATCCCCTTTCCTCAGACTGCAAAAGTAATATTAATTCCTAGATCATTTCATGTAGCGAAGTAAGAACTGAGCAGGAGAGTTTATTAAATCATATATTCTCTTTTTTAGGAGGAAAATCCTGGTTAAACGCAATGCGTTTTTAATTCTTCCATCTAGCACAGGGAAGTCGTACCACACAATTCAGGACATAAATTGGGCTCTGCCTCACCCTAATCCATACAGTGTAGCAGCAGGAGAAGAGAATAAAAGGGTTTCCCAGGTTCCTCATACAAAGTCCTGATCAAGACATGCCATTTTGTTAAAAGCCTCCTTCCTCACTTAGTTTTCTGTGCAGGCTGGCAGGAACAGCTGGCAGAAAACCAGCATAACAGTCACATGTGATAGAAAGGAAGATAACCACTGAATAAATATAAATATTAACCTACCATGCCACCTGAAATGTACACTATTTTTGAGATGCAAAGCAGTGGTAGGAAACCTCTAAACCTCTGTTTCCTGTATTCCTTCTCTACTGTTGGTGGTGAGGTAGAAGGGTATCTCCCAATTCTTCTTTGCCAATTAGAAGTCATTTTCTTTCTTTGTGGTAGTTTAATTAAGGAACATGACAGAATTTGTCTTCTTTGAGAAGACAGCTTTAAAAAAGAAAAGGGAAAAAAAAAAGGATAAGACTGACATCATGTCAGCTGAAGAAAGGTTCACTAAACACAAGAATTAACTCACCCAGTCTTGTTTTGTGTCACCTAGGTCCATTGTGCAAAGATAGTGTTGCTGGTAGTTGCTGTTGGCATCGGTAGGCCAGCTGGCCAGTGTAGGCATCATCTCCTTTTTATCCCGGTTAGCAGACACTGTGCAATGCCCAAGAGCCCTATTCACACAGCATGCATGAAAATAACCCAGTAAGCTTGGCCACTTGGTGAATCTGCACACAGCCAGAAATGTGCTCCATTCTGAGCTGGACCTCACCAACACACAGCCAGACATTGAGGTTTGTACGGGAATGCTGCCAGCTATTCTGTCAAGGTCTAGTTCCCATCTCTGAATAAGAGCACTTTATTCTCTCATCCTGAATGCTCCTATTCCTGCATAAGTATGTCAGACTGTGTGGCCTTCTATGGACATAGCAATGGTTACTGATACTGCATGAAACCATAGCAGCCCTTCAAGTGGGGAACAGCATAAATTACAGATTTACATACATCATGTATCCCAGATTAATTGTCTCCTTGCCACAAGGAACAGGATCAAGGCTTGTTTGCAAATCACAGTTCAACCTGAACAGCAGCAGCTTTCTTCTCCAATCACGCCAACCCCACAAGAGCACTGTTAAAAATGCCCTATGAGAAGCACACTACTCAAGTGGTGGTGGTGATGCCTACTGTGTCAATAGCCTGCAGCTTGTGATGGCACCCTCCTGGGAAGAAAATGTTGTGCAATTGTTTCAATTTTATTCAGTTTACTGGTGTTGGTTGGAGGATCTCAGTTTGTCATTTTTTCTGCCAGTGCTGGATTTACTTATTTCAGATCTCAGACAGCTTTCTTCTAGCATTTAAATTAACTTTGGGTATTCCAAATTGAAAGACTGTGGTCTCACACCTGTCACAAGACAAAGAACCACAACATTTTGAGCTGTTTACAATCTCATATGCCCAGGCCTCTAGAGATAGTCAAGCAGCAAGCCAGAAGGAAAGGCTGTTTAAACTGCAATTTTCAGGTTCTTGGGTCGCAACTAACAAGAGTTCTGGCAACAGCAAAAGCCACAAAAGATGCTGTATCTTCTATTTATTTCAGATATTCTCAGAAGCACCTGGAAGACTTACATAAATTACCTCAATTTTGACCTGTTTGGACTAGATTAATTTGATGGAATAAATGTCATGGTTTAGATTTGTGATGGGTTATGCCCATCCTGGAAGCAGGGTGGGGAGGGCTTGTGAGAGTATCTCCCTCCCTGCAAGGCGTTTTCCCCCTGGGAAACTGAGTTAGTCTGTTCCACTCCCCCTCTCTGTCCAGCAAGCCTATAAAAAGGAGGACACTGCAGCCATTAGCTCTCTTTGCCCCTGCCTTTGCCTGGACGAGAGGACTGCTGGCTCCCTGCTTCTCTGCCACGTGGTCCTCCCTGCCACATCCACACCTCTTCAAAGAGACTGGTTTTGTATTTCATATTCTCTCTCCATCCATCCTTGTTCCTTACCCTTGTGAACCCTACCTGTTATTATTACATATATATATTGTTTAAAGAAAATTCTTTACCTCCCTACTTCCAAGCTGACTCCAAATTATTTCTTGGTGGATTTGCTCCTTTCCTTTCTTTTCCACTCTATTGGGAAAGAGGAGGGGGGAGCAGGGGAAGGATTCTCAGCCTTTCCCCTATCTGAGCTCTTAAGTCCCAGTTAAGGCTCAAACTACCACAAGACTCCAGCCCAGTGTCTATATGGGAAAAGTTTTTCCTCTATAAATAGCACTGCACTCTTCTGGATGTAACACCCCTCTTGCTGCTAAATTAGAATTCACAAGTCTTCTGCAGGATTCATAATGGGATCAAAGATTAGAAACTTCTTTGAAGTTTGTGTTCCATTGCTCCACTGCTAATACATACCTGCACTAATCCACCATGGTTTTTCTAAACTAATCAGTCACTCTCCATCCCCAAAAGACACAAGTGTACAGGCTTTTTTCAAATCCCCATTTATTTGTGTTCATTATCCACACTTCATTTTGCAAGGGCATAACAATTTGTTAATTGATTTTTCATGTATTATAAAGAGACCAGCTCTGTTGCCTGAAAACTTCTGGTCTAAATGTGATTTGCTGGTATTATTTACAGTACTTAGAACTTTGGCCCTGTTTATTGCTTGTAAAGCATGGAGGGGGTTGAACTGTGTGCGTAACAAATTAATAACATTTCACCTTTGACAACAGCTATTAATAATATGATTGCAATGAGATCATCTCAGTCTCACCACTTTAATTTGGTCCTTCTTGCAAAAGATCAAAGAAACCCTGAACCTCAAGGTTGTTTGCCTCTTGTTTAGGAAAATGAGCTGACAGCCTCACTGATCCTAAGCAGAAATTACACAAGGGAAAAGACAATGTCAAAAATCCTTCCAAAATCTCCATAATTCAAAACTGTGACATAGACATTTCTTTGTCTCACTGTGCTCAAAATTGGCTCACAGCTACTATATCAAACTTCTTGC